>NC_056744.1:1109776359-1109791359 GCF_019279795.1 Protopterus annectens | reverse complement strand
TTTTTTATTGTCTGTTTCTGAGCTATTTTAATGGATCAAAATCAATCTAAGTTATTCTTATAAATTTTTTAAATTTTCCCCATAAAATAGCCACCATGGGCCTTGCCATATTAATGGGCTCTTGTTTTCTTGCATTTATTTCTCTTTCCTAGAATCCACTTCAGTTCCCCTTTTTATGAGTCATGCAATACAAGGCAGTAGTGTGAGTCCCAGTTATTTTATATACTTTCTGTAACAAGCCTGCTTCTATTATTCCTTGACTGACCCTACATTTTTCTGTCAGGAACTGTTTTACAGTATTTATAGTAGTCATACAGCTGCAGCTGAAGAAAGTAACTACACTATGTGCCTTTATAAGTGTAAAAACTTGTAGTTCTTCAGTTATTGACGGACATTTTCCCATACTCTGCCTAGGGTGTCAGAACTGTCACTGAAGGGAATGAGTCTTGTTGGATTATCTGTAAATGATAGTAGCTACTGAAAAGGAAGGGGTATGAAAGTAATTTAGTCCTCAGTGTTGGCAGTGTGGAAATTTATATATTTTTCACTTGAATGTTGAATATTTAAAAATGTGCTTTACTAGTTTCAAAAGTTTCACTTTTATAACTGGTCTTTTTTTTCCGTTACAATGCTGCACTATTCTGCAATCCTAAATTAAAATATGTCCATCATTATTTTTATGTATTCATTTATTTATTTATCTATTTAACATGTGTTTACCAGGAATGTCTGAATGGGCAATAACTCCTGTATAGCAGAGTCCTTGGGAGAAAACCTCCATAGTTAACTCAGTTTTACAAATAGCTAAAATATACATCTATACACACACACACACACACACACACACACACACACACACACACACGAAACAATGCTTTCAGTAGTCAGATACAAGATGTGTACATAGGACATGCTGCAAGTTGTACATTATAGGTGGGTAGAAGTTGTCCAGTTTGTGCTTTTATGAGTTTTGTTTCATATTCTGGTTATTCATCTTCAGTCAGCAGTAATGCTTTTTGTACTGTTCATGTAGGGACATCTTTCACCATCCTGACTCTTTCTAATGCAACCGCAGCAACAGACTGAAAGGGACTTGTATGTTAAAAGCACCTCAGTTAGCAGTTACTGAAGTGAACAGCAAATGTACAAGTCATATCATGTATGTCAGCCACTAAATCAAAACAGCCTTCTTACATTGGTTTGCAAAGTATAAGAATGAACCACTAAAGGAAAGTAAATAAATGAATGAATGAAAAATAAATAAATGAATGAATGTTATATTGCAAAGTGATACAAATTTCCAGTCAGCAAGGGGTTATAAATAAAAGAAACACAGAGAAAGAGACAGAGGATTTCTTGTAGCACAGGTAACCCGCTCCCAAAGCAACTAAACTTGAACCTTTGTATTTAAAGCTTCTTCTAGGTAAACAATAGGATGACATGACATACCAACTTACCAAAATAGTAATTAGATGCAAAACCTTGACATGGCCTGTAGCTCCTGTTAACAAGTACCTTGCAGGAAAAATAAATATTTCCTTATGTCTGTAATATGTCATATCAATGGAGACAAATTCCTCTGCCAAAGAATGCAAGAGGTTAAGTTTACGAAAAGGTGATTGAGCTTTCCCTTTCTTTGATTGCAAGGAAAAGTTTGTATAATGTACAGGCTGGTTGCTGATAACAAAACAATACTGGAAAAAAACATAGGGCGAAGGTAAAGTATGGCTTTGAGTTAAACTGCAAGTGCAGGTGGACATTTCCTTTATAAACTACACTACCCCTCAATGTACTGAATTGATATTGAGTTTGAGATGAAGATGCTAACTGCCTTCCTGTTGCAGAAATTTTGTAGGCAATTTAAGTGTCTGTCAGTGCAAATCTTAGTGCTCACTGTCATTCTTTACAGTACCATGCAAAATGACCGGGCAAACATTGCTACACATAGTGACATTAATTAGATTATTATTTAATTTTTATGACCAAAAGAAAATGTTGCCAGTGCAAATTTTGTAAAATTAGAATATAATGGCCTAGTCTGATTTTATTTAGTATTAGTGTCCATGTAATTTAACTAGTTGTAGTACAATATATTCTTATACTAGGTAAAACAGCTTTGTGTTTTAGAGAAGCATTCATTAAAACTGAAAACTATATCCTCATGTGCAACATCAAAGAAAACAGGCATTCTTAAGATTATAAAGTGCAAAATGTGAAGAAATAAATCTGCATTTAACCACATAATACTGTGATCTTATTATGTATCATCAACATGTCAGAAGGGAAAAGAAAACTTCATTTAACCAAATAATATTCTGACCTCATGGTTTAATCATCAACATGCAAGATTAGATAAATAAAGTTTCATTTAACCACATATTTTATCCTTATAAGTGTTGTGCATTCTCAGCATGATTGTACATGGCTGATTTCAGGCATTCTGTAGCTGTTGTTTGCTGTAATTGGATATGTAAACAATATTGCATGAAAGATTGGTGTTGTTATACATAGAAGAGCAATTCAGTGTTTATTTGCAGTGGAGCATTTAACATATTATGTTTATAGAAACAGTTAAGAAATAGTAAATATGTATATCTGTCTGCATTTCTGCAGCTCTGGATAAGTGTGAATGGATGTATTGGTCTGTGTTTGTTTCTTTGCAAGTACGCATGTCTAAGTGTATAGCTCTTGTATATGTGTGCGCATGCACGCTCTTGTGTGTGTGTGTGTGTGTGTGTGTGTGTGTGTGTGTGTGTGTGTGTGTGTGTGTGTGTGTGTGTGTGTGTGGGCATGTGAGAAAGTGCAGGCACATTTATATTTATATGTCTGGGTTTACTATCATAATCTTGAAGCCCACAGTCCTGAGAATCATAATCTCAAGACTATAGTATCCAAAGACCAAGGATCTAAGAACCACAATGTTGAATTCCTGGTCTTGATCCTGCAAGATGCATGTTAGCACTCTTTCCTGGGTCCATACATGTAAAGGACCCATGTTAGCATTCGTTCCTGGGTTTACACTGGTAGGAGGATTCAATATTCTTCAAGACTTTTAGATATAATGGTCTTCAGAATTTTGTTGTTGTGATAATATGGTCTCGTGAGTCTTATTTTCAAGACTGTGGCATTCAAGATTGTGATAGTAAACCATATGTGTGTGTGTTGATATGTGTGTGTGTGTGTGTGTGTGTGTGTGTGTGTGTGTGTGTGTGTGTGTGTGTGTGTGTGTTCACATGTTCATAAGTAGTTACTAGGCATGTAATGCATGATAACATTAATTAGCTTAGCCAAATTTCCTCAAAGCACTGTCTGTTTAAATGACTTTCTCAAGATCACATAGTAGGCAAATGAAGGTTGAAGGACTAAAACTCTGTACCACAGACATATATCTCTTAACAGCTTACAGCTCTAATTGTCTTTGCTACCTGCCAAAGTGCATGCGTATGCATGCATGTGTGTGTTTGTGCATGTTAACCTAATCCTGGAAAGCAGTATTTGGCAATGAAGTACTTACCTAAGGAGAGCAGAGACATTCTGCTTTGCAATTTGTCAGACAGACCACATATTTAACAAAAGAGTCCTCAGCAAGTGCACTTTTGAAATACTTAAATGGAATATCTTTTACTGGGTGTGAGGTACAAAATGCAGTTGTAATATTATATGTTGTACTTTACATTAAGGGACAAGTAAGATATGTTATTTCAAAAGAATTCAAAATGCAGCACTTGGCATTGAAGTACTGCTCTGTCTGGTCTAGAACTGTAAAAATCTATTTTCTATTTTTATCAGCTGCAACATACTATGCTATTTAGTTGTAATAAGTGATATTTCTAAAGTGTACATCTTTGACTGGATCTCTGACACATGGTACAGGTCGCAGAAGAACTGTGACATTTTGCTTTGCTGTTTCTTTCAAAGGAGAATACACACACACAGGGTCTATATTACAACACCGAATGTTCAAAATTTTGAGTGTTCTAATATCGACCCATATCGAAGAAACAGAAAACCAAATTTTTTCCTAGGGAAAGAATTTGGTTGTCCATTTCTGTTGCTTCAGTATTTTCAGCGCTGTGGTGGAAAGTTACAGGTCGGGTTCAGGTAAGTGTGCGATTGTGTGGATGTGAGGGTTAGGGTGGGTTAGGTGAGTTAGGGTTAGGGCGCGGGTCGGGTAAGTGTGCGATTGTGTGGACATGAGGGTTAGGGCGGGGTAGGTGATTTAGGGATAGGGCGAGGGTGAGGTGACTGTACAATAGTGACAGACCTTAAGGTTAGGGTTTGGGTTAAGGTAAGTGGATAGTGGTGTATGTATAGTTTAGTGTAGGGTTAGGTGGAAGAGTTTAGGCGTATGTGTGTGGATTGCTGTTTGTTTGGTGTGCTTGTGTTGTGTGTATGTGTTTTGGAACAGGGAATTTTTTCCCTAGGAAAAAATTTGCTGTTCTGTATGTTCGATGTTCTAAATTTTCGATTCATAGGGTTCGATATTAGAACACTCAAAATTTTGAACGTTCGTTGTTCTGATATAGACCACACACACACACACACACACACACACACACACACACACACACACACACACACACACACACACACACACACACACACACACACACACACACACTCAGACTCACTCACACAAATAAAATGTATTTATTTATATAATGCTTGGCAATGAGTTTCAACTAGTAGCTTTTCAGTTTGACAGCTTTTTTTAGATTTGTCAAAAGTGATGCCAAACCAAATGAGTTGGGATTGTTGTATCCTGACAGGGTCACTGAGCTGATATGAGGCCTCACTGTGATTTGATCTGACTTTGTAAAGAGTCTGTTTTATTTTTTAAATCTGACTTTAGAAATATCACCACAGTATTTCTTGAGTTTTATCAGTCATGTTAAAGCATTCTGCATAACTCTTTTTTTAAGTTATGTTAGGATGTGTAAAAGCAAATTCATTGCCTTCTCTTTTCATAGCAAATTAACTCTGCATCTGGAAATATGGATTATAATTTAATAATAATCCATGACTGGATGTAGGCATTGCAGGATTTACCCATGATCGGTGTGGTTTAATCATATGAGAGAAGACTATGTGATTATAGAAAGTCAGCCCTGGGTAAATCCTGCAATTCCCACAGACAGGAATGGGTTATTGCTTTTGCACAATAACATTATTTAGCAAATAAATTGCTTACCTTTCTTAAATAATGTCATTGTATGATGGCATTTTAGTCCTTTTCCACCTCCTTTGCAGGGTGGTGATACACTGTGTATGGGTGCGGTTTGTACAGCAATGCACATGCACTGTATATCATTATAGTGCAATAAGGGCAACAGAGAAGCTGCACATTTGTTAGAAGTGTTTCTTCTGTGTCCAGGCATTCCAGACTGGAAGAGAAGACAACTACTTCACTGTCTCATATCTATGCAGCAGTTTGTCTCTCTTCTCTCTCTCTCGCTCTCTCTTTATTTATTTATTTATGTATTTATGCATTTATTTATTAATTTTAAATGTTACTGGCACACCACCCAACTTCTTTTTGCATGGATTCTGCACCAAACCAAAAATAATGGCGGGGGGGGGGGGGCAAAGTGCCACAATCAAGTACAATTTTTAAATATTACTCTAATTTACTTAAAAACTTAAAAAGTTATTTGGACAACAGGGTGTGCATCAGCATGTGTTTTCTGAACAATAAGACTGAATGCAATTCTCAGTGATTTACCAGAAAAATCAAAACATTTACAATGGACAGTCTTGGATTTTCTGCAAAATTCTGCACAGCACTAGGATTAGTCTGGGCTACTGAAGCCTTTTTGAGCAGCTGGGTTTTTTTTTAATGGGATATGCTTGATTTACAGTGGGTACACTGATTGGGCTCCCCAATCAGTGTGCATGCTTTGAATGATAATGACCTCTTACTGTATACTGAACAATATGGAGAGATGACGGAGTGAAGTTAGTATTATAATATCAGCACCAGAGTACCAGCACTTCACAGATTTTCAAAGTTAAACTATGACTGAGCACAAGCAAAAAAACTATATGTGTGTGTGTATGTGTATGTGTGTGTGTGTCATACCTTTCAACCTCTAAAAATCTGGACAAAGCCTTACAGAATGGGGAGACAAAGGCCCAAAAATAGGAACATATTTTAAATACTGCTCTTATAAAATTAGAAAGTTACTAGAATAACAAGATTTGTCTTAGCTTGCATTTTTCTAATGGATATGAAGTCTGAAACATGCACCAGGCTGAGGTGTAGTGATTCATCTGTGACAAAGCAGAAATTCCCTGAGGCTCCAAGAGCAGAATAAGTTTTTTCTTACATTTATTTAATTGCACTTCTTAATGCTTATAGTTGTGCTATACAGTTAATCTACTACATTTTGTACTGTTATAAAGCTTTTTTTGCTGTTTCACTGAATTTTTCTACTGTTCTATACTGTTTTAACTGTATTTTCATTGCTAGATAGTGTTTCATTACTGTACTTGCATTTTTATTGAATTACTTAACTGTAAACTGCTTTTTTCATACTGAGAGTTGTATTTTCTATTTGTGAGTGCTCTATCTGTGCTTTTCTGTGCATTTGTTTGTGAGGTTTCTGTGTTCTAGTCAGGTAGTATAGTCTGGATAGAGGTCTGGTGTTGTCCAGGCCAAGTTGTTTTGCTTGTTGAGTTTCTTGTGTTTCTGGCAGCCATCTTCTGCTGGTAGAGTATTGTCTTCACTGTTAGTGAGAGTACCAGGGTTGCCTGACCTTCTCTGGCACAAGTGATTGGTTGAAAGCACAGGGGCTAGCATGATTGGGTAGTAATTTGAGCTTCTAGATTTTTTCATCTTTTTCTGGTATTTATACCCTCTGTTTGCAGGGTGTTGCACTTGTTTGCTCATTGCGCATTGCCACCGAGCTGTTTTAACCCATTGCGAGGTATCTCAGTTGCATTTTTCCCTTACCAGCACTCCTGTGTAACTGACACTCTCCCTTGCAACTACTGTGACTTTAGCCAGCCATACTCACACAAATAGGTACTCTCTATTCTGATAGTACCCACTCTGCCATCCTTTACCTCTCTTCCACAGATTTTGACAACCATGGATGGACAACTCCTGTGGTTTTTCCTGCTAGTCTTGTTGATATGGACATCCTGAGACAGTGTAGCAACTGCCTCATGTATACGGACAACCCTCTTCTTCTACCTCCCAGGAACACAATATGTGAGAGATGCAATTACATTAAGAACCTAGAATCCTTACTGTCTACATCACAAGTCAGTACATCTGGCACTGAAAAGGATGTCTGTACAAACACCACACCTCTAACACCAACCACATATGTACAGTTCATTCCTACATATGTGGAGGTTCGCAACAAAAACTTACCTAAGCAAAAGAGACCTCTGAGGCAAAAGCACACATGCACATCACAAGCTACCCCACCAAGCACCACACATAACATAGTACACATGCCTGTGTCTCACAGACCCTAAAGCCCAGCCACAAATCCAACATAAGTCATAGGAGACTCTATCACGAGACACACAGATGTGCCCCACACCAGGTTAGACAAGGGGAAAGTCACAGTAAGTTGCTTGTCAGGTTCTAGAATCCGTTAAATCACTCATGCACTCAAGTATCTCAACAACAGGCACTGTTATAACTCTGTCATAGTCCATGTTGGTGTGAATGACTTGAGACATGCCTCTCTAGACTCTATGAAGAGAGACATGATGGAGCTTGCTGAATATGTGTCCCAGGAAGGTAGTTTCCTAACCTTAAGCAGCATCCAAGCATGACCCAGAATGATGCCTCAGTACAAGCAGAAAATGATTGACTTTAACAATTGGCTTAGTTGCTGGTGTCATTCCAATGGGATCCAGCACCTGACAGCCTGGGAGGACATGACTGACAGACCACAATGGTTTGCCAGAGAAGGCCTTCATCTGTCTTCCCTGGGCTTCAGGCTTCTGGCAAAGACTTTTGCCTCCCCCATAGTGCCTTTTTTAGGCAAAGTCATGGGGACAAAATTACCAACGTGAAAAATTCTTCTAAACAGAATTTAAAGGTCATGCTGCTAAATGCTAGGAGCCTTAACATGAATCTGTATTCATTGCAAGTATTCCTCACCCTGGAAGATGCTGATATTTGTGCAGCCACTGAAACCTGGTACAAAGCTGTAGGTAGTACCCCAGCCTTACCAGGTTACTTGTCCTACCATACTTTCAGACCCCAAACAGAAGGCTACAAAGCCAAAGAAGGTGGAGTTTCAATATTTATCAAAGACACACAACTCCAGGCTGGTCAAACAGTATGATGTACAGGAGACACTCCAGGTGTAGTTAACTATTGACAAAACACCTTTTCAAATCATTGCTAGCTGCAGACCCCCAACCACGAGTCAGGAGCCCACTTCACCTATCTGAACTTACTTGAATCCATCAAGATTCAACCCTCTACCCTGATCCTGGGCAACTTTACCTACCCAACCATAGAGTGGAAGACCTATTCTAGCTCAAACACAAATGCTCAGAGATTCCTCAACTTCGTCAAAGCCAACGCATTGGTTCAGCTGGTCGATGCCCCCACAAGAGGTGAAAATATCCTGGACCTGATACTAACTAACATGAGTAGCCACTGTAGCACCCCTACAGTGTCACCCTCCTTGGTAAGACCTGACCATAGAGCAATCACTTTTGAAGTCACCATCTCTGTTACCACCCCCCCCCCTTGTCAGGGTCAAACAAAATAAACTTTTCCAAAGCTGACTACAACCTCCTGAGAGCAGGTATAAGCAGCTTCACAGCCACCATCCCTTCAGTTGAATCAAGCACTAATGTGCAAGCCTACACCAAAAAAATATATGAGCACATATATAGCTGCATGGACTCAGCAATAACTGACAGGACTAAACCATCTCCCTCAAGAAAGAGTAAACTTGTCTGGTGGACAGCAGCAATAAAGAGACTCTATAATAATAGAAAAAAAATGCTGTCCAGGACCAAGAAGGAGCAGGTGCCAAGTTGGAAGCAATTTCTCCTTTGTCTGAACAAGCAAATAAGGTCACTGGTGAAATCCTCTAAGGCTAACTTCAAGTCCAAATTGGCCACATCCACTAAGGACAATCTAAAGGCCTTTTTTGCATATGTCCACAATCTCAAAGGTAACTCCCAAATCTGCTCTGAATTGGTGATCAAGAATACCACATACACAAACAACACAGATATAGCCACCCTGTTGGCAGACAAGTTCAGTGAAAACTTCACCCCCCCCATCCCCCCCATCAGTAAACCAGGACATCCCCAGCATCTGCCCTCCTCCCCTCATCACCAGGGAACAAGTTATCAATGCCCTCTCAAAGGCAAAAAATACAGTCTCCATGGGACCCGACAGCATCGCTGACTGTGTCCTACATGAACTCAGGCAAGAGCTGTCAGTACCACTAGCCACCCTATTCAACCAAAGCCTGTGGACTGGCTTCATCTCAGCAGAATAGAGGACACCCACTGTCATCCCGCTGCACAAAGGTGGAGCGTCCACTGACCCAGGCAGTTATAGACCCATCAGCCTATCTAGCCTGATCTGCAAGGCCATGGAATGCATTATCATGCACCTTATAAACAAGGACATTGGCAACCTCCAAACACTTGACCCCACACAGTTTGGTTTTGTCAATGGGAGATCATGCCTGTTAAACCTGGTCACCTTCCTTGAAACAGTCAACAAAGCCATAGATGAGGGTAAGGCAGTGCACACCACCTACCTTGACCTAGCTAAAGCCTTTGACAGTATTCCTCACTTGGGCATAACAGATAAATTCTCCCAACTAGGCATCAACCCATATGTTACCAAATGGGGAGTTAACTGGCTCACTGATATAACCCACTCAGTCAAAATATGGGAAGTCACCTCTAGTAGTAGACCTGTAACAAGTGTTGTACCCCAATGATTGGTCTTGGGGCCCCTACTGTTTGGGATATACTTTTCTGAGGTGCAAGCCAAAACCACTGGTCTGTGGCTGACCAAGTTTGCAGATGACTGCAAGCTGGGCACTGCCATAAATTCCCCTAGTGATGTGAACTTCCTCCAAGAGGGTCTTAACCAAACTAATGACTGGTGCCAGAAGCATGGCCTCAAACTGAATGCCAAGAAATGCATCATTATTTCCTTTGGGGAAAATGGTGTCCCCACTAATTATCCCATTAATAACAACGTACTAAGCATGCAATCAGCCCCTAACCAACACAACCAAAGATACTTACCTAACCTCCGGACATCTCCGTACTTTATGATTTTGAAATTCGCGCTTCTGGTCTTCCGGTCTTCTCGTCTTTCAGGTATCTGGTCTCGGGATTATGGTGTTCAGTATTGTAAGTATTCGGGAATTAGTAGTGATTAGATATATATATATATACATATATATATATATCTACTTCTTCTCATCGAAGGACACTTTGCAGAATAACAGACAGCTGAATCCACTTTAGCGAAAGTGCATTTAAACAAAAATGTACTTTCACGAAGAACAGTTGGCAGTTCTGGGATCCTGTGGTAGTACAGGTGCATTCATTTCTAATTGCTGTTGAGCTTTTTATGAGAGGGGAATCTATAATGTTGAGAGAACTTGTTGTTATAGATTGCAGTACAGATCTTGGAGTTAGTATATATATATATCTATATATATATATATATATATATATATATATATATATAGTGGGAGTGCAGGGGCTTGCCCCTGGAAAAATGTTTGCAATATTTTTTTGTTTTTGTTTTTGTATTTTGATAAACTGTTCTTTGCGAAAGTGCATTTTTATTTAAATGCACTTTCACTAAAGTGGATTCACCTGTCTGTTATTCAGTAAAGTGTCCCCTCGATGAGAAGTAGACCCATATACATATATATATATATATATATATATATATATATATATATATAGGAGCACTTTACAATGCTGAGATCCTGAAAGATTGAATTTCATATGGTCGAGACCATATGATCAAACTTTCGGAATCCCGACATTGTGAACAGAGATCTGCATACAGCGCAGAATGGGAGATTTCCCTTTTCCTCACTGTAGTGCAATCTCAGATTTGGAATATTTAAGTAGTGGGGGCATGGGGGGCACAGACCTCCATGTGGGGGGGGGTGCAGGGACGCTTGCCCCCCCTGCAGAAACATTTACATTTTTGTTGTTTGTTGTTTTTTTTTTTTTTTTTGGATTTGTTTCAGAATTTCAATATTCCAAAACATCGATCATCTGGTCTCGATCATATCAAATTTGATGTTTTGGAATTTCAAGATTCTGAAGTGAATCCATATATACATAGTCAGTATTCAAATCAAGCCTAAAGTGATCGAGCTCCACCACCATAGACCAGAAGAAAGAAAAACATTTTTTCCTCAAAAAGTCAAATATTTGCCTTTCTAATTTATTTGGCAAATCTTAAAAAAGCACGATTTTTCAAACATACTGCTCATATATGTCCAGTTGGATAACTTGTGTTTGAAAGAAAGAAATGATTCCTACTTGGCTAAAATGATTTGTTTCTTTCACCTTAGTGAATATCAGTGGTCACATTTCCATAATACATTTTATTTTCTGCTTCTGTAAATTGTTAAAATCATTAATGCAGTGTAGAATAACAAAAAGAAATTCCAGTGTTTTAAAAAATATATGCAAATTGAAAGGTATTGATTACTTTTGGCTAAACAATTTAACATGTAATTGGAAAATAATCAGATAATAACCAATATGAGTTTTTCTGTGTACTGGAGTTCCATGGCTGTACGAATATGAAACAGCTAACATTATTCTCTCAGGTGACTCTAAGATGAGAACTTTTCCTCATGAAAATGCTACATTAGAAATTAAGTAAGTTATGTGCAAAATCTGTATTTGACCTTCTTAGTTACAATGACAGTATGCAGATGTCATTTTAATAATCAATAACATTATTTAAATTATTATAATTTATTATAACTATTTAGTAGTAATGATTTATTAATAATTTATTGCAATTTATTAAATTATGATTTATTATTTAAATTATTTAAATGTATTACATAAAAATATAAAGATTACCAATGACCTTACCTATCCTGCAAACGGCATGTTTACCCTCCTGTCCTTGGGTAAAAGATACAGAAACATGCACTGAAAGAGCTCTAGGCTGAACAACTCTGTTGACAGGTGAACCAGAAAAAAGTCAACTCCTTCATCCCCCCCCATCACCTAGGCATGTATATATCTGTGCGGTTAGGAATAGTGCACATAACACCCTCATTATGTTCAACTAATTTTACTAATTTTACACAGTTCATACATGTGCAATATAGATAGTCAATGTCCACATTTGAATGTCCACTTCTGTCTGTTCTTCACTTGTATCCTTATACAAGAAATTCAAGAGAGTGCAATATACACCGTACAATATCTATACATTGTTCTATGTACTTCTGTTTATATGTTATGTCTTTGTGATGTCAAATTACTTTTTTACTAAAATATTTTTCTGCATGTATGCCCTTGCACTGGGAATGAAGTAATGCAGTTTCATTCAGCTACACTATGGTGTAGATTTGAATGACAATAAACTTTACTTTGACTTGACTAATACATGATGTCAGGACTTACTATTTATGACTTCTAGAGGAATAAGTTGTTTAGTTGGAGCACACATTTTTTCAGTGTTTCTTTTTTTTTTTTTTGGTATATCATAGTAGAATAGTAGGCTATCAATCCAAGGGGTCTTTCTAAGCCTTAAATCGCTCCCCAATAAACTTTGATAGGTATTGGTTCTCAAGGGTCTTGTGGGGATACATATGCTTGGGCATGGATGGCTTGTATTTCACACTGGTTATGAAGATTCAGTTATCAATAGAGGACAAGATAATGTTACATTTAATAATCCGCATACAGATGTTACAAACACAAGCATTTATGCTATAAGACAAAATACCTTTTTAGGGTGTACTTTTCACAATTAATTTCTTAAAAGTTGGAAGATAATCCCACTTTGTGTTTTCAGGTTAAGCAACACATAATGCGTAGCACATGCAAAGTAGTGACTGTTTTCCCAGAGCTCTGGAAATGGTTTAAAGTTATGAAAAAGTAGGAGTAACCAACTGTACCTGTCCAACCGGCATTCCTTGCTGAATCACTTTGCTTAATGCCCCACGTCCTATCCATGGGAAACAACATTAACCCAGGAAAGTCCATCAATCACATCAACTTCATCTACAGCTTCAACCACTGTAAAAGCTGTTTCTATGATCCAGAAAATCTGAAGCAAAGCATTATTTTTTTATATTAAATTTTGCATTTTTTTTTTATCTGTTTGAGTAGACGCGAAATTAAGCAAACAGTTAATTTGCAAGAGAGACATTATGGTCTCTCAAATTTTACTCAGGTCACCAAATTATTAGTAAATTAATAACTTCTAGTTTACAGTAGTACATATTATTGGCACAGTATATTTGCTACATAATGACACTAGCAGTATTGTTTTCTGATAAAAAAAAAATAATGTCACCTATTTCATTTCTTCCTTCCTTCCTTTCTTTCTAAATTATCTGCAAACCAGTTCCTAATTTATTTACTGTGAGTAACATTCTTCATTGGTCGTAGCAGATGTGTACTGTCTGCATCTTTGACAAATTGCTTGTTTAGGTCAAGAGGCTAACTAAATAACAGAGAGAGTGAGTATAAGTATTCTAAACTCTTTGAAGATTGTCTTGCAGCCTGAATTATCTGAAATGTCTGAGGCTTCATGATATTCTAATCATATTACCCTGCTAGTGACAGATGTACTGTAGATAGTTTCTATAAAATGGAATGAATCTGTGCCAACTCTGTTACATAGATACTCTGGGACTGTTTTAGTAGCATTGTATAGATTGTTATAGTGTTATGTGTTGAAGATGGGACAACTTTGTACTTTTTGTTCAGGTATGAGATGTCAGCCTTGGCCAATATGTTAAGCTTCTTGCTGTTTTTTGCAATTCAGTATTCCCAGATGTGACTCCTGTATCTCCTAAATCATTTATTTTTCTCATTTGATTTGAAACTGTTATTCTGTGAGGTACAATATGTTTTGGACACAACTCATTCTCTCTTGAAAGGCCAAGACAGCTGAATGTTTCTGTTTGCTGAGACCATCCTTTCATTGGAGCATTTTTTGTTAATGATATTCTTATTCATCATTAGTGCACCTTTAAATTTCTTTTATTTTTGGTAGTTCTGCCATGTTTCTTTGGCAGATATACCCTGCTTTTTATATCTGTTATATATAGATCCTTGCCTAGTCTTCATTAGACTAAGTACCATCCTCATCAGTCTTGGAAGTGACTTCTACAAAGAGAGTTTGAATAAGCTCTGAAAGGGTCTTTGGTCTATTTCCTCTTGAAATTCTTTACCAAATACATATTCATGGAACTTTTCATGTCTCTACACTATTACTAACAGTTAATTTTCTGCTTCACTTGTAAATGCAGTTGATCCATAGGCAATCGGTATGTTGTCTTATAGAGTCACTGTTCTTATACTATTCTGACTGGCATGCGAAACAGCTGGTTTATTTACATTATAGTAGTTTAATGTTGGACCACCTTTAATTGTTTCCTAGCCATTTCAAAACTCTTTTTCAGTTAAAATTTTTACTCCCTAGAAGGCATGGTTGTATCATACATATTAACTACAAACTTTAATAGCAGACCTATCAACTCTCCATATTTTGGAGGAATGTTCCTATTTTCAGATGTGATTTTTCAGATTTGAGTTAACCCTTCACACAATTTTCTGAAACATCATCACATGCTTTTTTAAGCTGTCTAGTACACAGAAAACCACAGTACATGACCAATAAACTAGTGATAATTTAAAGAAAAAGGGCAAACATCTTACAACTCTATTTTTCCGATGCAAAAATAAATGACCTTGTGTAGTAGAATTTTGGGGTGTTGTTCATAAAAGTCTACAGACTTTACACTGCATCTTTTGTTTGTTCTG
>NC_056744.1:1109449227-1109451727 GCF_019279795.1 Protopterus annectens | reverse complement strand
TTCAATTTTTCCCTTGGAACTAGACAAACTTTCATCTTAAACTCTCAAACCATTCATTTCACAGCCCAGCAATTGCTCAAAACTCATAGCAAGCACTAATTAACTCTAGCACTAGACCCCATATGCTGTCCAGAAGGACAAGGCTCTCTATTCGTCCCTACCAGTTAATCAGTAAAACAGCATACTTTACCTATTCAGGCACGTGCAAAGGGCAGTTTCAGGTGTACTCTCCAGTCCAACTGGTGAATCTGGGCATTTTGAGGCAATGTTACAACTGCCTCATGTACACAGACAAACCTCTCCTCCTACCACCAAACCATAATATGTGCAAGAGATGTGATTATACAGCCAAACTGGAGGCAAAGCTCTCTCAACCCAAGACTGGAACTGACAGTCAAGAGGAGAAGGAAAATACTTGCAACACATCACCAGTCTCACATAGACCTACTAAACCTACACCGGCAAATAACACACATAAATACACAAAAACATAGTCGGACGCTCTAAATAAAAATCTGCAAAAGCAACAGAGGCCTCCAAAGCAGACACCCAAACAACCTTCACACCACATCACAAACCATGAAACACATACTTCACATAATTAGTGTGCCATGCAATCACAGCCCTTAAGGCAAAATAACATACCCAACACACTAATAATAGGCAACTCTATAGTCAGGCACACTGATGTCCCACTAACTAGGCTGGACAAAGAGAAGGTTGCAGTTAGCTGCCTGTCAGGCGCCAGTATCTGCCACATAACACAAGCATTCAGGTCGCTCCAGAACAAGTAAAAATACGACTCTGTCATTGTCCATGTTGGTGTGAATGACATGAGATGTACCTCCCTGGACTACATGAAAAGAGACATGGCAGAGCTCTCTGATCATGTAGCCTTGGCTAGTGTGACCCTAACCCTGAGTAGCATCCTGCTTTCACCAAGAATGATGCTACAGTATAAAGAAAAAATTATCAATTTCAATAACTGGCGAAGTTTCTGGTGTCATTCAAAGGGGATCCAGTGTCTGTCCACCTGGGACAACATGCTCGATAAGCCACATTGCTTCACAAGAGATGGCTTGCACCTGTCACCCTTAGGCTTTTGAATACTGGCTAAAAGTTTTGCCGCCCCCATAGTGCCTTTTTTAGGCAAAGCTCAAAAGACAAACCCACCACCGTAAAAAGCACAAGTAACCAAAAACTGAGGGTAATGCTACTCAATGCCAGAAGTCTAAACCTCAAAACGCATGCCTCAGTAAGGAAAATATCGATATCTGCGCAGTAACAGAAACCTGGTTTAAGGCTCCGGAGAGCACCCTAGCACTACCAGGCTATAACTCATACCATACTTTTTGGCCACAGAACCCAGACCGAAACACAAAAGGTGGGGGTGTATCCATATTCATGAAGGATACCCACACCTCCAGGTTATTGGAACAGCACAATGCCTCAGAGATCATCCATGTGCAACTAACAATGGGCAAAACAGCAATTAAAACGATAGCTTGCTACAGATCACCCATCATGACCCAGGAACCCCATTCCGCATTTCTGGAGACACTGGAAAATATGAAGATCCTACCAAACACCCTAATATTGGGTGATTTTAGTTACACAAACATTAACTGGGAGAACTACTCAAGTACTAACTCCCTTGCCCAACGCTTCCTAGAATTTATAAACTCGAATTCCCTGGATCAACTGGTCAAAATCCCCACCAGAGGTGACAACATATTGGACCTGGCATCACCAACATGCGCGACTGGTGTTCTACACCGGAGGTCAAACCCTCACTGATTAGATCAGACCATAGACTAATCACTCTGGATATCCACATTCCGCCCCAACCCCCAATCAAGGAAACTTCCGTGAAAAACTTTTCAAAAGCAAACTTCACATAACTTAAGACCGAGGTGGAAAGGTTCACAGCCCCCATGCTAAAGGACAATGCTGTCCAAGATGGTACAAAGGCACTCTATGAGCATCTGCAAGATTGCATGGATCATGCTATCCCAAGCAAAACCAAGACTCACTCCTCCAAGAAAAGGAAACTAGTCTGGTGGACCCCTGCCATAAACAAGCTATACAATAGAAGGAGGAAACTAATACAGAAAATAGTAAAATCCCAAGAAGGAAAGACATCCCTGATCAGTATCAGCAAGAAACTACGATCCCTCATAAAATCATCTAAGGCTAACTTCGAAAGAAAAATTGCCAAGGACTCCAAAGATAACCACAAAGCATTTTTCAGTTATGTCAAGAACCTAAGTGGAAACACTCAGATCTGCTCTGAGTTAGTGCAGAATGGCACAAAATATACTGAACCAACTGATATTCCCAACATTCTGGCAGACAGATTTAGTGCAAACTTCACCCCCCCCCCATCACCCCCTAAAAGGCCAATAACCACACCAGAAGAATGTAGAGCCCTGGCAATCACTGACACACAGGTTAAAACAGCCCTATCCAAAGCCAAAAATACAGCTTCAGTGGGACCAGA
>NC_056744.1:1109389227-1109439227 GCF_019279795.1 Protopterus annectens | reverse complement strand
CAGTTAAACCGGACAGGTATTATAGGGTACCTGAGGCTCATAAATACCTATATAAGAGTCCTAGGGCGGACCCAGAAACTATTAGTCAGGGGCCTAAGGGTGTTAGGGCTTCTGTTGTAAAATCCGGTTCCTCTAGATAAGGAAGCTAGAGCTTTGGACAGATGGGGTAAGAAGGTGTACACCTCTTCTACTTTAGCAATGAGGGCTTTAAATTGCCAGTTTCATATGTTGAAATATCAGAATTTCCTCCTTTCTCAGCTAAAATCTAAAGTGGATGCTTTGGCAGAGGGCATAGAGTGTAAAGAATTGCAAGATTTGGTGCATGTTTCTGAACAGGTGGGGAAACATTCTTTGCAGTGTGGCTTTGATGCTTTGCAGGCTTCTTCTAGAGTGGCTGCCACTGGTTCAGTTCTTCGTAGGCATGCCTGGCTTAAGGATCAGAATTTATCTGAGCATGTTAAGTCTAGAATTCTGGATGCCCCTTTACAGTCCGAAGTTTTGTTTGGTCCTCCTGTGGAGTCTGTTTTGAAGAAAATGGAGGACAAGGCTAAGTCTATGCAGACTGTTAAAGATTTTTTGCAGGTTCAACCTCCTAAGTTTAGTAGAAATTGGCCGGCTAAGGGGTGGACGTACCTTCTTCTGATTCCCAGTCTAGGGGTAGATCTAGGCGTGGTAGGGGCAGAGCTCAGAGTACCTTTAGGCCTAGAACATGGAGTTCGCCTGCTCAGTCTGCTGGTGAGGGTAGGGGCCAGTCCTTTCGTAAACAGGCCCAATGACCTGCATTTTCAGCTGCCAGATTCTTCTTGCCTGGCAGCTCCTTTGGGAGGAAAGCTAGCTCTCTTCAAGCAAAATTGGTTTTAATCACCCAAGACAAATGGGTGTTGGACATTATAAACAAAGGTTACAAGTTTTATTTCCATACATTGCCTCCTTTCAAAGGTATGCCAGACATTCCTCCTCGGCAAAGGATGGAGGCTCACAGACAGATTTCATTACTTCTTCACATGGGAGCCATACAGCCAGTACCTCCTTCAGAAGTGGGTCTAGGGTTTTATTCCGCCTGTTTCTAGTACCAAAGAAAGGGAACACGTGGAGACCGATTTTGGATTTATCTCTCCTCAACACTTATTTGGACAATCCAAAGTTCAAAATGTTGACATTACAACAGCTTTTGCCTCTGCTGGGAAAAGATCACTGGATGGTAACTCTGGATCTGAAAGAGGCTTATCTTCATGTTCCTATCAGGCCCAGTTGCAGGAAGTACCTGCGTTTTCGAGCTGGAAATTTACATTATCAGTTCTCTGCATTGCCCTTTGGCTTATCTACTGTGCCCAGAGTGTTCACAAAGGTTCTGGCTCCAGTGATAGCCTTTTTCAGGATGGAAGGAATACAAATTTATCCTTATTTGGACGATTGCCTGATTATTGCACAAGACAAGGACGAGCTTCTTCAGCATCTACAGTATGTGATGGTAGTGTTAAGATGCCTAGGGTATTCTGTGAACGAAACAAAGTCCAGTCTAGTACCCTCTCAGGACATGTGCTTTCTGGGTGTGAGACTGAATACAGCTTCCCAGATGGCCTTTTGACCCCGGACAAACAGAAAAGTCTTTCACTTTATTTCCATCAAATGTCTCTACAGTCCAGGCTGACTGCAAGGACAGTCCTTCAAGCCTTGGGGTTCATGGCATCTTGTATTCTGGTGCTTCCCAATGCCAAATTGCATATGAGGAAGCTTCAATGGTATCTCAAAATCTATGGACACAACACTGCCAGGATCTAGACACTGTCATTCAGATAATACCTTGCATTCAGAAGGAATTTTTGTGGTGGGCTCAGGAATGTCACCTAAACAAGGGACTCTCTGTGACCCGACCAGAGGCGAGTCAGATTCTAACGACGGATGCCTCGGACAAGGCTTGGGGAGCACACCTCAATGGAAAATGGGTGCAAGACACGTGGCCTGCCAGACTTCAACATTTGCATATCAACTTGAAGGAGATGTTAGCAGTACAATTTGCATTGATGGCTTTCAAGGATTTACTTCACCCTGGGCAGGTGTTGATTCTAACAGACAACACAACTGTCATGTGGTACATCAACAAGCAAGGGGGAACTCATTTGTACCCTCTTTGCAGACAAGCAATGATTTTGTGGGAGACAGCTCTCAGTTACAACCTCAATCTTCAGGCAAGATTTCTACCAGGAGCACAGAACTCCTTAGCAGATGTATTGAGCAGACAAATAGTGGATCCTCACGAGTGGAAATTGGATCCTCAGGTATTTCAAAAGTTGACAGTGTCATGGGGAACTCCAGACATAGATCTGTTCGCTTCTCCACTAAATTACCAGTTGCCAAAGTTTTGCACAAAAAGGTTTCATCCCACAGCTTGGAAGGTGGACGCTCTGTCATTCAGTTGGGACAATCTTCATGTATATGCCTTTCCACCTCTACCTCTTCTGCCCAAGGTTCTCTTGAAGGCCAGACAAGACAAGCCATCCATGATCCTGATAGCACCAGATTGGCCTCAACAACACTGGTATCCACTACTGAGGAGTTTGGTCCGAGAGCCTCCATGGCCTCTGCCTTTGATTCCACACCTTTTGTCTCAGGAGGGCTATCACTTTCTCAATGTCAGAATTCAGTCTCTGCATCTAACAGCCTGGCATATTCTGTTTTAGATTCTGGAGGTTCTCAGCTTCCACAACAAGTTTTGAATGTTATTTTGGAGGCCAGGAGGCCTAGTACAAGGAAAGTTTATGCTGATAAATGGAAAAGATTTTTTATTTGGAGCAAAGGGAAGGACTTTGATGTTTCCAAGCCTAATTTGAGTGCTTCCTTACAATATCTTACTGAGTTATTAGACAAAGGTTTGTCCTTCTCCTCCATAAAGATTCATGCTGCAGCCATTTCGGCTAATTATGACTGTGACCCTCCTTTATTCTCTCATCCTTTGTTTAAGCAGTTTCTCAGAGGGGCAAAGAACATAAGACCCCCAATGAGCTCCTACTCCTGCTTGGGATCTCAATTTTGTGTTGGAAAAGCTTACTCTACAACCTTTTGAGCCTGCAGCTATGGCCGAGTTAAAGTATTTGTCATGGAAAACTGCTTTTTTGTTGGCCATTACTTCTGCAAGAAGGGTTTCTGAATTACAGGCCCTTATGGCAGTGGAGCCTTTCTTGATTTTTCATAAGGATAGGGTATCTTTGCGTACTAATCCTTCCTTTATGCCTAAAGTGGTTTCTAGTGTGGCCTTAAACCAAACTATTCATTTGCCTACTTTTTATGCAAATCCTCAAAATAAAGGGGAGAAGATTTTGCATACTTTGGATATTCACAGGCAGTTGCGTTATTATTTGAGCAGAACCAAGGAGTTCAGACAGTCTCAGCAGTTGTTTGTTTCTTTTGCTTTGGGTTCACAGGGTAAACCTGTTTCAAAACAAACTATTTCTAAATGGATTGGGTTTTGTATTTCTTTTTGTTATTCCCATCATGGTAAGGAGATTCCGACTGGGATCAGACCTCATTCCACTAGAGCTACTGCAACTTCTACTGCCTTTCTAAGGGGGGTAGCTACAAAGGATATTTTGGAAGCAGCCACTTGGAGTTCAGTACATACTTTTTCTAAACATTACCACCTTCCTCTTTATTCTAAGTCTAGGGCTGGATTTGCCACTGCAATTTTACAGGGCATTTTAGCAGCCCCTAATGCTTTATGATTTTTCCAACCTCCCTTTCCCGTTGCTTTGGGATTCTACCCATAAGTAAGGACTGCAGCAATGTGAGATGAAGAACATAGTACAGTTTTGTACCTACCATAAATGTAGATGTTCGAAGATCCACATTGCTGCAGTCCAATTTTCCCTCCCTCCTTCCCCTCTGTAGCTTAGCATGGTTATATGGTTTGGGTGATGGCTGTAGTTGGGCTTATCTTTTGGGAAATTACTGTTTTTTGGCTGTGGCCTTTCTTTTAGGGCCTTCTGACATCTGGGGCAAGAAAAGACTGAGGATATGACGTCGGTCATGCGCTTTTATACCCTGATGCTCTGATGTCAGGTCTGTGCGCCCATGACCGACGTCAGCCTAATGCTTTGGTATGCGGGCCGACCGAGGACAGCGGACTACCCATAAGTAAGGACTGCAGCAATGTGGATCTTCGAACATCTACATTTATGGTAGGTACAAAACTGTACTTTTGTGTGTGTGTGTGTGTGTGTGTGTGTGTGTGTGTGTGTGTGTGTGTGTGTGTGTGTGTGTGTATATATATATATATATATATATATATATATATATATATATATATATATATATATCAGAAAAACAAAACCAGAGTTAAAAAGGCTTCTATAATATCCAAAAACGTCCCCTCGACAAGTGCAGCAAACTGGATACAGACTCTTCTAATAACGTTCACTTCAAGCAAAAAGTCAAACAATCAGATACTAAAAAATATACAAATATTTAATGAAATGTGAGCGCTTTCATGGATTCAGTGTTCCGCTTCATCAGACATCAAGAATGAACCAAACTCAGTATATTTAAATACCTATCTACAACGTTAATGACCAATCAAACAATCAAACAATTAACACAATATAAAATTTAAAAATGCTTATAAAATAATATCAAATCTAAACAATAAAATATGTTTCATAGAGGCATATGAATAATAAATCTTGTTTACAGTACTATTATAAAAATCATTATTATTTAAACTTCCTCTTCTTTAGTACGGGTTGAAGGGAAACAGTTTCATTCAGACCTTTCCCTCGATGTGCACCCAATCTAAGGATCTATTGCACTTCGACTCTTTCAGTCTCAGTGTTAATGTCCCCTATTTTGGTATTATCATAAACAACTTGTAAAATCTGAAGCAAAAATGTATGTCCCTCTCCCATCCTCAAAGTATGTCTCGCTATAGCACTATAGTCTTACCCTGTATTGGTGCAATAAATGTGATCTCTGATCCTCTCTCTTAGGGACCTATTAGTTTTACCAACGTAGTATTTAAAGCAAACTTGACAGTGTGCTATATACACAATATTTCTGGTGTGGCAATTACCTGTCGCTCTAAGTGTTCATAAGTGCCCAGTCTCTGGATGTTTGAAAAAATTAGATGGATCAATATAGACACATTGGGCACAAGTGCCACATTTCTTAGTGCCCATATTCATTATGTCGATGTTATCAATAGTATTTTGGTGGTAACATAACCGTTGTTTAAGAGATTGTTTGGTACTATATACAAACCTGGGATTATAACCCAATAGGTCCCTGGTCTGCTGATCAATCAATAATATGTGCCAATTACGTAGAACTGCCTCTTCAACCATACTGACATTAGTCGAATATGGAAGAATGATGTTCAAGTTATTATATTGTTTTTTATTTTTTCTCAAGTGTTCATTATCATCATTGTGCGCAAAATAGGACTTAGCCCGAGTGGGCCGTAGAGCCAAAGCTTGTGAACATACTTCATCAATCTCTTGTTTATCATAGCCTCCCTGTAAGAAATCATGTTTAAGGGATTCGATCTCTCCATATAACGTCTGTTCATCACAGCATAATCTAGAGAGTCGCATTGTCTGTCCCTTTACAATATTTCTGAAAAGTTTTTTGTCATGCATGCTGTCCCTATGCAAAAATGATGGCTTATAACAAGGTTTCCTATAAATCCGTGTTCCCCCCTCACCATTGTTCAAAGATATAGTAACGTCCAAAAAAATTTATAGATGTATAGGATGTTTCATAGGTAAACTTCAAAAACATACAAGTTGAATTGATATAGGTTAGGAATTGTTGTAAATCGTCCTTATTACCCTTCCATATCATAAGGAGGTCGTCTACAAATGTCCTATAGAATAATACATCCAATTGGTTACACAGATATTCTTGTTCCCAGGCCACCATGACCAAGATGGCATAAGTATTTGCACAACTGGTTCCCATGGCAACCCCCTTCCTTTGCCTATATATTTTGTCCCTGAATGTGAACACATTGTTTTCCAAGACTAATTCCAACAGTAAACACAATAAATCTACCTTAATGTAGTTCATTGTGTTCTCTATGAGCAAGTCCTTAACCATCTGTATCCCCCTATCATTGGGAATGCTGGTAAATAAAGACTTGACATCCATTGTTAATAATATTAAATCATGTAAGCTGTCAGGCTGTAATGTAAAGGCATACAAATCTTTCAGAAGATGTTCCGTATCCCTAAGCACATGCTCATAACGAGATAGAACATTTTTCAGCTCATAATCTAAATAAATGGATATAGGTTCTGTCACCCATCCCGCACCAGCCACAGTTGGTCTAAATTTGGGCTGTAGGGGGTCTTTATGTATCTTGGGCAAAATGTGTATTCTCAGTAAGGAAGGGGACCTAACTAGGAAATAATGTAACAAATCCGTAGTAATAATACCCATATCAAAACATTCTTGTAAACTAGAACTGACAAATTTGTGTATATCTAAAACCACATTAAGGTCAATCAATTCATATTCATCAGTCTGCAACATATTGGTCATATTATACACGTAATAATTAGTGTCCAAAATGACCACAGGACCACCCTTGTCTGCGGGTCGTATAGTAATAGTCTTATTCTGTTGTAAACGTAGCAAAGCTGCCCTCTCATCCTTGGTCAAATTAAAATGTTTAATCAACCTGTCTTGTTGAAGGTCATCATATAGACTGTTCTCAAATGCTTTAAGGAAAACGTCCAAATGTGCTGGCATTTGTGGAGTAAACGTACTTTTGCTCTTAAACGATTTACTCAGTCAACTTTTGATTACCTAACATTAGTCTCAAAGATAAATTTCGCAGGAACAGTCTAATAGCTAAATCAGCTTCACCATGATCCATGCTAGCAGTAGGGATAAAAGTCAACCCCTTATTTAACACGTTACATTCATCCTTAGTCAATGTATGTCTGGATATATTCCATATCAGATTCCCTGTTGCCACATCTTTTTTATTGTACTTACCTGCATTTGGTCGGGTCCCTCCTTCCTTTTCTGCCCCTTCGGGCTCTCTTGGTTCATTGATTTCTTCCTCCCTGTTCTTATCGGGAGGGGTACTGCTGGAAAAACCTGCGGCCGCAGTTTATCTAGTTGTATCTTCCGTCTCACATCACCATTACCACGAGATGGCTGTAAATCATCATTTGGTTGTATACCCATGTTAGGAAGGTCCATAGGTGTCGAGTATACAGACCCGTTGGATCTTGGAGAAGCCACAGCTTCTACATCTAAAGCGATTCATTCACCATACTACCATTCACCCCATTTCCAATGCTTAGACTTCTTTCCATTCTAGATGGAGCTTCCGGTTCCTGGTTCTGTAGGTTTGGTCGTCTCACTGCACCATTGGTTGATTTAACCGTTATGTCTTTTTTCGATTTGAACTTACTCTTTTCATGTTTATTGTTGACATCTGAAGCACCAATTTTAGGCCATACAAAAACATTGTGTTTATTGAAATCACTTAAGTCCCTTAGTAACTTCTTTTTCTTGTGTTCCATAAGTTTAGTCTCATACCTCTGAACCCGATCAATCATATCATGTACAAAGACTTCAGATCAATGATCCCCGTAATTTTCTAGTAATTCATTTTGCTGGTCAGCTAATTTACTCCTAAGTTCTATTTCAAGTGGTTGAAAGTAGTCAAGCAATAGTTGGATATATGCTCGACTAGCTTTCAAGTTAATTTCTTGCCATTTCACAAGCAAGTCAGGGTATAAATTAACATATGTTGGCATATTAAGAATACGGAGACCTCTCGGTATGACATTATGTGCAAGAGAGGCTTCCAGATGGTATCTCTGACACTGTAGCTTTTTAAAATGATAAGCATTATTTTCAATGTCTTTTCTTAGGTTAATGACGGCTACTTCATCCGTCATACTCATAATTTCAGACTCTGTTCCCTCCAAGTGTTCCACAGCCATTAGAGGGTTGTTAATGTCATTCAGAAAGTTTTTCATTCTACTACTCAAATTGTATTCTATCGGTACATCCGTCAAACCAGCTGCTGCTCCCTCCATAGTAAAACCCAAAGTTTATGGCAGAAAAACAAAACCAGAGTTAAAAAGGCTTCTATAATATCCAAAAACATCCCCTCGACAAGTGCAGCAAACTGGATACAGACTCTTCTAATAACGTTCACTTCAAGCAACTCTCTTAATTAATTCAATGGAACTACCCTCTCTAGCTAAATCTGAGGCCCTACCGATCCTGAACGTGTGAGCTGCAAACCTCTCTGCCGCAAATCCCATGCAATGTAAAACCCTCCTCACCAAACTTATGAATCTACTACACGACACCACCTTCTCATCCATTGAACAAAAAATGAACTGATCCACACTCCCGTTCCGCCTCTTCATAAAATCTTTAGCCCACATTACTTGACAAAGGCAAGGATTCCTGTCAGGTTTAAGCACCACCAAACATCCCCTACCCAACTGATCTGTCTTACTCCTCCTTAATGCAATAGTAACCTCTCCCTCCCGTATGATAACATCCTTCCAACATAATGAGCCTAACAACTCTGAAATACAGAAAGTGCCAAAATCTAACCATGTACATAATGCGCCCCACATGAAGTAATCCAAAGACCCCCCCCCCTTATAACAAACCTAACCCTCTCAACAAAACTTTCAATATAACCCTCGTGAGTGGCCATCGAATATCCCTACGTTCCACCACCACTCTCCCCCAACCCATCAAAATACTCCCTAATGTCCAAGACTTAGTGAAATCCTGCAACCCCGCTACCTTAGTGAAAATGTTAACTGCCAAATCCACCTTAACTGTCTGCAAAGCTTTGCCTAGCCCCCAAGCATGAGCTACATATTGCAATAGTAATTCCTCCGACCATACCCCTTCCTCTTCTGGCAGCTGCAAAATAAACTGATTAAAATCAGAAAGAGCTATACCATACGCCTTCCTTGTAGAAGGGGCCCAGGAATGCCATACCAACTGCCTGACTACATCGACCCAAAATTCCACACCTCCTCTGGCAGGGTTTCGGGCACCTCCTCCACCCATGGAACCAACCCTTGAAACCTGCAAAACTGAAATCAGGACAAGCTATCAGCAATCTCATTCCTTACACCAGGCACATGCACTCCTGTAAAGGAAAAATTTTTATTAAGAGGCTCTTCAAAATCAATTTACATAATACCAACAATAACAAACCTGACTTAGTCATCTTCTTTTGTAATACCCTCACTACAGCCAAATTGTCAAAGTGAAAAACTACACGTTTGTCCCTCAAATGTAACTTCCACACTGCAGAAGCTGCCCATCAACTCTAGAAAGGCCATGTCCCACTTCCATACCTCCTTCCAATCCTGCAGCCATTTAGCCGCAAAACACTGACCCCCGAAATAGGTCCCAATGCCAGCACCCCCAGCTGCATCCGTAAACAACTGAAGTTCCTCCTGCCCCACCCAGTCTGACTGCCAAAAGGATATCCCATTAAATTGTTGCAAAAACCCATCCGAAAACACCAAGTCCTCCCGCACCAGTTGGGTCACCCTAACCCAATGGTGTTTACTCTGACCCCCCTTCAACAAATACACCACTGACCTACAAAAAGCTCACCCTGGGTGCACCGCTTCACAGGCAAAATTCAAAAGCCCCAGCAACTCCATAACTGAATGAATCCGAATCTTATCCTTACCCAACACCAAACGTATAGCAGACCTAAGCCTCTCTATTTTATCCTCGGGTAGGCAAAACAGTCCCCGCACCGCATCAACTGTTAGTCCCAGAAATTCTAATGCTCTTGCCAGACCCTCCATCTTATGCTGAGCCAGTGGTACCCGTAACTCCTCACACATAATCGTAAACTCTCGCGACCCCTCCTGTACTCCTACCCTTCCTTCACCCACCAACAAAAAAAATCAAAATAATGTGACTCCTTTTGAGTTCCCACTCTCTGCTGCCAAATCCAATGCAATACTGTACTGAACTTTTCAAAAGTCGCACATGCCACTGAACAACCCATAGGCATAGCTTTATCGAAGTAGTACATATCACCTACCTGCATCCCCCAGTAGTGGCCAATCCTCACTCCTAATAGGCAACAATCGAAAAGCTGACTCAGTATCAACTTTAACCAACCATGGCTCCCAAAATTCCCTAATCACTTTCACTGCATCATCTAAGGAAGCATAATGCACCCTAACCTCTTCCTCTGCAATAAAATCATTTACTGAATTCCCTTGTGAATACGACAAGTGATGTATCAATCTGAATTCCCCAGCCCATTTCTTTGGCACCATCCCCAAAGGCGACACCCTGTAAGTACTGAAAGGCGGACTGTCAAAAGGACCCAATAACCGCCCCGCCCGACAATCCTTCTCCACTAAAACCTCCAAGATGTCCTCTTTACCTTGAACAGATCGCTGATTCTTACAGCCCCCACCCCCTCCCACGGTGGACTTTATAGCAACCCCCTCCGAAATCCTTGTATTATCTCATTTTTGTTGGCCAGACCCAGAAACCGATGAAGCATACTCCGGAGAACCTCCACCTTAATGGGGAACGGCGCCCCTTCCTCTATTGCCTCTAAAGAACCTGAGTCCAAATCCCTGGGACCCTTGAAAATTACCCCGACCCCAGACCGGTTGAAAGCCTTGCCCACCAAATCCACCCTCATGACCCATAAAATTGGAGTTCCAGGTAGACAAGTCTTGCAGACTACAGCCAATGGCCAAATGACTCCTTCCACATCTTGAACAAACATGTGCAAATTTGCAGCCCACCCATGAACAGGAACCACTATTAAAAGACCAACACACACCGACTGCTTCTGCCCCACTCACCTTTCTGTTAAAGCCACCGTAACTATTCTACATTGTAGCCAACCATAGATCTGGATGACGCACCTCCCAATGGAGTTACTGGTCCACAGCCTTCCATTTGCGGAAACGCTGATCGTACCAAAGCCACGCATTACCCGGACTTAACAGTTGTGCCTCACAAATGGTAAGAAAATAGCCTAGAAATGGCAGGGCCAAAGACCCATCCTTCTCCAGCTGCACTGCCATAAAATAAATAAAGCCAACCACCCAGTTATGCCATGTCCTAGTGCGAAGCTTACCTACCCTCTGTCTTCCCAATGCCGCTAAAGCTGCCAACAGGTCTTTGCTATTAGAGGACTCTGCTTCCACTAGCCATTGGACCTCTTCTGCATCGATCATCTCAAAGAAATCTACATACTCTCCTTTCCAAATTTCTTCCTTAACCGAGCCCGAAATGTGCGGAGTCAGGAAAACCACTCCTGTCCCCTGTCCCAAAGGCTGGGTAGCCAACATGTCCCCCAGCCACAGCCCAAAGTCAGAGCCTACCTCCGATTCCAAGACCAAACTGTCCCCGGAACCAACAGCCACCCCCGTCGCATCTCCAACTGGGTACCTGGCACCCTGTGCTAGTTGCCTCTGAGCCTCCTCTATCACTTACAAACCACCCCCAAGGTCCCCAACTGACAAGTCTTCATCATCCCTCCCCCTACCACAATCGTCAACCCCTAGCTCCCCAGACAATACTGCCATAGTAAAACCATTACCTGCACCTTCGTCTTGAGACATACTGGGAACCGATGTATCCACTGCCACCACCTGCTTCAATGCCTGTTGCTTTTTCCCTTGATCTGGGGTTCTCACAGTGGTGCACATCCTCTTCTGACCCAGAGTCTGTTCTGGTTCCTGTACCACCTTGGATGTTGCCGTGTCCTGGAACAACTCCTCCGCTTGGGCCACAATAGCTTGCCATCGTAGTCTTAGTTCTGGTAAGTTAGCCATCTGTAAAGAAGAAACAATGTTAAAACTGTTCCACAAACCCGACTGCCCTACTCCCCCCCAACCCCTATCTTGCCTTGCCCTACCACACTCTGCCAACTCCCCTACTTACTGTACTCTGTAGCCGAAAACCACCCCTTGTATAGCTTACTTGCTAATCATACAGTGTAATCACTAACTAATGCACTTATATTTACCCCGTACATTAAAATATGTCACTGCCTGGCACCCACCTCACCCTTCAGCTGCACTCCCAATTAGCCACACACTCCTTACAGCTATCAGCCACACACTTCCCTACAGCTACCAACCCCTTCCTAACACTAGAATATCACCACCTGTCTATAAATATCCATCCCCATATATATATATATATATATATATATATATATATATATATATATATATATATATATATATATATATATATATATATATACACACACACACACACACACACACATATATATATATATATATATATATATATATATATATATATATATAAATAAATAATCCTGTGCATCTATCTTCTACCTATATACCAGCCACACAATACTAGCACCATTCAACCACAACCGAGCCTGTAACACTTACCTTTTTCACAGAAGCCCATGAACCCACCAGGGAGCATGAGAAGATTATCCGCCACTACCCCCAATGCTAATGGGACTGGATTATGGCGATGGACCCCCCCCACAGCCTACCATGACCACCGGGAGAACTTTTTTTTTCCTTTTTTTTTTCCGATGGCTTACCCGGCCCACCCATATGGATCCTAACCGACCGCATGGCCCCAACAGGAAGGAGGCAACGACAGGCCCGGCCACATGGCCAAACTGGGAAAAAGGCCTGATGGGCCCGACGCATCCCCTGAAGACACCCAGACCACAGCAAGCAACCTCAATGGCACTGGACAACCACAAAGACCCCAACCACTGCGACCGGCCCTACCACCCAACCGGAGCTATCACCGGACCACCAGGAAGCCCTCAACCATGAAACAAATGAAGATACTCCAGGACACCAGGAAACACCAACTGCAACACCAGGCCTACCGGATCCCTGGAGAATCACACCAGCACCCAGGTAAGCTGAGCACCACAATCACACAGACACTATCCCCCAACTATTCACCCACATGCACTCTGCTCTCAGTAATCCTTTCACCCTTCATTGCCAGTAAGTCCTGTCCCTCAACCTATATTCCCAAACTCCATCCCCACATTAAATTAATCACTACAGAGAAGCACCAAAGGGGAGAGGAGGGAACTAACCCGGTTAACCTTACCCCTTCTTTCCCCACCATCCAAGGCCTACCTGCATCCACAATAAATACAGGTTGTCTGGATGTACGCTAGTTGTTACTGCACCACCAACTCACATCAAATGTGCCTACTTCCTTTAATCCCCAACATTTAATCCTGCCAGAAACCCCTCCTTCCCCTACCTCTCTTCCTTTCCCCTCTCCCTTTCTCTTTAACCCTTTCACCACCACAATCCCACTATTCTGTCCAATTGCAAATCCTCACATTAATTCCTACCTCTGTACCCTCCCCACACCCTCATTTGTGGGACCAGGACAGCTTAGTTTGTCCCAAACTACATATGTTTCAACATATCTTGATCTTTTTCTGGTTAACGCCCCCCCCCCCCCTCTGCATTACTGTAAGTGGTTAATCATACTTTCCTGCATAAGAAAGTATTTTAATCTAGGAAATGTTGCTTTTGATGACTGCCATTGGACTTTATTGTACTTTTAAACAGGAGCACACTTGTTCTTGTCAATATTATTTAATGTTCTTCAAATTTAATTTTTCAGTGGAAAAACTTTGTTTAATTTATCTCTTTGGGCTGACAAAGAATAATATGCTTTAATTGAGAAAAACTACTTTAGCACTTTCTATTTTTTACTAATGTCTGATATGCAGATTCCATAGCAAAGAAGCACCATTTTAGCTTGAACATGGAACAAACCACCAGTCCCTTGGTTGATCCTTCTTCCAGCTATAAAAAGAAAAATTTAGCTAAACAGCCTTTGTCACCAGAGGAGGCTAGGAATTTTCCTAAGCCACAAGTGGGTGGTTCTGCAGTTGTCAAAGCCAATTCCACAGACCATTCATCTTTTTTTCCAGATCCTTCTGGTGTTGTTGATGCAACCACGATTAACCTAGGGTTAGCCACATCCTCTGCCACTGTTGAAGTTCCTTCAGTGGGTAAGGGGGGAGACACTCCTATCAGTCTTGGGAGAAGAGGCAGGGAAGGTACCCTTACTTAGGCAGAATGTTGTGTCCATCCTTGAAGAGGATGTTACTGCCACTAATAAAACTATTTGCCCCAACTTTCCTGTCACAAAGAAACAGAAAAGTAAACATTTATCTTCTCCTGCACCAGTTCTTCTGGACAGGAGTAGTTTATTAGGACTGGCTCAGTGTCTAATACAGGGTATTGACTCAACTTATAAGGTGATTTTTGGTAAACAAAAATGTGATTCCTCTTTTCCTGAAGAATTTCAAGCTTATGAATCTGTAGAGCAATTTGTTATTTCTTCTCAAATTTCTGATTCAGACTTAGAGAAGAACATGATTGACAAATCTCCCCATGAGGCATTCTCTTTTTCCGGGGCTATTTCCAAAATGTGCCAGTTTTTTCAGTGGGAGAGCACTGAGGTACCTAAGAAGAGTATATGTGTTGTTACAGCTGGAATTCCCAGAGTCTTCACCCATCCTCCCAGTTCTGTTTGCATTGTAGTATGAGTTTGCCACATCCTGTTGATTTCCTGATAGCCAGCCTGCTGAAAGTAAGAAAGCGCATAAAATGTATGAAGTTCCTCAGTCTTTCAAGTGTTTATCCACTCATCCCAAACCTGACCCAGGAGCTATAGACTTACTTAATCCTTCATCTTCAGACCACGATAGTAAAGCTATTGATGCCTCTGGAAAAGTATATGTTTATGCAACTTTTAATTTTTTAAATTTTAAATTGTCAGGCTCATATATTAAAACTTATTCTGTTTAATTGTGACAGCAAGAGGAATGTTTTATGTGCAGTTCCCTCTTGTAAGCAAAATGTGACTTGTATGGCTTAGTTTCTTCCATTTCTCAGGTCACTACTCATTGTTAAAAATGTGTATATAATTCTGTAGATACTGCATTTAGGGCCATTGTCACCAGAGCTGAATTCAGCACTTGTTGACCTAGACAGTCACATAGGCCCTGATGGCTGGAGGGGGTCCGCTGGCCGGAGGGCTGCCACATCATTTACTTTTTTAATTAAAAAAAAAATATGTGTTCTTTAAGGGTGCTCTTTAAAAACACCCTCTGTGACTGTGCATCCCTGCATGTCTTGACGTACACAACTGCTGTTGCTAGCTCTTCTTCATTTCCACATTCCACATGTGGAATTTAAATGCAAGGCATGTCTTCTTCTAAGCAACCATCCATCAGTACTGAGTAGAGATGAAAAAACATCCATGTAAATTAAACATGCTTGCATGACTGGTAAGGTGTGGGTGTGTGTGTGTTGGTGTGTGTGAGTGTGTGTGCGTGTGTGTGTGTTGGTGTGCATGTGGGATGGTATGTTAGTTAATTTGCTCAAGATCAAACCCTGTACCTTGATTACAGGAGACAAGACCTTAAATAATCTACACCAACTACCAGACCACTCAACAAAATATGAGTTTCAGTGCATTTTCAAGGAAATGAGTTTCATTGCATTTTCAAAGAACTGTGAACTTCAGCTTCAAGGGAAGACAACATTTACTGCTGCTCATGCTAAGTCTCTTTTCAATGCTCAGCTGTTTTGTTTAGCAAATGGTTGTCACTGTTTGTGCTATAGAATTTGAAAGCAGTGTTAGCAGTACAAAAGGTAGAATACTTGCTTTTGTTGGAGAAGGCTGTTGGTTCTACTCCCACACCATGTAGATGAATTGCTGATACTATGTTGTACTTTAAGGGGGGGGGTGCAGTCCTGAGTACGCCCTCCTATGGATGAGATGCCCAGTAACTATGAACTTGTTGTGTGTTTGGCATCCCTATTGCAATATTACCAGCTTACCATTTTTTTAATGTAACAAGTAATTTATTCTTTAAGGGCAACAAGCACTGAATTTGTAGATGAAACAATGAAATATAAAGTTGTTTGCTAGCAGCAACCTCTTCATTGATTACATATCTCTTTAATGTAGAATTATCAGATGGCTTTTACTTCTGCAGTGATTTCAAATTTTGACTGATATTGGTAGATTGTAATGACAGACGCTTGAGTGGCCTTTTATGGTTGAAATGTTCTGAAATGGACAGTTTTGTCATTACAGGTTCATATATTATGTTTCATTGCTTATTGGAAAAACATTAAAAACTCTGGAGAAACTCTAATAAGTGGTGCAGTATTATAGAAGGAATATAATTTAATAGAATTAGGAAGGTGACTCAAAAAATATGTGCATGTATGCATGTTCCTAAAAATGAGTTCAAGTGACCTGTAGTTCGCAAATATCCCAAAGGTACATTTTATCCACCACTGGCCAGATGTATTTTCTTTGAATGTGAGTTTCAGTGCTGTTTCAGTGAATGCGAGTTTCAAGTGCAAAAAAGTTTACTGTTAACGCTAAGTCTGTTTTCACTGTGAGACCATATTGTTTTGTTTATCAAATGTCTGTTAGTATTTGTGGTATAAAATATGAAATACACCTTTTACATTAAATACGAATATCTTTAGTCTTTTTAGACATAAAGAAGAAAATAGTCTGCACACTGAGAGGTCTGAACAGAGTTTATGGTTACTGGGAGAAATAGCTAAGTAATGGGACACTGGAATGGCTGGTGGGGGCTGCTGTGTGTATGTGGGCAGGGATAATCTATTACCTTTCCTAGGACCCCATTTGACCATGATCCATTTCCGATTGTCACTGGTACTGTGTTAAATAAGTTTGCCTTGCTGCTTTCCCAGAACCTCCCAGAAGATGCAAAAAAATGAAATTTAAAATTCTCCTGTGGATAGAGATTTAGTATTTGCACCCTGTATTACTCAAATGTTCAGCCTTCCTTCTTCAAATTTTCCAAGGGATTTTCTGGTCCCTAATCCAAGTTTGCAATAAACAAAATAAATTGTCTCAGCAGAATACTGGTAAGCAGATGTTTAAAAAGCAATGACAGGAAGGTTCCAAAAAGAAAGCAGGACCCCCATAACAAAGGACAGTCAAACAAGGCAAAATTCCCTATATAAGGGACCTAGCCCCCCCCCCCCCCCCACACACACACACACACACCTGGCAGCCCATCATCCATCTTGGAAAGTCTGACACTTCATCTAACTATTTGGCAATGGGTTGTTTCAGGCAGCTGGGTTCTGAAGCTGATCAAGCAAGGTTACAAATGGCAGTAGGAAGAAATTCTTTCTTTTCTGGGGATTCCTTTTCCAGATCTACATCAGGTTTTAATAGGAACGGAAGCTCGTGGCCCCTTCTACTTCCTCCTTCCAGATGCTTTACACCATACAGCTTTAGCTACTGCAGCAGTGATCAGTATTATGAACATAGTACAGCTGTATAAGTAAACTTATCATGACAGTAGATAGTTGAATGATCACTTCTGCAGTAGTCATTCCCTCCATATCCCTTTTTTGGTGTGTTTTTTTTTATATTTCAGCATGTGGATATGTAATTGTTGTTGTCTCCTTCTCTCAGCATGAAAGGTCTGAAGATTTTGTTGCCCAACCCTGTGCTTCAGACAACTGAGATCAAGCTGCTTAACATTTTGGGCACATGGAAGGTGCTCTTAGGCTTTGGTAACTGACCAGCTGTTATATTCTATGCAGGATATAACCCCTATAGCTTAGGCTATTGCAGCAGGGGTCATTTGAACATTTACATTTATGGCAAATTTACATACACAACTGTACTTTAGTACATGGGGGTGGAATTGGCCTTTGAGAAAAGGTAGAAGAGTAAAAACAGTAATGGAATTTAAATCTAATAAACATGTTCCACAAACATCCCACATAGATATTATGAAAAAAATATATATCATTATAAATGTATTAACACATACAGAGTGAAACTAATTAAATTTAATCTTGGCTGTGGCCCTTCTGTGTAGAAATAATTAACTCAAAGTCCTGATGACGTTTTCTTTTATTTTTAGTCTAGTGTGTTTGTCATCATTCGTAGACTCATAGATGTAATATCCTGTTCACCAAGTAACGCAATTGAAGAATACTTTGGCTAGATTTAAGGCAGATTTATAAAGACTGGCAAAATCATATATCTCAATTAATCTAATTTATTAAATGGTTAAGAAATAGTTCTGTTTCAAAAGTTAGACAAACAGAATCCTGAATAGTCTTAGAATCTAGTATAAATATATCCATTGATAATTTAGTGATTTGATTCTTGGGTCGGACACCTTCTTTGCAGACTCTGCATGTCCTCCCTGTATTTGCTTGGGTTTTCTGCTGGCGCTCCAGTATCCTCCCACATTCCAAAGACATGCAGGAGCTGGATTAGACATTTTAAATTGGCCATAAGTTGGAAGAATAAGAGCTGCAGTGATTGGCTGTAGATGATGGTCACTTTTGATGTAACACCCTGACCCCATGTGCCAAAAATGAGAAATAGGGGATTGTAAAGGGATGAATGGATGGAGGAATGTACATATGTGTATATAAATGAAATAAAGTCGATCTAGTCAGAAACTCTAATTTCATATTGGCAAGACTATATGCCCGAATTTCCAAAAAGTCGACCATTAAAAAAAAAAAAAAAAACTCCATCATTTTTTATGTTTTTGCAGGGAGGGAAGCTACCCTGCACACCCCCTGCAAATTGTATATACCAACTCCGAGCTCACACTACATTGATGAAAACTATAAATTTCCTGATGCTCATTGTATTGTGATCTCCATTAAAAAGCTTTGAGTTTTTGGAAATTAGATCTTATTATCTCTCCAATATGAATTTCAAGTTTCTCGGAAAACTGATATGGATGTATATATATATATATATATATATATATGTGTGTGTGTGTGTGTGTGTGTGTGTGTGTGTGTGTGTGTGTGTGTGTGTGTGTGTGTGTGTTTATATATATATATATATATATATATATATATATATATATATATATATGCAAGAAAGAGAGTATGGAGAGAAGCAGAGCACATCATGTGATCAGGAATAAAGCGTGCATATTTTAGTTGAAATGCACTTTCATTTATTTGGTTGTTTGTATTTGATTTCTGCATCTGCATATTTCCGTTTATGTTTGCACTTATCTCAGTGTACTGGATATCAGTGTATGTCAAGAGGTGGTCCCTAAATAAGAATTGCACCAGGATGTTGTCAAGAAGATACTGATACTTTGGGCATTCCATGTGCATGTCATTTCTTAGAATGGAGCAGTAGTGGCATGCCCTTGAGACACCCGCCTTTACCATGGAGCAAAAACAACAAATGCTATAGCATTTGCTATTACTGCACTTGAGATGCTGTCTTTTGACAGTCATGCAAGAGCTTCATCAGCATTCTTGCTGTTGTCTTTGTAGCCACTGAGGCATAGCTGAAATATATTACAAAGAATCACTTCAGAGTAATAAGTGATGGAGAAGTTATGCATAATATTATCTATATCATGATCTAATGAGCTTTCTTTGCCTTTCTCATCAATACATATTTATATAACTGAAAACAGGATGTCATCATGAGTACATACAATTTCATACGTATTTGGAAATTAGTTTTTTTTAATGTGTCTAAAAACTGGTTAAGCTCAGAACACCTAGGGAACAAATAACACACTGCAAACAGAAAGGAATAAAGGATAAGGGAGACAGCGATATTCTGCTTGGCTTGGTTCGCCAATCACATTAATAATGAAAATAATGATCTCTGTCAGCAGGAGTTGAAGTGATTTGCAGTTCTATCAAACTTGATGAAAATAAATCAAAAGAATCAGAGAACGAACTTCATGTGGTTATTACAGTGTGTAAAAAATCAACACCGAATAAAATAGGATTCATAAACCATGAGGCATTTAAAACTGGTGAAAAAAATATCATCATAAGCGGGTCTGAGAATGGACACACTGGTCTGAGAAATATGTTATCTTACTTATAAAATTTTGTTTTCAAATCGGTGATAAGAAAAGGTTTGGGGAATTAATGATACAAGGACATTTATCTAATTCTCTTATACATGCACAGTGATTGGATAAACCAATCAGTGTGCCTGCTGGAAATTGAGTGTTCCTCAGAGAAGAAAAAGTCTGTGTCTTTCGTCTTTTCCTGGTTAGGGGTCGCCACAGCGGAACTCCGGTCCGATAATGATTGGTAGTTGATTTTTACATACCGAGTTACCAGCTCTGACGCACAGCCTTCAACAAATGTACGCCCATTCACGCATGTCTCCATGCAGAAGACGATCTAGCTGAGAATCGAACCGGACAGCGTCTTCCTGTGAGGCGACAACGCTACCGCAGCACCAAAGTCTTGTTGTAAAAACAGTTTTCTCTGCACTGCTTCACATAGACTAACTCTAGTAGCTTATCTACTTCTCCGTACAAAAATAAAACTACTTAGTTGAAAAAAATAATACACATCTACTAAAAAAACGTAAGTGTCAATGCCGAGAATGTTCCTGGAAACAACTCCAGGATCACAAATGCAAAAGTACATTTAAAAAAAGGCAGACAATGCACTCTATGTCCCTTTATGTCCAGCTTGAGAATAGCAAACAATTTCATTGTAGCCTTGGAGCCATGAAACTATTTGATTTTTTTATTTATTTTATTTTATAGTTTGCACTTTGAGGGCTATTGGATGCTGCAGCTGCTGTTTTTCTGTATTGCAAAGTCTTCTATTTCAGAAATATAGAAGACTTCTTAAGACAGAAAGCCAGCAAACCTAATGTTTATGAGCGAGTAGCTATGCCAAAAAATAAATATCATGACTACTGGCTATAGGGAGCATGTGCAAAGTGCATGTGTAGTGCATTGTTTGACCCAACACAACAGAAAAACAGCATCTTACTTTTATGGAATGCCATATGTAGACATGTTTTTCTTAAATAATGTAATTGTATAATAGCAATAATCCACTCTTATTTATGAGTAAATCAGTATTTACTGACAGTTCACTTTTTGAATCACTTGGGCCTCTCCTTGTGAGCAAACCACACCAACTATGGATACATTCTGCATTATACACACCCATTTGTGGATTATTGTTAAAATAAAAAAAAGGTGCCACACAATTTAAGGTAAAATATGTATCACTGTGCATATGTATAATGTTTGAAAGATGTGCACATCTCTTTGAACTGCTTTAAGTGGCAAATATCAGGCTGTTACTTTGGTTAGGAGCTACTTCAGGTAACATACAGAGACAAATTCCATGTTATCTTATTTGGTGGTCTTTCACATGAAAACATAGCTGTAGAATGTAATGGCAAGAAATCCTAATCTGTTATTTATTCTACTTTGTCCAAAGGCATCTCCTACCAAATAACCACATCACAGTTATCCTGTGGTCAGAGTTTATTTATAATAAAACATCTACAAATGTATATGCACATCTGCATCTTCTGTGTGACAGACAAGTACCAGTACACATACTTATTGTAATTCCATCTAATGAACATGAGCGTATAGGTAGGTACTAGGCTATCTGCCCAACGGCATTTATCAGCCTAGCCAGAGTGTGTCGGCTTTCGCCGCCCCATTGATTAATTAACTGATCCTCTGTCAAGCAGAGCCAATGAAGTGATCCCAAGGGTGTTATATACTTTATACCATCTGATGGCATTTCTGTACACATATTTACAACCCATTAGGGTCATGTTCTAGCTTCATGACCCATAAGGGACTTGTCTCAGATTCACTGGTTCTCACTCATCCCTATCTCTATTTCAAGGCCCCTTTCACAACTTAGATTTAGAATACTTATGCAGAAGCTAAAGAAGCTATTGCTGGTGGGGTGTGGCTTTGTAGGAAGTGAGACATGTTCTAAAATTCCTAGAGGATCTTTGGCTCAGTTGATAACTCCCCACCAAAGTGAAAAGTGTTCCTACATCACCTCCCCCTGAAAGACTTGTAATAACATATAGGGTCATTCCGGGAATAACAACAAGCACGGAAGACTTTCTCCACCACGGAACTTGTTTTAATAAGGTGTTTCTACCTCATGTCCCCCTGAAAGGCTTGTAAAAGCATATAGGGTCATTCTGGGAATAGCAACAAGTACGGAAGACTTTTCCCACCATGGAACTTGTTTTAATAAGGTGTTCCTACCTCATCTCCCCCTGAAAGGCTTGTAAAAACATATAGGGTCATTCCGGGAATAACAACAAGTACAGAAGTCTTTCCCCACCACGGAACTTGTTTTAATAAGGTCAATATCCACTAAAATACCTTGCCATCTGTAAACCTAACAAACTGGGTCCAATAAAGCACTGGTGAATGTCCCCATAACTCCCGCTTGTAATCTGTTTATGCTGATAGCCATTAGGTTGGAAGGGTTAGGCTTTCCTGTAGCCTTCTTTCTTCCCCAATTAAGGTAAAAATACCATGCTTTCTACTGTTCAACAGACGAGCATAGTGTGCTCGGCATCTCCAAACAGTGCATTTCTCAATAAACTAAGTGAAACAAGTGTGCTACAAAAGGGAACTGGAAAACGGGCTCTCTACATTGTAAATTGCGAAGCAGGCAGGGAACTGTGTAGTTTTTAACAGTAGGGCCTAGGAACACAGTATTGGGCATATAAAAAGAAACAAAAAAGCATGCTTGTAACTTGTACCTGAACATGCTGCCTCTAGGCAGCTGCTTTACTGGTTTAGCCCCGCTCCGCTCACTTCACTCACTCCGCACCCCACCCTGCCCCCATATCCCACCCACTCCCAGTAGTACTACGTTTATAGTACCACTAGTATGCCCCCTTAATTAGCTAACCAACTACACATGCTCCTAGAACCCAGCAAACTCCTAGCACAATAATACACCCTCTATCCACCCCACTATGCATATTAACCTACCCATAACTATTCTATTCTCTCTAATCTTTTATCTACCACATACACACAGTACAGACCCTACCCTAGTAATTTACTATGACTACAGCTAAAACACTAATGCTGCTACCCTTAGTACCCCTGCTATTCATTCCTTATCACCTAAGCTCCTATGAATATGTACAGCATCTTGAAATCCAATACCCAAACTCTCAGACACCAACCCAGCATTTAATAAGTTTATCCACCACATAACCAGCCCCTCTCCTAATTCCTCATCCCCCCCATTGCCATCACTGGACTAAATACTGCTACATTAGCTTAAAAACCAAAAGCTATGAAAAAATCATGAATAAATTTTTAAGACTCATAAACAACTTTAATTATGAAGGATGGAGTCATCCACCCCAACCCTGGCCCATCCATAACAGTAGACCCAAGCACACCATCTAACAACCCAACATGTACTACCCAGACTGATTGACTTCCAAACTCATTTCTGGTCTGTCATCTCAACATCAGAAGCCTAAACAACAAGATTCATAGCCTACATGGACTCTTAGATGTTTACTCCCCTGATATCCTCTGCCTCACAGAAACCTGGCTAAAACCAGTAACCAAAGATAAAGAAACAACCCCCCCACAGGATAACATCCTTAGACTGGACTGGATCTCCAGGAAAGATGGCGGGGTAGCTGTACTGTACAAGTCTACCCTAACAATAACAACTGACATCCAACAGCCACCGCAGTTTGGCAATGTAGAAATTCTCATCACCAAACTAATAATAAGCAAAAATAAATGCAGATACATTGTCTGCATTTATATTCCACCCAGCAAGAATGATAATACTCTAGAAAATATCTTACATTGGCTAGCTTCTAACTATTCCCACAAAACCATTGTCTTGGGAGACTTTAACATTGATTGGAACACCTGTTCCTCTGAAACTCCCTCCACTAATTTAAACCTCCACGGGTTTACTCAGATCATTGCCAACCCCACCAGATTTAGCAAAAATAGAGTCAAAGATAGTATCCTCGACTGGATACTTATTAACAGCCACCCCAAAAGTACAAGTCAGGTACATTACCTGATGATCTAAGTGATCACTGCCTTACCTATATTATTAGGCTCAAGGCCAACATTTCCAACTAGCCCACCTACAAAACTATAAGAAACGTCAGGAACTTTAGCCTTGACAACTTCCGAAATGAACTCAAAGCATGTAATTGGAATGTCTTGAAACGCTTCCATTACAAGAAGCAGTTGAGCACTTCAATACCAGATTTCTGGCTACCCTTAAACACCATGCTCCTACCCATACCATCTGTGTAAAAGCCACAGTTGCACCGTGGCTATCTAAAGAAACTAAAACCAAAATTAAAATAAGAAACAATGCCTGGGCCAGGTGGCATGTTACCAAAGCCCCTATGGACCAAGTAAGATACCGGCAGCTAAGGAATCAGACCAAAAAATCTGTCATTCTAGACAAAAAAAATCAGTACACCCTGCTACAACAAAAATATCAGCTAAAACCTCAAAAGATTTGGGCTGGTATTAACATTCTTCTCCACCCAGGCCTTTCCACCACTCCTACCCCATCAGCTGCCCTTGATAAATCCCCTGGAGAAATTGCAAAAAGCTTCAACTCCCTCTTTACTGAAATTATCCAGTCTCTAGCTACCCATCTCACTCCATTGGATACAAACACCAGCTCTGGCACATCTAGCCCTGATACACCCAGCACCCAACCCACCTTTACCTTTCAAACCGTACCTACCAACCTGATCCGGACCTTACTCAAAAAGCTAAAACCTACTACACTAGCTGCGGACCGCCTCCCAGCTGAATATCTTCAAAAAGCAGCTGATGCCATAGCACTTCCCATTTCTATTCTGATCAACAGATCCATCTCAGAAGGATCCACCCTAGCAATATGGAAAATATCACGTTATACTTTTGCATAAAGGAGGAAGTTCCACAAAATTATCTAATTTTAGACCTATTATTTCACCACTAGCTAAAATCATGGAAATATGCATACACAAACAAATCATGCACTTTCTTATTCAAAACATAAAGCTTGCTGACTCTCAGCATGGCATTAGGCCATTCCACAGTACCACCACAACTTTTCTATCTTTCTCTAATGTCATCAATCTTCATTGTAACAACAACAAACTATCTTCAGCGCTCTTCCTAATTCTCTCAAAGCCTTCAGTATGGTCAACCATCACCTACTGCTCAATACCCTACAAACTATCGGTTTAGACCAACACGCAATACAATGGTTTCACGCCTACCTAACCAGTATACAGCAGGCTGCCTTATGGCAGAGCAAGCTGTCATCCTAACTTCCTCTAACCCTAGATGTCCCACAAGGGTCCATACTAGGTCCCCTTCTTTTCTCTGTCTTTATCAATGATCTGCACACCACCATCCCAGGAGCCACCTGCATCCAAAATGCAGATGACTCAATGCTAATATGCTCCACCTCCTCTCCTACACAACTTCTAACCCTCACCCAGACCACTTTCAGCACTGTAGAAACATGGCCAGTTAATTGCTGCCTGCTTCTAAATCCTAACAAAACCAAGCTACTACTTTTCTCCCCTAACCATAGAATTTCTCCTCCTTCCTTCAACATCAAATCTAGCAATGACACCATTATCTCCCTTGATGACCATACAAAGCTTCTAGGCATAATAATAGACAACAACCTTAAATATGATAAACATGTAAATCACACTATTAAGTCCGTCAACAAAAAAACCTTTCCTCACCCTCCTCCCAGCTAGTGTAACTATTGCAAGATCACACCTCCTCTCTACCCTTATGTATGCCTCCCCTGTACTCACCAACCTATCCAAAACCGATCTCAACAAATTATCAGGATGTTACAATCATATAGCCAGATTCACTACTGGCATGGCTTTTAGGACCCACCATTGCCAGACCCTCAAAGCACTGGGATGGCTAGAGTATCCTACCCTTCTACAGTTCAACCAGCTTATAGTAGCACATAAAATACTCCATCAACCTGATAACACCCCTGCCCTCAAAAATATTCTCACCCCTCATAGTGCCCCAAGGCCATTATGCTCACCGGATAAACTATTGGTACTGACCCAAAAATCCAACAACTCTGCAGGCAATGCTATATTTGCCAACTCAACCGTTAAAATCTGGAATCTACTCCCTACTACCATTACCAAGGAAACCTCACTACCCCTATTTAAAAGAGAACTCAAAAAATACCTCCCATCTCATTGGCTGTGCTCTTGTTCTAAACCTGACTAACAACTTCACTAATACATGTCTTGCTACCCAACCTGCTATTTAGCCAAGTATCTCTGCCTCATAGCATTTGAATGTCTAATCATTGTGAATTATGAGATCTGATTGTATTCTATGTTCACATTTTCTGATACGTCTCTGCCAATCAGATGTAAGTCTGCACATTGTGTATATTGATATCTGCCTGTATTCTTTGTCTATATTTTTCTAAACATGTCTGCCTGAGTTTATCACACAGTGATGTATGTACTGTCTCTTTTTTTGGTATGTGGAGCTTTTCTCCCCGGGCCTCCACTGAAAATGGACATATATCCAGTCGGACTATCCTGCTCAACAAATGTAAAATAAATAAATAGTTTTAAGAGTACAACAAAATGTACATTAATCACTTGATACCATGGTTGCTGGCCTGAGGCCTTTGGGCAGCATTCCTGAGTAAGAGTGTTAAACTGCATTACAGAATATGCATACTGTACATCAGCACCCTGATTGCATAATGAACGTTCTCCAGCAGTGTTTTAATGTACAAGTAATACCCAGTGAAAAACGAATTCATCGCTTCACAACAGCATATCAAGCTGCTGTGGAGCTCGGACAGAAAACAACTAACGGCCTCCATTATTTTACGCTCGCAGCACTTTAGCTATTTAGCGAGTGTAAAAGAAAAAAGAAAAATTAAAATAAAAAAGTATGTGTGTATTTATCTCTGTGTGTGATAGTGTACGCTGATATGAATAAGAGAGAGACTGATTGAGCTATTATTTTACACTTGCTAATCAGCACTTTTCCTGATTAACAAGTGTAAAAAATACATGAAAAAAGTGTGTTTATGTGTGTTTATGTCGCTGTCTGCATGTGAGTGAATGCATGCACAAAAGCAGAAGATGTGTGTGTGTGTGTATGTGTGTGTGTGTGTGTGTGTGTGTGTGTGTGTGTGTGTGTGTGTGTGTGTGTGTGTGTGTGTGTGTGTGTGTGTGTGTGTGTGTGTGTGTGTGTGACAGAGAGAGAGTGAGAGCAATTGAGGTTTCCCCTTGCAGTAGCAGCAGCATCATTTAAGAGATTTCCGTACCTCTCGACCATAACTCTCAACCTCTTAGCACAAGAAATCTGGACAGAGACACAAATAATAGGGGAACAAAGGACCAAAAATAGAGACAGATTTCATATATTGCTCTTATAAACTTAGAAAATGGCTAGAATAACAGGGTTTCTATTAGCGTGGATTTTCTGAAGCAGAGGTGTGTGTGTGTGTGTGTGTGTGTGTGTGTGTGTGTGTGTGTGTGTGTGTGTGTGTGTGTGTGTGTGTGTGTGTGTGTGTGTGTGTGTGTGTGTGTATGAGAGAGAGTCAGTGCATGAGGACTGGCAGCAGCAGCAGTAAAAAGGTTTACACACCTCTGCACCTTTCAGCTGAAGAAATCTGGATAAATCCTAAAATAAAAGGGGAACAAAGGCTCTAAAACAGAAACAGATTTTAATTATTGCTCTTCTAAAACTATAAAGTTGCAGAATTTGTGTTAGAATGAATTTTCTGAAGGAAATAAAAGTCTGAAACTCAAATGTATGTCATTATTTAGTAACGTCAGTTTCCAATACCTGTCAACAAACAAAACAATTTAGGAGTAGGTGACCAAAAAATAAAGTAAATACCTGGTTATTTGTTAAAGTGTTATATATTTGGATGTAAAATGCTTCTTCCAACACCGTTAATGTATACTACAGCAAGATTGAAACTTTAGGTGGAGGAACTATTTTACATCAAAAATATATTAAAAAATATTGTAAAACAAAAAAACTAAGTAAAACACAACAATTTTACAGAGACCTATTCTCTAAGAGTAATAATGCTCTCCAGGGTGTGTGTTAATGTGTAATTAACACCCTTCCAGGGCCTGCAGTATCGGGCCTCATAACACCCATGGGTGGCCATTAATTACACATCATTGCACACCCCGTCAGGCATTATTGCTTGCTTAAACCAAGTAAGGCAGTATTGAGACTTCCTTAGTTCTCTCCAACACACTATAAGATACCCAGAGGAACTGTTTTGGGTGCTTTACAACCACCTTTCCCATCTTGTTATCATTACCATTTCCCATTTAGTTACCTTTCAGCCCTTTCCATTTAGTGTGGCCTTTCTTGCATATTACCCATATCAATAGATTTCAAGTGAGAGCATTCCTTTGTCTTACCACTCACCCACAGTACCAGTTTCCATTAAATACAGGGGAGGACAACTGTCTCTTTGCCTTAGCACTCATCTGTGGTAACCAGTTTTCCATACAAGTCAGGGGAAGATGGTTTTCTGCCTCACCTCTCACCAGCACTAACCAGTTTTCTCACCATTCCTTAAGGTTTTAGAGGGGTCATCAATTACACCTCCATCTGCTTCCTAACAGGATGTAGTCCTTTTCCCTTTAGCTTCCTCCATATTTTTTTTATGTAGGTATGTGGAAGAGAGTTTTTCATCACGTGTAGTAATGTGTTTCAGCCCCTACCTGGTTCCCCCTCAGTCCTCACTGTTTCTCCCATCCAGCTCCTAGATATGCTTGCCACTAAATCCCTGATGGGGGTGGGGAGTAGTCAGAGTGAAATCCTCCATTTACAAGCTTCCTTTAATCTCCTGTTGATTTAATAGGCTGTGAGTTTTAATGAGCTAACAGCCTAGAGCTTAATCCACCCAACAGAGACATATGACTTGTTAAGAATTTGTGAATTTTTAGTGAGACGTCTTACATCCCCTTAAGATATATCTTATGATTTAAAAATGCTGTTTTTCAAATGTGCAAGCCCTTGCAAATATATAATCCTATGAATGTACTGCCACCTTTTTGAGAAGTACCTGCTAAAAGTACACTTAACACAAATATCCTCCTCTGACTTCAGATATTATCAATTTTTTTTAGCTACATGATTTATGTTGTCTCATCTTGCTTGCATGCATGTGTGTGTGTGTGTGTGTGTGTGTGTGTTTGTGTGTGTGTGTGTGTGTGTGTGTGTGTGTGTGTGTGTGTGTGTGTGTGTGTGTGTGTGTTTGTGTGTGGGTGGGTGTGTGTCTATGAAAGTGCATGTTAAGTACACCCCACCAGTTCCATAACTGTTAATCTGTGTCTGTTTTATGTCATAGCTAGGATGTTATGTCATATTTGCAAAGGACATCCTATTGGGTTCAAACTATGATATTTAGAAGGATGTCTTCTTTTACTTCTTCTGATTCTTCCATTCCATAGTCGGTCCAGTATTCTCCACCTTCCTCAATATTTTCATATATTTCCAAGGTAATAAAGATACCATTTTTAAGATTAGAAAGCTGTCCACAGATTATATAGAGCTTATTATCAGGTCCTTATCAGCTGTACAACAAATGAACTAAGTGTAGCCAGAATCATTGTCCCATTCTCACTCCAGTTCATGCTAAAGGAAAGAAGCAGAACTCAGTACAACATTTTCTTCTATATAAGAATGCATAACAGAATCTGCAGCAGAAGTTCTTGTTTTCTTTTTTTTTGGAAAACTTTCTTTTTATTAATTTTCATAAATCATAAACTTCTTATACCAAGCAAATAATTATAAACATAACACTAAATGTTAAAAACTATATACAAAAAACAAAATGTTCATAACATTAGTCTATTCTGCTTGAAATCATTACATTTTATCAAATAACTTTTTTAGTTTCATCCAGGATAACTTTCTGTGTGTCATTCTTGTCGTTCTAGATGCAAGAGTTAAAAAGTTCTCTATTACATACTGTTTTGGCCAATAATGTAAATTCAGCGAAAGATACAATTATTTTGGTTTTCCAGTTTGAAGTGATAATTTTTCTTGCTATTGCCAAAAGAGACCAGAGAAGATGTACTTGTGGTTTTGGTATACAATCTGGTATTGGAGCATTAAACAATAAAAGTGCATCTGTTATTATACACTTGTCAGTCCACAATGCCTTCACAAAATCTCAAAATTTCTGCCAAAATGGGACAATCACTCTGCATTCAAGGAACATGTGTACCCAATCAGCGCAGAGACTCTCATCGCATCTCCAACAATTGTGACTAGTTTTATTTGATATTATAGCAATTTTCTGTGGGGTAAAGAAACTCATGTATAAAAATTTCCATGTAAATATTTTCCAATATGGAGATGATGTTGTATGATTGATTGACCTGAGTGTTAATAATTTATCATTTTCGGAAAAATTAAATCTGTTCATACTTTCTATATAACTCCATAAAGAGTCTTCAGGTTGTTTTAAGTCAGCTCTTAATGTCTTGTAAATCTTAGATAAAGAGAACCCCATGTTAAATTGTGATGAATTTAATTCACATAAAAGAACGATTATTTTAGGCTGTAATAAATTATTAGTCACTTGACTCATTTTAAATTCCTTTATTAGATGTTCCCTGAAAATTTGAATATTTAACCAATTATCTTGATTTGTGTTATACCTTGCTAAAAGGCTTGTAGTGTCATGAATATTATTTGTACTTAGGAACTGCTGCCAGTAATTTAGTTCATTGCCTTTCATTTCCATTATTTTATTCATATTAAAAGAGTCTAGACAATTCTTTGTGAGTGCTATTGGGAACATTAATATTGAAAAACGTCTTGTTATGCAGTTTCTGTTTATAATTTTCCTAAAATTGTTTAGTATATAGCTAATACAATGTGGTAGCTCCTCATATTTATTTTCTTTATATACTGAGTCCTTCACTGCTAAAAAAATGTCATTTTCAGTAAAAATGTCATTGTTTATTGCTTCATCATCATTGGATAGTAGAATATTCATGTGTAGATTTTTCCAGCTTGAAGTATATTTGTTACTTAACCACTTGCTTATGATCTGAATTATAACTGATTCGGCATAGAGTTCTAAGTTTGGGAATGCAATTCCACCTTTTTCCCAATCTCTATTATGCCAATCATACTTTATTCTTGGTTTTTGTGGGAACCATAAAAACTTAATTAGAAGTGAATTGAGCTGTTTTATTATTTTTTTTGGAGGGCTAATAATTATGGTTTGAATAAGGGACAAAAGTTTTGGGAGAATACATATTTTTATTAATGTTAACTTTTCTTCAAAAGTAAAGCACATTTTATTCAGTTTGTTTGTATACTCTTTGATTATACCTAACAAATTTCTATAATTGACTTGTATGAATTCTTTCCAATTAGGTTTTATATACACACCTAGATACTTAAGAGTGTCATTTCCCCAACTAAAATTACTGTGTTTTCTCCATTCAGAACTTACTTTTTTATTTACTAATAATGTTTCAGATTTATTGCTGTTAAATTTTAAACCTGAAAATTTCTCAAAATGCTCTATAGCTGCTGTGATATGTGTTATTGAGGAATCTAGATTTCCTATGGTTAATATTATATCGTCAGCAAATAATTGTATTTAGAAGCATAATTTGAATTAACAATAAAGCTATTTATGTTGTTATTATTTCTTATGTAATTTGTAAATGGTTCTACTGACAATGCAAATAACAAAGGTGACAGAGGGCAACCTTGCTTAGTTCCTTTTAGTATTTGAATTTTATTAGATAAAAAAGCCCCAATTTTAATATATGACAAAGAGTTTTTATATAAGCTATTTATTATTCTATGAAATCTGTGGAGAAATTGAATGCTTCCAAGACTTTAAATAGGTATGTCCAAGATAAAGAATCAAATGCCTTCTCTATATCTAAACTAATAATTGATAGTTCTTTTTTCTTTTTATTTGCAACGACTGTTAGGGTTAAAAGTCTGATGACATTGTCCTGAACTTTCCTATTCAAAATAAAACCTGTTTGATCATCTGCTATTATTTTGGGGATGAATTGATTCAATCTTTTAGTAAGTATAGAGGTAAAAATTTTATAATCTACATTTAGCAGAGATATAGGTTGATACGATGATACTAATTTAGGGTCTTTATCTTGCTTTAGAATGGGAGATATTTTAGCATACTTCTATGAAGGAAATATATTTTTATTTTTCCTAAATTCTTCAAAGGCTGCCTCTAAAGTCTTTAAGGTGTCCTCTGGAAACAACTTATATATTTCTCCTATAATCCCATCTAATCCAGGTGCCTTATTGTTTTTAAGATTTTGAATGCATTCTTTAATTTCTTTTAATGTTATTGGTTTGAGCAAATTAGCTTTTTGTTTCTTTGTTACTCTTCTGTTGATATTTTCATTCAAAAAATTACACTTAAGCATATTGTTTGCAGAGTCACTATTTGTACTATTTAACTTCTCATAATATAATCTGAAGACCTCCAGAATTTCTTTGTGTTCCGTTACATGTCTTGCTTTAACTCCTGTAGTATCAGTAATTTATTTTATATGACTAAGTCTAGCTAAATTTTTTGCTTTAACTGCCAACCTATGTACATTTTTGGGGTTCACTGAATAAGATTGAATTTTGAATTTTTCCTAGATTTATTGCCACTTTATGATTTACAATTTCTGCATATCTGGTATTTAATGTTTTAAGTTCAGAATTAGTTTTTATGTCCTTGGTGTTTAAACTTTTCCTTATCCCATCTATTTTTAATTGTATTTGTATTCATTTATTTTCCCATTATTTTCTTTTGTTTAGATACCAATTTTTGATCTTACCATATAAATAAGATTTTAGTGAATCCCAAAGTATAACCTTTGAAATTTCATTATTATTATTGATGTCTAAAAAGAATTTTATTTCACCAAGAAGCCATTCTTTAAAACCATTAAGTGTAGTAATGTAGACAGGTAATCTTTGCCACGTTATTAAGTCTTTAGGTATGATATTAACCTTAAAAAATAAGGCATTATGATCTGATAATGGGCATGAAATAATTAGCACTTCTTGGACCTTAGAAAATATATTGTTAGTAACTAGTACTTTATCAATTATTGTTTGTGTACCATACCTATACGAATAATGGGTGTACTCTAAAGAGTGTATTTCTTTTAAATCATATATATCCCTAAGACATAATACATTGATAAAATTCTTTAACTTTTTAGCTGCAGGGGAAATTCTAAATTTATCATTTTTGGTAGTATCTTTTTCAGTGAGAAGGCAATTGAAATCTCCTGCATGTATTATTTCTCCTTTGGATTTGGAAATTATTAACTCTAAATTATTCCTTGCTGTAACAGCTCCAAAACCAGGTATCCAATAAGAATTTACAAGCGTTAAATATATTTTGTTTATCTCCAGAACTGCCAGGCATAACATGCCATTCTTGTCTGAGTAAGTATCAATGACTTTAGGCATTGGTAATGAGTAAGTATCAATGACTTTAGGCATTGGTAATGAGTAAGTATCAATGACTTTAGGCATTGGTAATGTTTTTCTCCATAGTATCATCCTGCTTCTTCTCTTGGTTTGGTAGTGGGATTCCTCAAGGACCATATAACCATTAAAAGATAATTTATTTATATCCCTGTTGATAATATATCTAACTATACTCCCTCTTTTGACAGGATTATTAAGGCCATTGGCATTTAAAGACATACATTTATAAGAGAACATTTAGAATTATACAAATATAGCTATTGCATTTAGTTATGAGCAAGTTAATAAAAAAGAATAAGAAAATCATAACATATATAACTATATACAAAACTAAACATGGAAACCTAATTTCCTGGCTTGATGAAAACATCATCTTAGCCACCACCACTAACAGTCCTACAACCAATCAACCTTAATATTGCTGCTTCTGTCCTGTTATAATTAGGTATACAGTTAGACTTATTCAATATTATATAGCATTATGCTTAGCTATTAAAGTGCAAAACATCTGAAGATATATGATGAAATATTAAGTATTTTACAAACTACAAATAAAAATTAGTCATGCAATAAATATTCATGTTTGACAAACATCTCTATGTTAAAGTAGCAGGATTATGTTCTCGTAAACCAACATATGTAAGCTTAACTTCAAAAGCAATATAAGAGATCAGAATCTTTCATTAAGATGAAAACAATATTATTTTCCTAGTATAGATTAAACTGTGAATAAAGAGTGTATATCCAGTTTAATTATATGATTTGAAATGACACTACGTATTAAATATATATTTATATATTTAAAGCATGAAAACCTTCTCCATTCTTTTTCTATCACCCATTCCCCTCTCAACTATTCCTTCTATACATTTTGTTTATGGGCTATATGTATATGATCTAAGCAAAATATGACCAATATTTTGAAATTTATGCTATTAAACTATTGTGAGTGTTTTAAGTTTATTTAATGTGATAAACTTACTTTATTTAAACACGCTTCTCCATCTCATTCATCCCCTTTTGTTCCATTAATAAGCCATTTATACAACTTTCTAACATTGATATTTCAGAAGTGTATTCATTCAAGTCTTCACTGTTATCAATTATCACTATTAGCAAAAGCACAGATCAACACTGCGTATGTTAGTTACTAATTATATGATGACATCCTTAGTATAAATGATCAGATAATACATGTATTTGCTGCTTGTAAAGTAATTAGATATGTGTTATTCCTTAAACATCTTTTGTTTTGTTCATTCAACACTTACTATTATATTCTGTACTTGCTTAAAATCAATTATTAGTACTATGTGAACTATGCAATCAACTTACTTTACCGTATCCTTCTATATTTTAGGGACGCCTGGATGCAAATTATCCTTGAAAATAATAAGCAATTTCCTATTATCCAAATAATATTCTTAATATATCAGTGCTCACATGAAAAGAGATATGTTTAAACTAGGATTCTTGGGGATGAGATATAAAACACACGTGTGAAGGGACTTCCAAGTATGGTTCCCCATAAGTAACTTATGGAGAAATATCGGTAATGTTCTCTTTACAATTCCTTTAGTTAAAACCTTTAGATGTTTATGTGTCAGATAGCTGTGTTTACCTCAGCTTATTAACATGTGACAATATTACACCTGCCCTTTTTTTAAAAAACTATCTGTAACTTATAAAGGAATGCACTAATTCAATGTTTTCCAACCTTCTCTTCAGTCAGCTACATTTACCTTACATTAAATATCTAGTGAAGCTGCATTATAGCTAAAGTATTATAGCGAAATGTTAATTTTCTCTTCATGCGCAATTTTACTCTTTGTTTGCAAGTTATTTTATTTCTAAATATAATTAATCAGTGTTTACCTTATGACTAAACATGTATATCACACTATTAAAAAGTTTAGAAAACAAACAATTCCAAACAATGCTAAGAAGCAATGAGTGATAGTTGTGCCTTGAATACTGAATTAAACTGCAACTACAACAGTTTCCAGTATATATGTTGTTAATTCTAGTCTCCAGCATCAAGAACAACTAATAAGCATTCGTTTTGCTAGGAAATTATAAACTTACAGTCAAAGAACTACCCTGAAAAGCATTTTAAATGTCTCAGCAGCAAAACTTCCTTGTTACGACCTTATCATCTGTCGCAGTTGTTTCTTATGTGTGACCAGAGCTCAGAGAAAAATTACGTCATCACTAGAAGTTCTTACAAAGAGCGCCAGTCTCAAAACCATTGAGCAATGAATAGCTCGTGATTTGGTTCTCTTGAAGCTTTATATTCAAATATGAACTGCATGCATGAGGTAAGTATAGCATTTTTCAGTTATTTTTGGCTGTCCTAGCTTTCGTGCGCTCGTGAGTTGCAAAAAAGCATGTAAAATAGAAAAACAGGTTAAAAAGGGCAACACTATGCGGCTATTAATTTTTTTCCTTTAAAATCACACACCACTCTTCTCTAGAAAGCACTCTGTCTCCCCAAAACATCTGTCATTGTTAATTTAATAAATGCAAAGAAAATAGAAGAAAACACACAATGCTCTCCATTTAATCAATCTAAAGCCCATAAAGCTTCCTGACAGCCTGTGTAGGTGTCCGCAGTCCCTGTTCCAACATTTAAAGCTACTGCAGCTCTATTTAATGCATTAAGGTTACAGAACAAAGACACATAAACTATTTCTAAATGGAAGCTTAATATTATTCTAACTGCACTCAGCACACCACTAATTTAATCACGATCTTGTAAGATTATGACAACATCTTATGTGCTTATAAACCATTTGTTTTTATTTATGTTATACTCTATATAGGGGATAAAAACCTCATAGCAAAGGAAGGAGAAATGGCATAAAGTAATTACCTATATCTTCTTCTTCTTCTTTCGGCTTTTCCCGGTTAGGGGTCGCCACAGCGGATCACCTGTCCGCTCATGATTGGCAGTGGAGTTTTACAGTTTCGAGTTGCCAGCCCAGCACCCAACCTTCCACAGAAGGCACACACATGCACACACTCACACCTAGGGCCAATTTAGAGTGTCCAATCCACCTACTGCATGTCTTTGGGATGTGGGAGGAAACCAGAGCACCCAGAGGAAACCCACGCGACCACAGGGAGGACATGCAGACTCCACAGAAGGCACCTAATTACTATAAAAGGAGGAAGAAGAGTTAGTTATATATAGTTGTAAATATTTATTTTAAAATCTTACCGCATATTTTGCACTATTTGTCCTATTCACAAAGAAGAATAACCGCTGGAAATTAGAAACTTATGCTTTACTTCCCTTTAAGCTTTTTTTTGGATTTATCATTTGCTGTTATTTTACCATTAGTAGCTTGCCTCTTTAGACTTGGCGTAGAAAGTTCCATTTCTTCAATTTTGTCCAGTAAGTTATGTTTTTTGACAAATTCTGTTGCTTCTTCAATATTATTAAAGATTTTCTGACCATCTGGAAGTGTGACTTTTAATCTAGCAGGGAAGAGTATTTGGGCTTTTATTTTAGCTTTCTTAAGGTCTTTAATGAGGGGAATACATGCTTTTCTCTTTGCTATTGTCACAGATGTATAATCATTATCAAATCTAATAACTCTTCCATTTTCTTGAATGGGGCTCTTCATCCAGGCAGTTTTTAACACCAGATCTTTATCCTGTGTTGACAAAAACTTAACTATGATGGATCTTACTGAAGTTGGATTTTTTGATACAGAAGGATTTGATAAAGACCTATAAGCCCTTTCAATTCTGTAAGAAAGTGACTCCGGAAGGTTTAGTACTTTAGGTAACCAATTATTCAGGAAAAGAATCATATTATTTCCCTCTGTCTTTTCAGGAACTCCATAAATTCTAATGTTGTTCCTCCTTGACCTTGATTCCAGATCTTCCACGTTTTCAATTAATAAGTTGTTTTGCTTCAATAGGAAATTTATTTGACTGTCATTCTCTGTCTTCCATCTATGTCATTTAGAGATTCTTCTATGTTGGTTATTTCATCTGAGTGCTTTGAAATAATTTCCTTTAAATCTTGAATTTGCTTTTTACTCTCTTTTTTCATATTTTCCATGATGTTTTCTAGATTGTCCGTTTTAGTAGAAAGGTCTTGTATACTTGTAATTATGGTCTGCACTTCTTTTTTCATAGAGCTGTCTTGAGCTGAAGACTTTGAATGACTCATATTTCAAGTATCTGTATACAGCTGCAAATATTCTGACAGGAATTTTGTGAGAAAAATCACTGAAAATTGTTACTTTTTCTTCTTCAAGTAATCCACAGTGATAAAGAGAATATTTATAGGTAGTTTTCCCCAATGTACTTCAAAAAATTCCAAATAAATCCTGTCAGAAATAAAAACTTATAGACAGAGCAAGAAAAAACTGCTGCACTCACTCTGACATCTTGGCCATGCCCTGAAGTGCTTGTTTTCTCAAACAAACAGGAATTGCATAGGCCCGACACCCATTGCTTTAGCAGTTTCTTCTCCCCAGAGTAGTGGGCTCCATTTATCATGCAATGAAAACAAAACAAATAATCACTTTTGTTTTCAAGGCCAGCTCCTCTGTGAAAAATTCCACATATGTATTTATTTAATTTTGGGGTAAGTGAATTCATCAGCTGGCCCTCTTCGGTTATGACCCAGGTATAAAACGATACAAAGATAGTATGTCAAAAATATGTACATGAAACTTAGAACATAAATAAAGTATGCTAATTTTTCCATGTACAGAGCAATTATATTATATACAAGGAGAAAGATGCAATGATGAACTCTTAAACAAAAGATGCAAATTGCAGTGAAAGCTCTAGTGTCATTGTACACAGTTTTTGTTACCCAAAATATTGTAAGTAAATAAACTTGTCTCTTTCTCTAGGAGTTTTTTTTTTCCTTTTTTTGAAAGGAGTTAAGGTGACATTTTTTTACTTCAGAGGGTAAGAGTTTCTAGAGAACAGGCCCTATTCTATAAAATGCTTTTTTGCCAATATTATGTTTAGATCTTGGCCTGTGCTAGAGTGGTATATTGGCTGCTTCTAAGTCAGTAGGTTTAGACCCTTAGTGGGAGCTGATTTTTAAGGGGGAGGTAGTACCTAGCTTCAGCATTTTAAATATCAGGGGACATGCGATCAGAGTAGCTCTGTTTGAAATTGGTAACCATTGGATCTTATTTTTTATTTATTTTGACATTTGTTAGCCGAATTAGTCCAACTTGGCCCAGAGAGTTGTTTTTCAGTGCAGATCCAAGGAGAAAAGCTCGAGGAAAGTAATTAGTAAAAATAAGAAAAAAAAACTAACAATTAAAGCTGTAAGATACTTAGTACAGGAGTATTTACAAGGCAAAAGTACAGTATTTTGAGAATGCAGTAGCAATATGTTTGAGAAATGTGGTTAGCATTAAGTTATATACAAGGAAATAGTAGATTGCAGCAATGCTTCCTGTTGTTTGTGAGTAACTCAAATCTGCAAAGTATTACTGGTTTACTTTAGGCTTACTACTATCAGAGCATATTCTGATTTGGCTATGGCTGTTCTTTCTTCTGGACAAATGAGGTGGTAGATTCAGTGGCATAGTTTTAGGGATGAAATTACATTGCTGGAGAGCTTGTCTATGTGTTTGGTAGAGCTGAGGAGGAGGTTGAATGCAAGTCCAAAGTATTTTTGTCCTTTGATATTAGGGATGGGGTTTCCTTTCAACTTCTTATGTTACAGTGTGAGCAAGGTATGCTTCTTTATTGTAATCTTTATCACTTTTAATTTGCTGAAATTTGAATCTGTATGCATATGCCAGTAGCCATAGCATGTACATTTTTTATTACAAGGAAATAAATACTTCAGTTTGATCATTTTATCTGATACCAAAAGTAAATGATTATACGGAAATATTATGTAATCTTCCCTAGAGGAGCTAACTAGAAAGATGCTGCTTGAACACAAAAGCATACAATAGACACCTATAGAATAATCTTAAACAGCTTATATCCAACTGAATCCATATTTATGTTTTATACAGTTGGCCCTTCCTTATAGGTTCATAGGTTCATACTAAGCTAACTGCCCTTGTGAGACATTTTAAGCCTAGCCAATTATCCCTTGTGAGAAACAAACCTTGCACCTTGTGTTTATAAGGCCAACACCTTAACCATTAGGCCACCCTCCCCAACCCTATTCCTATTGTTATCTTTTCATTTTCCCCACGTCTTCGTCCTTCCCTGTGTGTTTTAACACTCTAAAACCTTTAGTAGCAAACCATTCCATGAACTGCCACACTTTCAGTGAAGTAGTCTGTCCTACTGATTTTGCATAATGTTATGTCCATTTGTCTCTGACCCTTGTACCCCTGCTTTTCACCGCAACCTCCTCCCCATCTCCATCAGTTTTGCAGATGACCTTTTCTTGCCTCATAATCCAGTTTATACATTCAGCATTTAATTTTTGCATATTTCCTTTGGACTAGCTCCAGTCGTATAATGCAGTTGTTAGGGAACGATCTTTAGAACTGCATGTAGTGTTCAAAATAATTCCTCATCATGTTTGGATTCAAGGTTAGAAGTTTTTCAGCCTTCCAAGAATACATCTGCAGGGCAAGCCACTATCATCAAAGCACAGTGTATTTCAAAGGAGTTTCAAGGGTATTTTAATTTAGTGACCATGTATACCTTGGTATAATCCACCTTCATGCTTTCCCTCCTGTCTCAAAGAGGGGGGGGGGCATTTAGTCCTGGGATAAGTTTCAGAAAACCTATTTGGTTGTCCACTTCTAATGTGTAGGAGTATATGCTTTATAGCCATTGTTTAACCTGCAGATGAAGTTTATTGCAGAGAAGGAAGAGGTGTTGGGTTATCCCTCTCCACTGTGCTCTATCTAACTGTTGATTAACATTCAAGTCTCTGCCTCCAGTTTTAGCTGACCTGTTTGTCTCACTGAAGTATAGTAGGTCAAAGACCAGTGGATCTCTAATCACACAGTAAGTGAGGCAAAGATCACCCCTCAGGAATCTACAAGGGACAGAGTACAGAACAGGGCTTTCAGTCTCTATAATGATTATTAACATTCAGCATTTTATTGTTGTAAGTGTTTTGTTTTAACTAGTACTTATTTGTGGGGTTAAAGGAGTTGCACATCAGGAAGGCAAAATATGATATACAAGGTAAGTGTTGTTGGGAATGAACTGTGCAAATGCAGTTTGTACAAATGTATTTGTACCACAGTTACCAGATGATCCTTTGAGATATGTTAAAGAGACTGATAGCATGATAAGGAACAATAAGAAGAAGTGAGGTAAAAGAGAGGGTGTTAGAGTGCTCCTAAAGAAACAGCGGTTTAATCAAAGTCCTATGCTTTTAATGATTATGGGAAACGTTCAGTCCTTGCGAAATAAGATGGATGAACTTCAAGGGAATGTTTGCTACCAGAAGGACTTTAGAGACTGGCGTATTTTAGCCTTTATGGCAACAGAGTCTAATCAGGATGATGAGTTTTTATGGATGGTTTTGGAGTGCCATTTCAGTTGGATCAAAAAGTTGAATCAATGAGGAAAAGTAGACTTATATCTGAATAAATTATACTGATACTGCAATGCTGTAACTGTTAGAGAATGTATTTGTACATCAAATGTTGAGCTTCTGTCAGTGTCATTATGTCCTTTCTACCTGCCATGAGAATTTCCACAAATCTTTACAACAGTAGTATATATATATATATATATATATATATATATATATATATATATATATATATATATATATCTGATTGCAAACGCTACTTCTGCCACAGATATTATTTTTGAGGTAATACAAAAATTGCAGGTGAATTCAAAAGAGGCAACAAAATTTATATTGGGTGGTTTTAATTATGTATCTCTTAAAAAGACACTTGTTAATTGTTACCATTAAGTTTCCTGTCCAACAAGGTAAGATAAGATTCTAGATCTTTGCTAAGGGTCAATTAAACGCACGTATAAAGCATTTTCATTACCTCTATTGCCTATGGTAGATCATAACTGTGTGCCACTTTTACCCGCATGTAAAACGGTTTTGAAGAGGGAGAAGGTACAGACGAAGGACATAAAGATTTGGAATGAAGAGTCGGTATGGAAGCTTTCTTGTGTTATGACTGTACCGATTGGGAAATGTTTAAATGGTCATGTGGTGAAGATTTGGACAATTCTGCTGATGTGATATGTTCTTATATTGCTTTTTGTAAGGATATGATTGTACCATGTAAGCAAGTTAAAGTTTACCCAACTAAAAAGCTATTTGTAGATAAAGCTGTTAAAGCTAGCATAAAAAAAAACAGAAAAAGCCTTTTAAGGATGGAAATATGTTTGAATTGCGTACAGCCATGAAGGAGATGAAAATAGAAGTTTTAAGAGCAAAACAAAAAACTGAATTAGAGGATAAGATGGCTGCAAATAATCTTGGATCTGTGTGGTCTAGTAAGAAAACTGTAGCAGATATTCAGAAATCAAATAATAATGATCAGATCATCTTAGATGTTCGGCATGCAAATTCTAATTTTATCAATGCCCTTAATTCTTCTTTCAATCATTTTGATATTTTTCATTTTAGTAATAACATACATAATTTGAATAAATCAGGATAAGAAACAAAGTGCTGCTACCGTCTAAAGGTGTACGTCCCAGCTGTGCTGCTGATATTTAACTGTTGCTTGAGATCGAGTATGTTAAATCTGAAGAAGCATGCCTGTGTAGCATGTGAAAGCGCTCATTTTTTATATATTTTATTCTTTATCATTAAACCATTTTGGTTTTGTACACATCGTGGTGGTGGTGTCCAGTTTTTCCTCCTTGAACATTCCTCTTTTTTGGGACATACACCTTTAGACGGTAGCAGCACTTTGTTTCTTATCCTGATTTATCCATTGTTTTATGCTGGCTACTGTCACACGATGGAAACAGTGGTTGTTGAATTGGACTGCAACCCTGAGAATACTTCTAGGAGCCTAAGGTGGAATAATATCGTTAATACGCAGAATAATCCTCTACTGGGTCTGGAGTTACATCATTTATCCATACTGACTGTTGCAGGTACTGTCGGCAATTTGAAAGAGTTTAATGATCTAATTAGAGAATTGGAGAATGATTTATACAAGCTGCAAAGGTTGATATGGCAGAGAAGGCATATGGAGGCATGCCTTCATTTTCGTATTGTGCCTAGAGGTATGAGAATTTTATGTATGCCCACCTATGGCAATAACTATCCGGACCTGTTAAAGAGGTGGCAGAAACTTAACTTGGATTTAAGTTTCAATTACATAAAGCTGTTAATTGACTATTTTTCCCCCATTGAAGTGGAACTTACACAAAAAGTGGAGGCTCTGAATAGAGACTTACAAAATCGTTTTAAAGGTGGGGTATATGAGAAAAGAATGGACAGTGTTTATACACAGGTTACATTATATAGTGATAAGTTGCAGCAAGTTAAATATCGTAAGCTGCAACGGGATCACAGGGATTTTGTGCTTGGTCAGGTGTTTGTCTGGCCCAAATACAATCAGCGGTCAGAGCAGGCATCTAATAATAATATACCTCAACCTTTAGATAAAGCGAATGCTGCTATTCATGAATATGAAGTTACAACTGACATAATTCCAAACACCGCTCGTAATGAGAAAGGAAGAGGCCCACACGTCATCGACGTGATTACGTTATCTAAAGAGAAGAACGAAAGTACTGTTTCCACTACTCCCCCTTGTAATCAAGAGGCTTTAATGGAGACTACGGGCAGCGAAGGATTAGGGGCAAGACCAAAGATATTGCCTAGAAGTTTGGAAGATTTTTTTCCGCTTCCGATGAAGTTTCACGAAAGAGAAAAGGGCAGATCAAGCAGCTGTGGCCACAAGTAACGCAAGTTTTCGGAGGACAATTTAGGCGCGAGACAAAGAGCATGGAGCTGAACCAGCTAGTTTACAATTTTTCAAGACTTGAACTTGATGATGCGGACTATTCCTTGTTAAATAAGGGGTTGTCTTTCATTCCCTCTCAGGCAAGTAAATTAAGTGAACTTTTGGTTGATCTTAGGCTGTTTGGACGTTCTGTAGCATTAAGGTTAATGTATGCTAATAATGATGCCCATCTAACTGATTGTTTTAAATGCAAAAGTTCTTTTTCTCCACAACTACCTGCTAATGTTGAATGTTTTATCAACTTATGTGAAAACGATTTGTATGCATATTTTTCAGGACAACACCCTAGGTGCACTTACTACAATTTAAGTAAAGAGGAGAAAAGCTTTCTAATCAATTTAATATCAAATAAATATATAGTAATAAAACCTGCTGATAAGGGGGGAGGGATAGTGTTAATGGATGCTATTGATTATGATAATGTAATGTTTAGTATGTTACCTGATGTCAATATTTATGAGGAGATTGATCCAGCATCCCTTATGAGAACCATTAATAAAGTGTACGATGATATATATGACCTACTGATGTGTAGGCAAGTTACGCAGCGGTTATATAACTTCTTTTTTTTTTTTTTTGATTTTCCTGTAATACCATATATAAAGGGTCTTCCCAAGATACATAAAAACATCTTTCCCCTTCCCATGAGGCCCATAGTGGCAGGTGAGGGTTGGGTTACTGAAAAGATATCAAAATACATAGAGAGTATATTAGGACCTATAGTTCGAAATATTGCGAGTATCCTAAAGGATAGTCATCAATTAATCCATGAACTATCATCCATTAGGGACGAAGTCAGGGACACCCCTTATATAATGGTGACTTTGGATGTGAGGAATTTATTCACAGCTATTCCTAATGACTATGGCATTGAAGCCATAAGAAGAATGCTGTTAATAACAGAAGGAGTAACCAATGAACAAGAGATATTGGTATGTACACTACTAGATACCATTCTTAATAATAATGTGTTTATGTTTCGTGATAAGTTATATGCACAAAGATGGGGGGGTAGCCATGGGCACCCCCTGTGCAAATTCTTACGCGAACCTCATAGTATATCATTGGGAGAGGGAGTTTCTGTTTAACAGTGTTTACTATCAGCAGGTAGTATTATATAAAAGATTTGTGGATGACATACTGCTTTTTTGGAAAGGAAGTATAGTAGATCTAAATGCTTTTGTTAGTTTTTGGAGTCTACTACTGATTTTTTGAGATTCACTTCAGAAGTTTCTGACAAGGAAGTGAGTTTTTTGGATGTAAAAATAACTAGGATGATGGATGGTAATTTATCTACTAGTTTATATAGAAAACCTTGTTGGAAGAATACACTTCTATGTTATAGCAGTATGCATCCTAGATATGTCTTCCCTAATGTGGTTAAAGGGCAATTTGTTAGGATATATAGACTGTGTAAGGAGAGTCCTAATTTACAGATGCAGTTTGATAAATTACACACTCTGTTTTTAGAAGAGGGTATAATGATTCAATGATTAACAAAGTCAAACATTCCATCATGGATGATGCAAGTGAGAGTACTAAAATAATTACGAACTATGCAACTGGTAGGTTTAGAGGGAAGCATGGCACTATAACCCCTTTTATTACAAGATATACCAATGATAACAAGAGGGTGATGGATATAATAAAGAAGCATTGGAATATATTGACTATGGACTCCAAAACATTGAGTGTAGTAGGATACAAACCAAGGTTTAACTATAGAAATAGTAAGAACTTGAAAAGGCTACTATGTAAGGAACACTTGATTGATAGAAATAGTAGGATAAACATGAATAAACTGGGTACGTACCGATGCATGAGATGTAAGATGTGTAGATATATAATGGCTGAACAACGTTTTGTTCATCCCACTATTGAATTTGAATTTAACCCTAGATTTTATGCTTCTTGTGATAGCAAGAATTTAATCTACTTAGCCACATGCACGGAATGTGCAGGGTTCTATGTGGGTATGACAGCAAGAAGGTTGAAGGATAGAATATATAATCATATGTATGATATAAGGAAAAGGAGTCCTCAGAATGCTTTGGCTAAGCATGCTAGTTTATATGTTGGTCATACTTTTAGGTTTAGGGTGCTACAGGTAGTAACCCAAAGTAGACGGGGGGGGGGTAGTAACCTAAACCATTTAGAATCCATAGAGCTGGAATGGATACTTAGGTTAAGAGCACATGTAGAACCAGGGCTCAATCAATCCATTAGCATCAAGCCGATACTTGAAGCACATAGTTAGATGTACTTTTTAGGTTACTTTTTAGTTTTTATCGTACATGAATGCTGGATATTAGCGTTATATTACTTTTGTACTATATGCATTATTATTATTATTTTTCATTACTTTTTGGTTTTTTGATAAGTATATGTTCTCTATACATGAGTATCTATTTGATAAAAGCATTTTTAGGTATTTTAAGGTATTTGACATATTAGGATAATTTGTTTAGATTTTAATAAAATTTTTGTTTTGTTTTATTAAGTTATGATGGATAATTTAACATTTATGGTAGAGCATATACTCTTTTCGGAGTTTTATGTTGTAATGCTTCATGTATATTTTTTATATATATGGTTTTGTTGTCGAATACTATTTTGTGTGTTTATTTGTTTCATATATATGTGATCATTTTATTTTTTCAGTTAGGTTTGGTTTGTTTTAAGAATAGTGTTAGGTGGATGTTTGCTCCGCCTAATTAATTATTCAATTATCTAGCTGTGCTGCTGATATTTAACTGTTGCTTGAGATCGAGTATGTTAAATCTGAAGAAGCATGCCTGTGTAGCATGTGAAAGCGCTCATTTTTTATATATTTTATTCTTTGTCATTAAACCATTTTGGTTTTGTACACATCATGGTGGTGGTGGTGTCCAGTTTTTCCTCCTTATACATAATTTGAAGTAACAACTGACAGATAATCAATATTCTAATATAGATCAAAAAGAGGTAGAGATTACATTTCTTCCAATAAAGTTAGGAAAATGTGGTAGACTTGATAATCTTTGTGGCCATGTGTTTAAAACTTGTGCAAGAGAATTAAATTCTGTTTTTCATTATATCTTTAATAGATCATTAGAGACGCAGCATGTACCTAAAGTGTGGAAAGATCATGTGGTAGTTCCAATTTATAACATGGAAATATCCAAAAAATCTTGATGATTTTAGATCTGTAGCTCTTACATCAGTCACAATGAAAACTTTTGAAAGGTTGTTAAAGTTAAACATTTTAAAGAAAATAGAGCATGTGCTTCATCCTATGCAATTTGCTTATAGGCCACATACAGTGGTAGAGGATGCAACAACTACCTTGCTCAACCTACTTGCTAATCATCTACAAAGTAATAGGTCACATGTTAGACTTTTGTTTCTTGATTTTTCTTCTAGCTTTACTATGATTCAACCATGTTTTGAATGACAGATTGCTAGAACAATTTGATTTGGATAATAATCTTATGGGAAGGATTTTAGATGTTTTTGACTACTACAGCACAGAGAAAGTAAATAAAACTTTGTCTGATTTAGTGTATTGTTCAAAAGGAGCTCCACAAGGATGTGTATTTTCAGCTTTTTTTGTTTATTCTTTATACAAACGTGCAGGCGTATGCATGAAAATCGGACCATTTTGAAATATGCTGATGATGCTGTTTTAGTTAGTCAGCTTAAGGTTAATGGGAACAGCTATTGTCAAGTTATTACTGATTTTGTTAAATGGTGTAATAAATCTTATCTTCAGTTAAATATATCAGAAATTAAAGATATGATAATTGGTTTTAGGAAGCATGAACATACACATGATATAATGGTTATAAAGGGTCAGTTGGTTGAATTTCTACAATCCTATAAATATCTTGGGGCAAACAGAGATTTGTAGTAGAATGTTGAGGAAAATTGTGAAGCTGTGTACAGAAAATGACATCAAAGATTGTTCTGTTTGCAAAAATTTACCCAATTACCTACAGATAAAAAAGTGATAATCTTATTTTACTGTGCTTTCATTGAATCAATTGTATCATTTTGTATTTGTCGATGAAAAATAAGAATTCATTGAATCATATTGTGAAATCACCTAGTAAGTTGATTGGAGAACAATAATTGAACCTTACATCTCTATATTTTAGAAGATTGGAAAAAATAACTGGCTCAGTTTTGAAGGCAATTTCTCATCCATTATATGTTGAATTTCAATTTCTGTCATCTAGAAGAAAGTATTTGTTCCCAATGTGTAAAAGAAAACGGTATACGAATTGTTTTATTCCAGTAGCTATTCAAATTAATAATAAATGTGTTCAATCTAAAAATAATCTCCAACATTGCAACATGTTCAAATTCCAGCTTTTTGACTGTCTGAGAACATCTGTTTTGAAATGCAAAATAAGTAGATGTAATGATGGTGCCTTAAATTAGTAAAGATGCGCAACAGAGAATTGGCGATGTGCAATATAGGATGTAAACTCCTTGTCTTTAAAAGCATTGTCTTAAATTTGTTTTATTTATATGTTTTATGTGTAAATGTATATATTGTGACCAACGCTAACTCTATACTGCAAGCTAAATTTACCTAAGGGTATGAATAAAGAAATTGAACTGAACTTAGCAATGCACTAGGATTCGGGTACATAGCTGGCTAGGCTAAGGTTAATTAATTTAAGAAGCTATTTAGCTAGACCCCATTTCATGCTGTTTAATAAGTACCCAGGTAAGTTATTAGTACCCAAGCAGAAAATGTCTTTCAGTTTTATATAACACCTTTATATGTTCGTTGGTAATGATGATGGGGTAAAGGAATATGGGTATTATTGGTGATGGAACAGATATTTCATGGATGAAATTTGCAGAGAACTTGTTTGCTAATATATTTGTAATGTTATTTGGGCCTGGGATCCCCAAGAAAGAGAAGTTCAAAGTAATGCTGAGTGTAGTTCCTTACTTTTGTAAGATAACTAAGTTAACAATTGCTACTCAAACCATTCTCTATTAATGTATTGCTCTACTAGTTCTTATAGTACTTTTCAGTTTTTTAGGCAATAATTTTTATACTACCCTGATTCTGAAGAGTTCTTGCCTTACTGTATAATTTAAGGAGCTTCTTCCTTATGTCATAAAATTGTTTATGTTGATTGATCACCATGTGATTTGTTTTTAAACTTTCTATAGTATTTGGCTGTTGTCGTGACTGTAGATCTCTGCATTTGTCTAACTGTGCATAAAGCTCCTTAGTGAAGTTGTCTGCTGTGTAAGTGTCAATGGTGGTGATATCATGGGTAAATTGAAATATTTCATTGTACAAGGTTATCGTTTTGAAATTCTTAAATACCAACACTGGTTACAGAGGGAATGGCAGTTTTGTGACTAAATGCCAAGACTTTATGCTCTAACTTAATTGGAAAAGGAGAAACTAGAGAGTAGAATAGGTTGCAGCAATATTTGTGAGATCAGATCCAGAATATTTTGACCTCTGGTGGGTTTACTAACTCTTTTAACCTGCAAATTCCTATGTATCTTATCCTTAAATCTCTTGACATACCATATGTTACAAGTATGAGTGCTCCGGTCAATAGCTGAGTAGTTGAAGAAACCTAAGATTATGCAGTCATTGCTCACAGGAATTTCAGCTAAAACTTCTAGGAATCTAAAATAATCCTCTAGAGGATCTAAAATGATCCTCTGCAGACATGGAGATGGTTATGTAGCATGGCTAGAGCTGGTAGATTATATTGTCTATAGAAAACTGAATTTCTAGGAGCTCAGTCCGTGGGTCTGTGGGTATCGGTCTAGATAAGAAGTAGTCCTTAACAAGTATGGAAGCAACACCACTACAGTCTCCACCAGCCCTGAAGGCATAATAATAACAGAACTCAACTATGGAGGGAGTACACTGTTTACATTTGAAGACACTTCTCTGTAGCTATACCTATGTGGATGCAGGATTGCCTCAAGTTTGGTCAATTTGTTGTTGAGATTCCTGGCATTCAGAAGAGACACCTTAATGTAGTCCAATTTATTGTATGGAAAGTTTACAATCTGGGATGTCCAGTAGATGGTGTCTGCCCAAAAGCAGGGACACCAGGGGCAGAAAACCTTGATGAAAGATGCAGGATACCCCATGTGAAACAAGAAAGACTATCATCTTATTCCACGATGATACATACTGGAATACACTGGAATGACACCAGTGATTAAGCCAATTATTAAAGCCAATTATCTTCTTTTTATACCTGGGCATCATTTTGGGTGAAGGAATTACTCCACTCAGGTCCAGAGTCTTACTGCATCTGCCACAAGTCTATAGAATACGATATATCTTTCTTCATGCCCCTTAGAGTATTTTGTGTAGGATCATTAACTTCAATGTGGTACCATCAAGTTGTAATCATACATTTCTCGGCAAAGGATCATGAGGGCCATTGTAATGTCTGTGTTTCAAACACTTAAAAGGCAGCTAACAGTAAACGTATCTTTGTCTGGGCTAGTGACTTTGGAATTGGTATGCCTAACAAATTAGTTACCAATTGCTAATCCATATTTATCAGAAGCTAGTTTTGCATAATGTTTCTTAGAGTGACTGTGGTATTGGTGACTTGTAGGTGTGCAAGGAGTAGGTGAGCCGAAGAACTTCCACTGAGGCCTGTTCTTACAAGATCTATAAGGCTTTGGCAAAGATCTTTTTACAGCATTTG
>NC_056744.1:1109374227-1109384227 GCF_019279795.1 Protopterus annectens | reverse complement strand
TAACAAAAATGTTTTTATCACATTTATATACTATGTTATTCATAACCATGTATTTCATAATCTTTATTTATTAAAAGGCATTTTACTTGACACATTTTTAATGTAAAGTGAAACTAGATATATATTTCAAAGGTGATGTTTCCCTTTCTGGTAATATATATGTTTGTATGTCTTTAAAACATTTAAGTCAACTAGTTCATTCATTGGTTAATTATTTAATGGATTAAGTTTTAAATACAGGTTATTTCTGATATGATGTTTTATCTGAGGAAGTCTACACAATAAGATGAAAATGCTGTGTTCAATTTGTAAGGCGTTTATGGTTTTAATGCTTTTACTTGTGTGTACATATTTTTACAATAAAGTCGATTGTGGATGGTGTCCTGATTCTCTCATTTTTGCACCTTTGGACGTTTTTCATTGTTTGGATTTTGGTGCAATATCCACTACTTAGTTTTTGTGTGTATGAAATGCCCTAGTTAGGGATGGCAGGTTAGCTAATTTGCTCATGCTCAAACCCTGTACCTTAGTTACAGGAGACAAGAGTATGAATCCTCTACGTCAACTACCAGAGCATTCAAAGTGCATTTTCATGGGGCTGAGCTTCGGTGTATTTTTAAAGAATTTTGAGTCTTGGTGCATTTTCAAGGAATTGTGAGATTCAAGGGAAGATATGTTTGTTCTTGTTTAGTCTAAGTCTGTTTTCAGTGTTCAGCTGTTTTATTCAGCAAATGGTCATCACTATTTGTGCTATAGAATTTGAAAGCAGTTGTTAGTAGCACAACAGGTACCATACTTGGCTTTGATGAAGAAAGCCATGGGTTCTACTCCCACACCATTTAGATGGATTGCTGATGCTGTGTTGTACTTTAAGTGGGGGGGTGCTGTATTGTTTTGTTTTGTTTACCAAATGTCTATCAGTGTTTGTGTTATAAAATTTTAAATAAAAGTTGTAAATCAAATCCAAATATTTGTAATCGTAGAAGTAAAGACGAAAATAGTCTGCAGACCGACAGGTTTGAAGAATGAGTGTGGTAAGTGGGGAGAAATAGCCAAGTAATGGTAGACTGGAATGGCTGTGGGGAGGGGAGGGACTGCTGAGTGTGTGTATGGGGGACCCCGATCCATTATGATGCCTAGGACCCTATTTGACCAAGATCTGTCTCTGTATAGAAGTCTAGTACTTAGTACAGAGGATTTCAGTTTTCTGCTGTTAATCAGTTACTTCCTGAGTCCAGGGTGCAGGGTTTGAATATTTCCACCTGCATTTGCCTACTGTGGAACTCTGAGCAAGTCTCTTAACAAAACAATTCTGAAAAAATGAAAGCCAATCTGTGTGCAGCCACTATTAACCTCCAAAAACACATAAAACACAAGGACTTTCACAGGAATAGAATGTTCAACCACACAAAATAATGCTTTATACTGTTATTAAAACACAATATGGTAGTTGAGTGCTTTCTTCTCTCTGGACATCATCTGAACTACTAAACACTTCCCATCACATGATCTTATACTCACAAAATCCAAATCAAAAGCAAAAAAAATCAACTAATAACATGCAAAACATTCAGTAAAAGTGTTAAATAAATGCATTATAAAATGCAAAAATACAACCAGTTGCTGAAAGTCTTTGAATACATACTATTAAAATACTCCAAACTACTTAATAAGTACCGTAATAAAATCATTAGCTAAAAATGATGCTATCTCACTAAAAAAATGTTTGAAAAAATATGTAGTGGATTGTTCCAGGAAATGATAATAAAAAATACTACATTATATCTTACTGTTGGAATGTTTGAAAATTATGCAAATCTGACATAAGGAATTTTTATAAAGCTAAAAAAAAAAAAGAGGTGGACAAACTTAGCTGTAGAATAAAGAAATATGTTAAATGAGTTGGCTAACAACAGGAAAATCAGGATAATGAATCCAGACAAGGGTCAAGGCCTGGTAATGATATCGAGTCTCTCATTTGAGGGTGATAGCTGGTTAGAAACGAATATACCTCTAGCCTGAATTTGAGTTTGATAGGATAAGAAGCCAGAAAAAAATTCTGCTTACCTTAGTCATGGTCAGATAATCAGCATTTGAAAATTGTTCAACACTAGCCCATGTACTATGCTTTCTATTATTTATTTGTTTATTTATTTTAAGTTTTTTCTTCTGTTATTGCACTTTCCTAATCAAGGTATGTCCAGCTAGGCAAAGCCCTTTCATATGGGTAATGAGGTAAGATGAACTCAAAAGACCATTATGTCAGTTTATAATAAATAGGCTGAAAAGTAAAATCTATCTATAGTACCAAAGCTACATAACCTGGCTGACCGTTCAGTTCTGTCATCCAGTGCCATCCTCACCTCTTAGTGTTAAGGACTGAGAAAAAAAATCCCCTTCAAACTGAGGACTGAAAAAGATACAGTTCTGTTTTGAAAGTCTACCAAACCACTTGCCACAAATGTAACAAGTAGATTGCTTCGATTAAAATAGCAGGTCAGCAGTGATGGCAAATACAATATTGCATTCATTTCCTAACACTGGCATTGTACTGCTGCCCCACTGGCATTTGCTTATTGCTCCCTAAATACCTCATATTATCTTACCTTTCTGTAGCATGTATTTTGATGTTTACTATTAATCACAATGTACAGAAAGATTACTTGCAGTCATACATGAATCATCAGTGCTGTTTTCATAAGTATTTCGATTACATATTTTGAGATCAGTTGTCCAGGCATATTGGGAGGGAGGTTGGCATAATGGTTAAGATGCATACCTTACAGACACAAGGTGCGGTGTTTGATTCTCACATGGAGTAATTGGCTGGGCTTAAAATGGCTCACAAGGGCAGTTAGCTTAGCACTAATCTATAAGCCTAAATCTATAAAGTTAAGGTAGTGCAGAATGTTAATTTGACTGACTGCATTATTACCTGAAATAGATAAGACAGTGTCTTTTTTCATCTTGTTATTATAAGGGTAAGTAAGAGATATTTGATCGTCCCTGTGTGAGTGGTGATACAGTTCTCATTTCACTTGTAATGAAATAAGTATGTGTAAACTGGGGTGCAGATCCACTTACAAGTGGTGTACAGTTGATAGGTCTGCTAAAGGATGGTGATAAGATACTTCTCATTTTAGGGCCTTTTTGATAGTATGTCTTATCTGTTTTTATCCTGTGATTGCAGAATTAGATAATTAATATGTCTCCACTCTTTCTGTGATCATAACACAGAAATAATTCATGCACATCTTATAGAATTACTAGAAAGTAACATTTTCTTCTACCACAGCTACCCTTATAACACGTCTTGGCAGCTCATTATTATAAACTGTACACCAGTTCCTTCTTCAGCCATATGTTTTCCTCCAAAAATAACAGCACATTCCTTACCACATGTAGTCTGTAGCCTGCCTGAAGTAGCGACAGAGGACATATTTGAAAATCAATTTTGTCTGACAAGTTTATAAGTCATTCAGCATCTTGTACCGCTCATGTGGGATATGAAAACCATATCATCAATGTTTCTCCATTTTGGTGGAAATCCTTCAGCAGGGCTTGTCATATTTGATACAGAGTACCACCCATTCTGTGGCTCTGACTTTCAAAGGTTTGACAGGTGACAAGAAGAAAGCTGAATCAAGCCAGACTTTCTAAATGTATTAAAGAAACATTTCAAAATGTTCGTGATTAAAATATTGTTTAATAATAGTTGAGAAGATGATTATAATCTAAAAATCGTGGTTGGGTAAAAAAACATGAACTCTGAAGTATTTTTTTGACAAATTCTCTATTACTACTCTTACACAAATCAACATTTACATTATTTACAGCTCTATGATGAGATATAATTCTATTTTTTTAATAAAATAGCTTCCTTTATATCATTACAGTGCTATTTCTTACCTTCTTAGTTACCAGACTCTACATTTCCAGGGGCGTTTCTGAATATTCCTCAATGCTTCAGGCAGCATATCATTAAACAATTTCATATATTTGATTCAAAATTAATTCAATATACATATATGTGTATATATTTTATACAGAGTAAGAAAAATTCAAGAACTAAAAGCAGCAGTCAAGTTCTATCAAAGTCAGACAGCGACTAGGGAGATAAAACATTAGTGTACCTAAGGCTGAAGGTTGTCAAGACAAGCTTAAGCCCTCATTTCCTCTTACCTGTGGTTCATCGACGTTGTTGTTACATGGAATGCTGGGAATGAGTGTGCATAATGGAAAAGGCACAGTAGAAGTAGAATAAATAGGAGAAAGCATTAAAATCAGCATCACATAAATGCACGCCTCGGAGTAACACAGCGAAAGTGATCAGTTACAGGTAATCATCTCTGGTGACTGGATACTCACAAAAGCTACTGCGATGGAGAATGTTGTCTAGAGTTGCATTGTGCGGACATACCAGTTATATTTCATGGATGGTAAATGGACTTACATGTCAGAGGCAGAAATTCAGAATTACAAGGTACTGCCAGGTACTTCCAATGAGTTTCACATGAGAGCAAGGGTTTAGCCAAGACTTTTGAACCTGTACATGAACTTCTAGAATGTTGCCGAGCCTACAGAAAATACACACAAGACCACACATCCTGCCACATAAACACACATGCACACTAGGCAGTGAATGTTTCTGAACAGCATACCACTTTAATATCAAATGATAAAAATAAATGTTTAAATGATGTGTTTAAGGTAAAAAAAAATAGTCAGTCCTGAATTTGAAAAAAATCATTTAAAAGTGTATAACTTAATCAAAACCATAGTAAGTAAGCCATGTCACTTTAATTTAAATTTCAGCATATCTGATTGCATGAAGTAAATGAATTACAATTAAAACGTATATGGCAGAGTGCATGGTATATTCATGGCTATATCATTACAGTATACTGGATGTGACAGTAGTATTAAAAAAATGCAGTACAAGAAACCTGTGGCCAAATTTATGCAAGTCTGCTTCATAAAAGGGATTGACAATAAGCATGCAGTTATAACCCATAAACGTTTTTTGCTGTTTTTATGAATAGCTAAGAAATGGTGTGAAGCATTTCATTATTTATAAACAAGGCTTTAAGAATTTCTTAATTGATATGTTGTGGTACTGCTGAAGAAAGAGAAAATGCCCTAGACAGTCCCAAAGGGAATCCTTAACCATGATGGAGACACTGAAAGCAATTATAAAATTAGTAAGTGGTCAAAAGGTTTGTGTAGCTTGCCTTAGTTAGCAAACAAATACAGTGTAAGTGGCATGAACCCATAGTTAAACTATTTATTCACTTTAATACAAATAGGATAATATTGCTTAAAGATAGTAGACTGTCTTCCTTGTTGCCTCTCAGGTGAAGAAAATAGACTGGTCTTGCAAGCAGATGGAATAGTAAAAGGAACAAAAGTAAACAGATGGGACTGATAAAGAAGACTGGGAGAGTGATGGACCTGACATAAAAGGATTGTGCTGAGAAGGCACTAAACTTCATGATAAAGCAGGAAAATGTTTACTTGGGGAAATATGACGTAAAACACCAGTAAAGAAGTGTCCAAAGCTATTTACTTTTAGATGTTAAAGATCAAGAAATATGCTATAATAGTCGGCTCTAGCTAAATGAAATGTAATCACTTGATTTCAGTGTTAGCTTCTGTTAGCATAATGCTTTTTCAAAACAAAGACATTTCCTGCACAAGCGTGCATCTAATATAAAAGATTAATGAAGAGGTAGGGGAGCTGATACTTAACCTTTTCTCTCAACACTGATCCGCATTAGCTACAAGCAGTGCTTAATTTTCAATTAGAGTAAGAAACTCATTTGTGTAATATTATGAAGATGCCTCATTTTACAGGATTTGGTTACAGTAGGACTGAGTCAAACTGCTGTTATTTATGTTCTTCTTTTTCCTTGGAAGAAAATGAGAAAGAGGACTGAATTATATACACTAGCTTATGCATGCAGAGAAAATGTGTATATGCAACCCACCTGAACACAGCACCAGCAAACCCTGTTAAGTAAATGACACACAGTATTTTATTTTATATTTAATTATTTTGTAGGTAGGTAAACTAGACTTGTAGAGCCCCTTTCACTCGTGACTTATTTAACAGACAAATTAGCAAACAATCAGTACGTACAATATAGTGCATATACCAACATAAGACAATTCAAGAAAACCACAGCATTAGGTTCACCTTAATATAATAAAGTAGGAGATAAGAATACTGCTTACAGTAAAATCAGCTCCTATAATTTGAATGTACTCCATTAGCATGCTGTAATACTGATTTCATCAAACTTCAGCTAGAAGAAATGTAATGTGCATTAATGCATGTATTCCTGCAGGGTGACAAAAGTGTAGTGGTAAAGAGGAAGGCATGTTTCTGTGCCCCCCCCCCCCACACACACATACACACACACACATACACACACACACACACACACACTCACACTCAGACTCTTCTTTTAAACTGTAGCAAACTGTTTACTACAAATGTATCGAGTAGATGGTACAGTTTATACCGTACATGGAGCACCACAGTGCTCACGTTTTAGTTAAAAAAAATCTTTTCTCTTTTAATGTAGCAAACAGCTTACTATAGCTTATACCCCACACAGAGTGCTCAGGTTTCAGCTTAACAAAGAAAGATTTTTCTTTTAAATTGTAGCAAACTTGCTACAATTTAGACCATACAAAGAGTGCTACAGCGCTCAGGTTTGACCACAATTGGAATACTAGCTTTCAAAAGATGGTATGTATTAAAGAGCAGTTGGGATTGGCCAATCGTGACCCCCCCCCAAATTTTTGCATCTGGGGCTGTTGCTGCCTTTGCCCCACCCTAGCTATGCTATTGGCTGACATATATCACTGAGGAGTGAGTTTTTGGAGTCAATAAATAAGAATGATTCTGCAATGCATGTGAGGGATGTAAAAGGCAGTGGCATGACTTGCAGTTGTCTAAGCTGAGAATATTCTGTGTTGCAGTAATCATAAGGAAGTTGATATGAAATCTGATTTTAAGCCAGCCTACTTATTAGTTAAGCAGTGACGCTACCTTTTTTCCTATACCTGCTGTGAAGAGCCTGATAGTTTTTAATGTTTTGTAATTTTTGGTGATTTGTAATTTTTGGAGGTTGCATGAGAAAGTGACAGTAATGACTGGTGGGGGGGGGGTATTGTAGAGTAAAGTGCTTCTTGCCCACTGTTGCATGAACATCTGTACTCAGTAGGTTATTTAAGTTGTCGCAGGAGCAAATAATTGAAGATATTTTTATTTTAGTGACAGTGGTGGAAAATATGTATATGTAGAAAAAGTAAGGGTAGGGTGAAATCGATTGCTTATTTCTTTAAATTATTCCAGGACTTTTTTCACAAAAATAGGATACTTTGCAGTGAATTCTTGTATAAAAAGACAACTCCAGCTTTTTATTAGAATAGGCATTTAACAAATCGTTAAGTGAAACAATTGCAAATAAATACATGTTTTGAGCTAAAAACTTAATGCCAACCTTCAAATTCAGTAGTTTTAGGTATTAGATACTAGTTTAAATAAAAAACTCAACCTTTTCTAATAATACTTTCGCAGGGAATTCTTACAAAGGAAGCCAACACATTTTTTTAGCTAACTAGAACTGGCAATTAATAAAAGTTTAAATGAAACAAAACACAAATAAACACGTTTTGAGTTGGATACCTTAACGACAACCCTCAAAACCCATAGATATACCCCCTAACTATTAACATATCCCCTAGCTATTAATTCTAACTAAAAAGTTAAATTTTCCTAACAAAAACTGTTAATCAAAAATACAACAACAAAAAAACAAGGATGCACACACATGCATACATATACAAAAGAAAAAACCTAGAAAACAACAAGACTGTAGGAGCATATGTACATCTCCAAACTCCAGAACAGAAGATAAAAGACAAAGCTCCACAAAGGTGATAGCAATACGGTAATGCAGGCGTACTTAATGCCCAATTGTGGAATGCAGGATAACTCAGGTGGGGGCACCACATGTATACAGTGTTCTGCTCAATGTCAATCTGGAGATCTGATCTTCATTCCCTGGAATTCTGGTATTTTTCTTTTATTCTTTAACTTTTTTTATGCAGACTATAGAATATATAATTCAATTAACAGCTCTTTCATCAAGTATTGAGTTATCAAAGGAATTTGGGTGAAAAAACTTCACTGACATGGATTTTTCTTTTTCCTCCACTGTTGTGTGATCTGGAAGTAGATATATTTAAGATCAGGGATGTGGGAGATGCAGAGGGGTTTTTCCACTGAAAAGAAATACCTCTGAGGTTTAACAAAAGTTGTTTTGCCCATGTTTTTTTTGATAAGTTGGCACTGAATGAAAGAATTTTTGTCGAGCGACATGAATCTAGACTATTCTGTCTGGCAATATATGAGAACTAATATGAAAAAAACAAAGCAGTAGCCTAGGAAAACACCAAAGTTTAATAACACCAACGGTAAGCGCTTTCATCTCTCCACTTATTCTTTCAACAGAGACTTCTTCAGACAACTATAAAATAAAATAAAATATAAAATAAAATATAATATAAAAAGACAGCTATGACCATACATAATAGTACCGATTCCAGTACCATTAAGACTATTATTAGCAAAAATTGGAGCATATTTAAAACAAATGAATTACTTAAGAAGATAGCAGATAAACCTAATTTCATACAAAAAAGAGGTAAGTGTTATACAAATTATTTTCAGTCTAAACTAAATCCTATTAGAGTTGAAGAAAAGAAATGTGAGATGATCAAATGTTTTAATTGTAATATGTGCAACTATTTATATGTTGAGAAAAATGAGATAGAAGTGGGAAAATCAAGATTAAGATACCTGGAACTTTTAATTGTAAAGTTAATAATGTAATTTATTTGATTATATGCCTAGAATGTAATTCTTTTTATGTTGGAAGGACAACTCAAGAATTATATAAGCGTATTTATGAACATAAGCATGCTATACAAATAGGAGATGATAGGTACGCAATGAGTAAACACTATAAAAATAAAAAATGCAAAGTAAATTTTAGGTTCCTGGTGTTAGAAAAAATAATGAATCATGCCAATATAGTAAATATTGAAGAAGAACTTGATTGGTTAGAGTATTGTTGGCAGGTCATACTTAATGCATGTTTCCCACCTGGTTTAAACAATAGAGATGAATTTAAAATGTATTTAAAAAGGAGGTGGTTAAAACACTAATAGTTGGTTCGCATATTATATTTTATTTTATATTATATTTTATTTTATAATTTAAATTGTACAAAGTTATAAATAAAATATTATATTGTAGGTATTTTCCAGCCAGTAGGAAGTATTTGAGTTAGTTGTTGGCATAAGTGTTTTATGAATGGTTTTAAAGTACTGAAAAGTTTTTAATGATGTCATGGGACATGAAGTGGATATGATCATGTGATTTATGTATAAATTCTTGTACTTTGTTTTAAATGGTTGTCTGAAGAAGTCTCTGTTGAAAGAATAAGTGGAGAGGCAAAAGTGCTTACCATTGGTGCTATTAAAGTTTGGTGTTTTCCTAAGCTGCTGCTTAGTTTTTTTTCATATTGGTTGGAGTATTGGTTGGCATTTTTGGAGTATTAGCTGCTTGTGTGGGGTAATATGCATGAACTCTAAATCAAGAGCTTCACAGGTGGAAGCTGTATTTAGACTGGTTAATGAGATTATGAAGAAAACCTTAACATGGGAGACATTTACTGGAACAGTAAGTAGCATTTCTGTTCACAAACATATAAATTCTAAACACTTGCCAAATCCTTATTTTCTAATTGGTCCAAAAGTGTTGTCTTTAAATACAGAGATGCAGTATATTGTTGTTTCACAAAATAATGATGATGTATTACAGATAGTAAACAAATACAAATATAGAAAACTGTATAACTTTAAGTTCTACATGTTCTCTTTCATGGAGGCATTGGGGAAATAGAGTACACGATATATATTAAAA
>NC_056744.1:1109356727-1109369227 GCF_019279795.1 Protopterus annectens | reverse complement strand
ATGACTGAGTCATATTTGTACCTGGTGTTGAGGGACCGTCGTCTGTGCGTTATGTGGCAGATCCTGGCACCTGACAGGAGCTGAAGTGGCCCAGAATACCTTTTCTCAGTCATGACCCTGTTTCAGAATAGCTAACTGAAATGCTCCTGTACAAAAATAACATATGACATCGGGTGTGCTTAGGTAAAAACAAGGCAAGAAAGTGCACACTGACATTAAATTGTTCAGCTTGTTATACAAAGAAAAATATTCTAATGCCTTGCTACTGTAAAATAAATCCATTTGGACAGCTGTTCAAATAATTTCTGGTTAAATTCATGCAAACTTTAGGCTCATTTGGATATCTGTGACTATTTTACTGAATCCATTTGCATTCAGTGCTGACTGTAAGCATGTCTTTATGCCTGTTGTGTCTTTATGGACCACTAGTTTCTTAAAGACTGTCTAGTTGTTTCAGTTCATGTCTGTTGCTCTGTAGATTTTGTTCCTGCCTTCTGTTTATGATCACGTTTCATTTATTATATATGCTTTGTGTTTCTCATTCATTTCTTTTATTGGCTGGCTGTCTTTTTCGTATTTGAGTTTCAGTGGGGCTTTAAAAGTGTCAAAGAGATTGTGCAGTAGTTTTCTGTTTTTACTGTCATTTCTGAATTATCACTGTTTTGTTGGATTGCTTTCTTCCTTTTGTTCAGCATTTTTTATCCTTGCTTTCTGATGTTTTATTTTTTTACTTTCCATATAAAACTCTTGGTGTCGTTATACATTATTTACTTTGTAGTTTAGTTCAGGTGTATGTTACTGTGTCATTGCTACAGTTAGTCGATTGTTCTTCTTCTTTCGGCTTTTCCCAGTTAGGGGTCACCACAGCAGATCACCTATGCGCTCATGATTGGCAGTGGAGTTTTTACGGTGTTGAGTTGCTAGCTCAGTGCCCAACCTTCCACAGAAGGCACACACACACTCATGCCTAGGGTCACTTTAGAGTGTCCAGTCCACCTACAGCATGTCTTTGGAATATGGAAGGAAACTGGAGCACCTGGAGGAAACCCACGCGACCACAGGGAGGACATGCAGACTCCACACAGAAGGCACCCCAGCCGAGGATCGAACCAGAGAATCTCTTGCTGTGAGGTGGCAACACTAACTGCTGCACCACTGTGACCTCCCAGTTAGTCAATTGTTCTTACTGTGTAATTTTTCCTTTTATATGGTCATTATGTTTTGTTTTTTTTTTTTTGTTATTCCTCTTAGGATATTTATCACTTGTACTCATAATGTTTTTTCATTATTGTTGTCTCATATTTTCTAGACCATATCTTTTTGTGTAGAAATCATTTATGATATGTGCCATATAATGCCTTATGATGAATGACACTAGTTTCTTCTCAAGATGTGTTAACTTCTAGTAGTATATAGTTGTAGCTTTGCTGCAGAATTGTCTTTTGCTATACCTTTTTTCAAGCATTCTGCTATGCTACATTTGGTTTTGTATTTCTGGCCGTTTTGTTGCTAAACGTTGTTTGAGTTCCCTTGCATTTTTATATTTTTTTCTCATTCCTTCTTTTTCTTGCAGAGATGAATGTGAAGTTATGAGTCTAGCTCAAGTTGCATGTTTCTAACATGCGCTTATGTTCTCTTTCATCTTTACTGCAGAAGTAACTTTTCAATGTTTATATTTCTCCCTACTTATATTTATTACGGTATGTCTGAGATGTGTCTTTTTCATTCCAGTTTTATTTGTAGATTTTTTCCAAGTGTTTTACTGGTTTATTTTTTCAGGTATGCCAAGTTTTACTGTTCCTTATTTATCAGGTATTAACATTTATCATTTGTAATCTTGGCTTCTGACAATTTCCTTTTCCAATATTTCTGAAGTCTACATGTTTGATTAAAAAGAATGTTATGATTTTTTTGCACCGTGTGGATATGTGCTCTAACTTATTCCATTTTGTGATGGTTTCATTTTTCAAATGTCTTTAAAGATCTCTTTAATAAATAAGATATAGACTCAGTGGTTGATCACACCGGTGAGATAAATGGACTGATTATACAGTGAAAATGTGTGATGATGTGCAATGGACATGAATTAAAAATATCTGTAGCTTAATGCAGATATATGTTTGTATAATATTGTTCATCAGTGTCCACTGCCATACATACATGACAAAACACTGAACACATCTTCCTAAAAGCACATATTCCTGACAATCAGAATATCACCAGTAGCCTACGTTTTAGTAATACCCAAAATACAAACCTGTAACTAAAACAGATAAAAGTTTTTCACCCCACAACTACCATTATAATTATCTCTCAATATTTACAACTATATGGAGCCACTGCTGTTGCACTCTCGCGTTCTTCTGGTTCCTCAGCTTCTTCTGCTTTCTCATGTTACATTCTTACATACATTACACAAACTAAAAGCACAACTATAATTTATATCTACATATAAAAACTATATAATTACCAACTTCTCATCCTCAAACATATACATAAGCACAGTACACTTAAAACACTATTCAAAAATTATAAATGTATAGGCAAAATTTTGATATTCAGTATTTTATGTGCTAAAACTTATGTGATCATATTATATACATATCATACACGCGCACACTCACACCCACACATATATAGGAGTTTATGTCATTTAATTTGGTGAAAAACTATTCAAATGCACACTTTCTGAAAAAAAGTTACCAAAACCTATCTGGACACTAAGCCCCACCTCCAAATCACCCTAACCCTGCCCCTGACCCATCCCTAACCCAACACGTTATCATACAAAAAGCCTTTTTCCTAACAGTACCACTACACAAACATTCACACACGCACGCAGTTCACATATAATTACTCATGCACACAAACACGCACACAAACACACACACACACACACACACACACACACACACGTGTACACACATGCTCACACACATGTGCACACACACACACACATAAACACACATAATGCTATATCTATCAGCCTTAATTATCCCTTTCTCCATCATTAACCTGCAAACACTCACACCTACACTGCTACCCTAATGCTGAAATGTTTGGTATATCTAAAAGTTATGGCATTAGTAATAAAACCACTTATAAACACGCAAGCACACCTGACATACCACAGTTAGATATGGATGTAAGTGCCCGTTTTAATTGCCTTTCTATGTATGTAGATAAGGGCTCTGTCAACCATATCTTGTTGGATTGATGTAGCATGCATCCCAAACATATCTATAAGAATGTGTTAAATCAAAATGAATAAAATAGGGACGTATCCCTGCAGGACATGTAGCTGTTTTAAATACACCACCAAACAACAGTGTTTTGTACATCCGAAAACTTGTAGAACTTATTCTTTGAAGGTGTATGCAGATTGCAGAAGTAGAAATATGATATTTATAGCTCTCTGTCAACTATGTAATGCATTCTACACTGGCAAAATTAACCACCAACTTAAAGAGAGGGTATCAAAACATGTCAGCGATGTACGCTTAAAGGACATTATGAATCCATTACACAAACATATTTCCAGGAATAATTCCCATTTTTTTTCATTTTATGGTACTACAAGTTGTAAATGTAGACATGAGGGGTGGCGGTATGAAGCTTTATACAGAGCAGGCTGAGTTGAAGTGGATTTGTGATTTACAAGCAGACACACCCCCTGGTTTGAACATTTGTATTCCTTTAAAACCAGCCCTGAAAGGGCATTGTCTGAGATCAGTCAATTGACTGGCTGTGTAGGGTTTTTAAATCTGTATGCTTGTTTTAGCATTTTAGATCTAATGAAGGACATAGTGAATGTCTAAAGCGCTTATCTTTTTATTTCACATGTTATTAAATTTGTTTTTAGCTGAAGTCACGGTGGTGATACTGTTTTTTTTGGTTGTTTATATATATATATATATATATATATATATATATATATATATATAGGTTCATAGGTAGGTACTAGGCTATCTGCCCGAAGGCATTTATAAGCTAGCCGGAATTTGTTGGCTTTCACCACCCCCTTAGATTAGTTCCTTGTGTCTCTGTCCAGCAGACCCATTGAAGTAATCCCTGGGGTAAACTTTCTGTTCCCCATCCACTCATCAAGGTTTCTCTTGAAGAGGGTTAGAGAGGAGCTCTGCCTAATGTAGACTTAAATCTTGTTACAGAGCATGGGAAGTCTCTGGGATAAGAATCTGTCCCTCCAGCACGTCCTATTTATTGTTGTGGTGAAGTTTAGATACCTGGAGCATGTGGCTCAAGGGGATATGGTTTTCTTTAGGTGGAGCATGCCCATCAATTCTGGGTTGGACATGGCCTTGTATGTCAGGCAGAGATCACCTCTGAGTAGGCGGTATGCAGCCGAGTACAGCTGGAGTTTCTTCAGTCGAGCTGCATAGGGCAACTGCTTAAGGCCAGTGATCCTCTTGGTGAGTTTCTTCTGTGGTCTTTCCAGTTGTTGCAGGTGTCTTGTAAGGTATATCCCAAATGGGGCATTGTACTCTATGATGAGTCTGATGAGTGATGTGTAGAGGGGCCCAATGACCTCTTTCGATCTGGATGCAAACCCTTTTGTATTAGGTGGGCCAAACAGAAGGATTCACTTTGGCAATGTGATTATCAAAGGCTAGGTTACTTGGATCCCCAGATCCCTTATTACGTCTTCCATATTTAGGGGGCTACCACCTATGTGGTAGTTTGTGGGTACTTTGTTTTTTCCAAAGGAGACAACTATGCACTTTTTGGCATTTAGCTTGAGGCCATGGTTTTGACACCAGGTGTCTGTCTCAGTGAGACCCTTTTGGAAGGTTTGGAGGATGTCTGTGTCAGACAGAGAGTCAATTATAGCCCCTAGTTTGCAGTCATCTGTGAACTTGGTCAGCCATAGTCCTCCTGTTCTTTCCTGTACCTCTGAGAAGTATATGCTGAACAGGAGGGGTCCTAGGACTGAGCCCTGGGAAATGCCACTTGTAACTAGTTTAGAGTCAGGCCTAGCTCCCGCAACTCTTACCATGTGTGTTCTGTCCATAAGCCAGTTGACAATCCATCTCATGATGTAGGGGTTTATGTTCAGGCTGGCGAGCTTTTCTATAATACCTGAGTGGAGAATGGTGTCAAAGGCCTTTGTGAGGTCTAGGTAGGCTGTGTGGACCACCTTTCCCTCGTCTATAGCCTTGGTAACTGTGTCAAAGAAGTCCACCAGGTTTAGGAGGCATGATCTGCCCTTAACAAAGCCGAACTGGGTAGGGTCCAGTGTTTGGAGGTTCCCAATGTCTTTGTTAATAAGATCCATGATGATGCTCTCCATAGCTTTGCAGACCAAGCTAGTCAGGCTTATAGGGCGATAGTTCCCGGGGTCCATTGTGGCTCCACCATTGTGGAGCGGAATAACCATTACCGTGCGCCACTCTGTGGGCACGTAGCCTGTGGAAAGGCTGAGTTTAAACAGGGTGTTTAGGTGAGGGGTTAGTTCATCTTTGAGTTCATGTAGGACGCAGCCTGGGACACCATCCAGTCCCACTGATGCTGTGTTTTTGGCTTTGGAGAGGGCTGTTTTAACCTGAGTGCCTGTGATTTCAGGGGCACTACATTCTTCTGGTATAGTTTTGGGTCCTTTTGGGGGTGAGAGGGAGGTGAAATTTGCACTGAACTTGTTTTATAGTGTCTTATATTGCTGCTGGCAAAGTCCTTATTTGCATTTGCAAACTCTGATTTAATTAGTTTCACTGCTGCTGTTAAGTAAAACAGAATTGTTTTTTAACTGCTTTCTATATTTATACTGTTATAAAAAAGGGCACACAACTGCTGCATCATAGAATCTTGCATTGCTGCTACCAAAGATTTAATATGTATTACTGCTAACCAGATCTAATGTCCCTGTGAATGACTGCTAATTTAATTATGCTTAGGGTTTTTGAAATGTACATTGGACACTGCAATAATTGTCTCAGGGTTTGATTAGTGTTATTCTGAGTAGTTCTACCTTGCTTTATGTTATCTGTGTCTCTTATCTTCTATCTTGTCTCTCTTGCCTCCTAAAGTTACTCAACTCTAGTCGGCAGGAAGTTAAAGAACCCTCTCCAAATATCGGCGGGTCACCTCATTGCATAACAATCCTACAATCCCCCTTTCAAGGAAACCAGTAAAGTATGTCTGTTGAATAATTCCAACAAGAAAAACTTTCTATTGACTGTACCATTAACATAAACGTTACAGCCAGTCCTGAGCTAGGACAGCCAGCAGCCTCTGCTCCCCCTTCTTCTTTAACTTCACTATCTCACCCCTCCTACCTGCATAGATACCCCCCTTGTTTTTTCTCACTTTACTACTGCAGTCTACCAATTTTACTCCCTCTCAAACAAGCCTGCAATACTTGAACAGTCCACTAGATGGCACCATAATTCCAGGCATAATCTCCTCTTACCCTTTTCCCATATATATATATATATATATATATATATATATATATATATATATATATATGGGTTCACTAGGAAATTTCGAAATCCCAAAATCTCGAGTTTCAGAATATCGAGTTCAGAATCTTGAGATTTTGGAATCTCGAAATTGTGACCCCACCCCAAAAAAACCACCCAACACACTAAAACATGTGTATGCAGAGGGGCAAGCCCCCTTGCACCCCCCACACCCCCTGCAACTTAAAATATACCAACTCCGAAATCACACTACAGCAAGGACAAGGCAAATCTCCCAGTCCATGCTGTATGCCGATCTCCATTCAGTCTTTCGAAGTTTTGAAACTTCGAACATATGATCTTTGATCATATGAGATTCAAAATTTTGAGCTTCGAAATTCTGAACGGAGCCCATATCTATATATTTATTTATTTATTTATTTATTTGCAGTTGGTTTACCAGGATAGTCCATTGGGCCTAAAAGAACCCATTTTCAATGGAGTCCTGGGGAGAAAAGCTCCAAAAAACAGACATACAGACTAGGTACATACAATAGAAAAAGCTCCAAAAACAAACAAACAGACGAGGTACATACAATAGATTACTGAAGATACTTATACAAATGTAAAAGAAAAATCCAATCATTGAATTCGCATTTGAGATACATTCAACAATGCAATCTTGTAAAAAATAAAATAAAATAAATGTGAGGTGTGTTAGGGCTTTAAAGAGGTAGAATTGCTTTGTCGTATAGAGTAGTTATTTTGTAGGGAGTATTAGTTATGTAGGCATAGTCGAATAACATGTGAATGAATGGAAGATGAAGAATACCATATATTTATGATGGGTGGGAACAAGAGCATTCCCATTATATATGTGTGTGTGTGTGTGTGTGTGTGTGTGTGTGTGTGTGTGTGTGTGTGTGTGTGTGTGTGTGTGTGTGTGTGCGTGTGTGCGTGTGTGTGTGTGCAGGTGTGTATGTATATATACACACGCGCGCACACACACACACACACACACACACACACACACACACACACACACATAAACTGACTGGCATCTGTTCTCTTTAATAAGTCATGAAAGCCCCAAATTTCCTCTTGAAATAATATTTCTCTACATAAAATATCAGCAGATAGAGCCCAAATAAAAATGTTGTTATGTGTTCCTTTTTGTTTATTTTTTTATTTATTTTTTTTGCAATAACTCATCAGCATAAATTTTTGTAATTAGATTAGCAAAGGTGTCTTGTTTTCTTTTATTATTTATATTTCCTTTTTCTGCTTCTTTTGCTCATATGTAATGTTTTTTGTTATATGCTGTTTATGTCATTTTTTTATATTTCTGTTTTTATTTTATTTGTGATGCTTTTACTACCATAAAATGCTGGAGCTTTTCTTTCCATGGTCCACTGTAAATAGGTCTGTCCCAGATGTACAATCCAGTTATCAAAGGAAAAAGCATAAATATATGGACATGTGATTACATACAGAAATGTAATGTGGCTGATGAGTGGCTCTAATATTTAGTTTATTAAGTTTGTTAGTGAATTAGCTGCCAGAAATCACATCCCAGGCCTAAAGGCAAAATCAGTACATTTCAAAATCAAATGGAGCTGATTTTACATACAAGGATTATTTAAAAGTATTATGAAACAACAATAATTAGAAATGAAATAATTGAAAGTAAAACATTACATAACAAAAAAATTGGGTCAGTTGGATTTATGAGGAATATAGAACAGGCAATTAAGATTTTAAAACTGTAAAGAGAAAAATCTTTAAATTGTGATTCAAGAAGAGTGACCATTGTATAGATCACACCATCTGACCAGTAGGCATCTACAACAAGCTTCCAAGTCCCCAGGTGATCAAAGACCACTGTCTTTTGATGAGAGAGACTGGCATTTTATTGCTCATACTGTCTGCCGCTTGTACTCAAACACAGCTACATGTTCTGGTAAAGTGTGACTACTTCATGGAAAGAGTGGAACTACAGCACCTTATCCAAACATATAGCCAAGTCTGAGCAAGGCAAATGTGGTAGCTGTGTGGGGACGAGAAGTGCATGGGGCTGGACATGTGCTTAGTATTTCTGGGAGCAATCTGTATGCAGATTTAGTAGGGGCAAGTTTTAGGTTTGAGGAGCAGGGGAGAATATTAGGTTTATGGAGTGGGAAGGGAGTTCTAGACTTAGTAGGCAGCCAGGGACTTTAGGTTTAGGGAGGTTTGTAGAGTTTTATGTTTAGGGAGCAATCGGGGAATTTAGGGCGAGGGAGTGGGAGGTGAGTGCTAAGGTTAGGATTAGGGACTAGGTGGGAGTTTTAGGGTTCTAGTAGTGATACGCATTTCAGTAAGGTCAGGTGGTCGGAGGGCTAATTAATTATGTACATTTGGGCTAGAGGGAGACAGGGCATTTGCCATTTTGATCACTAGAAGTAGGCAGGTGTGTCATGAGCTGCTAGCAAATGAGCACTTATAATATGCACTGAACTGTAATCACATTAACTATGTTTTGTAGAGAAATATGAATGTTGTCCTTTTCAAGTTGCATTATGCCTTATGTATTAGAAATGACAGTTCATACGTGTGCATTACACTAATGTTAACAGGTGCCTTTTTCAATCCCTGTACCTTGTGTCTGTGCATTGAACATCTTATTCATTACACCAGCCCCCCAAAATGTTTAGGTTCATAGGTAAGTGGTACGCTAGCTGCCCTCATAGGCCATGATAAACCTAGTCAATTTTCCCTCAAAGGTGAGAATGAAACTCTTTACCTTGTGACCGTGAGGTAACCCCATTAATCATTATACCACCCCACAAACGCCTTTTTAGGGACATGGAAAATGAGTATGATCTACAGTCGCTGAAAATATGCCAGGAAGGATAAACTTTAAAGTACAAGTATACGTTGGTTGTAGGAATGATGTCCAGGATCACTTCTGCCAAAGAGAACATGGCCAAACAAAGGGGAATGAATAAATATTGCTTTAAACAGGAGTCCAAACTGACAACTTCAGGGTTGCTACAGCTTACAAGAGATTTATTTTCTCTGAATTGTGATGATGACTGAGTTGATTACATTAGTTAGCAGGGCATGGGGAAAGGTATTGTGCTTGTTCATCCCGTAACATTTAATATAGACTTTGATTTTCTCACAATTAGTTTCCTTGCCAGGAAACTGTGTATTGAAGAGAAACTGAACTGGTTCTATGTCAGTTTTCTTCTTATTGTATTACTGAGCCATATTCATGTTTTTATGCACATGACCAGCCATCTAATGTATTCTAGGTGATACCTATGAAGGGAAATATTACTTTGAATATTGGTAGTATGCATTGGCAGTATTTTATATTCTTCTATGTTCCTCATATGTAATCTTGTGGTAAATTTATTATATAAAACTGCAGCATCTGGAGTTTTTTCTTTTTCCAGCAGTAATAATATACTAGTATAGGCTAAGTATAGCCATAATGCATATACCAAGTATAGCCATAATGCCTAAGAGTTACAATATCCTATAAGGTGCTTTGAAGTACTGACTGGTAAAAAACTGACTCAGAATGAATCTGTTCCAAAAGAAAATGTTGCATTACCTAAATACTTCTCTGATTGGTGTAATGTAAGTGCGAATCAGAATTAAGGCACATCTTTTTGCTTTGCAAATCTTGATGAGCTGGGCATACACTGTGGATAATGCTATCATTCACATAGGAGCTGTTTTCTACTTCGCTAGAATTAGACAGTTCATGTGTAGAGATTCCTATCATTTAAATGTTTGTTTAATGATAGGGTGCCAAAGTGTATTGAATAACTAAAGCAGACATGCAATGGTCTTAGCAGGGAGTATATTACTGTATGCCACTTAGCTTAACCGAGAGACTGAGAACTTGTGAACAAACACAAAACAAATTCTTAAAATATAAAAGAGAAAAAAATGCGCAGTACAGCATGAAATTTGTGTAATGACAAACTGAGAAAAATTGTCAGTGTTTGACAGAAACACTGTAACATATAATTCGGGTTGTTACAAGCTGATTAAATCAAGGACATATTTTGCTGAATTATTTTTTTAATGAGGCCATTATTTTCTTAGGTAATGAAATTGAAGAATGTTTGGCTGTTAATGTGTGAGAATGGTTTAAATAAATTTAAAAAGTGTTTTAATAAATAATTATTTAATGAATACATTTAAAATGTACCACTGAAGATACAGGCTGGGATTTATAAACAATTAGTTTATTTGCGTAGTGTGGATTTGCATGTCTAGTGACAAACCACAGAGCGTGCGCAGCTCAGAGACCCCACTTGCTCTTACAAGGCTCAAAATGGCACACTATGCAGTGAATACTAATAAGTGCATAATGATGTGGAAATAAGGATTTTCAATCAAATGAGACCTACAATAAATAGAAGTAATGAAACTCAACATGGCGGCAGAGGCGTAGCTGTATCAGTCATTACCCTGAGCCAGTACAACAAACCAGAGCCCGGCTGCAGGGATCTCCTCAACTGAAGATCAAAACACAGACAGCCCTCCTCTTTGATAACCTAATAGTTACATTCTCAGTATCAGATCCCCAGCTAGCTCTTAAACAGAATAAATAAATAAATAAATAAATAAAATAACACTTCCCCAGTGATAACCCGATCATTACATTGTAGTGATTGGATTATTACAGTTGCATCCACACCCCTCCAGTCAGCTACTTCTTCCATTAAAGAGCAAAAAAAATAAAAAGTTAACTGCTGGATTATTACATTTACATCCACTCTCACTCCTGGCACTCTTGCCCTGCCTTAGCTACACTTCTGCATGGTGCAGCAGTTCAAAAACTTATAAACAAACCATGCTGTCCAATGTAGTATGCACATTTGTTTACACCAAGAATTGTGGCTTTAAGTTATGGAAGCGATATCTGGAGTCACAGCAGCTATGACTCAGCAGCATATATTAATGGATACCCTGGGAGCAAACAGAATGTTGTGCAGCTCTACCATTTACAGTGACAGAAGAGGCACAGACAGTGCCTGATATATGACCACATGAGGGATAAGCCAGATGTTGAACCATTTCTTTATGGTCGGGAAGACTGGATGTGACACTGCTGAACCGTATCACCCATAACTGGAATTTACCGAGATGCATTATCTGTCATGAACATTGCAGGCATTAACTTCATGAATCCTGAAGCAGTTCCTTGAGATTTTGCTGTGGCATATTTAGCTCCACAAGGCTGGAGAGAGAGAGAGAAAAGAACCACCACAAAAATTTACATTATCCTTTTCTGGACATCCTAGGGGCCATACATTGCAGACACATAGCCATGAAAGGCCTCACCTTCTTTACAGTGACTGCTCAAGAACAGGAGGGCTTCCACTCCTTAAAGTGTCAGGTATTCTGTAATGCACAGGGCATTATGTACGATATGACTACATCCAACATGGATAGCCCCCATGATTCTCACATCTGGTAGTAATTTAATCTATAACAGAGTTTCTTCTGAGGAGAATTTTCTCACAAGGTCATCTAGTTGGTAGATGCACACAAAGGCTAGATGGGCAGGTCTATACACACAGGCAGCGTGCAAGCATAGAGTAGGCCATATATAACATGTTGCTCATGTGCTGCAAGCAATGCTGGATATGTTTTACAACCCTGGTTGATGCCCCTCAACTGCAACCACCAACACCACACAGGAAATGACCTATAATGCAGCACATAACAAACATAATATGAGAGGGTGGCTTTTTGGCCTGATCAAAGTGTTGCCTACATACATCAGGAGAGTTAATGTAATACAGTCCTGAAATCTGCATCAAGACATTTTCTCTGTATGTGTGTGTGCGCCAGTATGTGTTTGTGTGTGTGTGTGTGTGTGTGTGTGTGTGTGTGTGTGTGTGTGTGTGTGTGTGTGTGTGTATACAGTGGAGTTCAACATGAAATTGTACAAGCAATAACTAGGCAGGACTTCTCATACCAGTTATATTAGCAGTGGAAGAGAAGGGTGGAGATTCATGTCATGGTCATTGAAATCTACCTAGTCAAACAATAAAAATTCATAAAAGCTATTAACAAAAA
>NC_056744.1:1109329227-1109354227 GCF_019279795.1 Protopterus annectens | reverse complement strand
CTGCAGGTGTCTGGTAAGGTATATCCCAAAAGGGGCATTGTACTCAATTATGGGCCTGATGAGGGATGAGTAAAGAGGCACGATGACCTCCCCTGATCTAGATGTGAATCCCTTCATGATTAGGTGGGCTATATAAAATGTTTTTCTAACCACTTTGGCCACGTGGTTGTCAAATGAGAGATTGCTATCAACTTGGGTCCCCAGGTCCCTAATTACTTCTTCTGTACTTAATGGATTACCACCTATGTGGTAATTTGTGGGCACTTTGTTTTTGCCAAAGGGGATGACTATACACTTTTTGGCGTTTAGCTTGAGGCCATGGCTCTGGCACCAGTTGTCTGTTTCTATGAGGCCCTTTTGGAGGATGCTTGTGTCGGCTGGAGAGTCGATTATGGCGCCCAGTTTGCAGTCATCTGCGAACTTGGTCAGCCACAGTTCCTCCGTGTTTGCCTGTACCTCCGAGAAATATATCCTGAACAAGAGAGGTCCCAGGACTGAGCCTTGTGGGATGTCACTTGTAACTGGTTTGGAGTCTGACATGGCTCCAGCAATTCTAACCATGTGGGTTCTGTCCTTGAGCCAGTTTGCAACCCATCTAGTGACATAGAGGTTTATATTTAAGCTGCTGAGTTTATCTATAATGCCCGAGTGGGGTATTGTATCGAAGACTTTTGCGAGGTCCAGGTAGGCTGTGTGGACCACCTTCCCCTCGTCAATGGCCTTGGTGACTGTTTCAAAGAAATCGACCAGGTTTAAGAGGCAGGATCTGCCCTTAACAAAGCCGAACTGGGTAGGATCCAGTGTCTGTAGGTCCCCAACATCTTTATTTATGAGGTCCATGATGATCCTTTCCATAGCTTTGCAGACCAAGCTAGTCAGGCTTATGGGGCGATAGTTTCCAGGATCCGTTGAGGCACCACCTTTGTGGAGAGGGACCACTGTTGCTGTACGCCACTCTTTGGGTACATATCCTGTAGTAAGGCTGAGATCCTGTAGTAAGGCTGAGATTGAACAGTAGTTTTATGTTTGGGTTTAGCTCTTCTTAGAGTTCATTTAGGATACAGCCCAGGACACCGTCTGGTCCCATTGATGCTGTGTTTTTTGCTTTGGAGAGGGCGGCTCTTACCTAAGAATCTGAGATGTCAGGGGGCAGCACTCTGCTGGGATAGATATTCGCCCTTTTGGTGGGGGGGGGGGAGTTTGCGCTGAACCTGTCAGCTAGGATGTTGGCAATGTCTGTGGGTTCGCTGTATTTTTTGTCGTTTTGGACTAATTCTGAGCATATCTGGGAATTCCCACCCAGGTTCCTAACATAACTAAAGAAAGCCTTGTGATTATCCTTAGTGTCCTGTGCAATTTTTCTCTCGAAGCTGGCCTTAGACAATTTTATGAGTGCCTGTAGTTTTTTGCTAATACTGATCAGAGATGCCTTCCCTTTTTGGGATTTTTCTCTGTCATGTAGTAGCTTCCTCCTTCTATTGTATAGTTTGTTTATGGCCGGGGTCCACCAGACAGGACGTCTGCCTTTGGAGGATTGGGTCTTGGTTTTATTTGGGATTGATTGCATGATCCATGCATTCCTGAAGGTGTTCATAGAATGCGTTTATAAAGGATTCTGCGGTCTGGGCTGTATTTTCCACAGGCCCGGGGGCTTTGAAGGATTCCACCTTGGTTTTGAGGAGTGTGAAATTTGCTTTAGAGAAGTTTTTCACTGTGGTTTTCTGGGCAGGGGGTGGGGTCGGGATGTGAATATCCAGTGAGATTAGTTTATGGTCTGATCTTACCAGTGAGGGATACATTTCTGGTCTGGAGCATAGAGTCCCCATGTTGGTGATGATCAGGTCCAGTATGTTTTCCCCTCTTGTGGGAGTGGCAACAAGTTGTTCCATAGCATTTGAGTTTATAAATTCTAGGAACCTTTGGGATAGGGTGTTGGAGCTAGAGTAATGCTCCCAGTCTATGTTTGGGTAGTTGAAGTCACCCAATATAATGGTGTTTGGAGAGACCTTCATATTTTCCAGTGTTCTCAGGAAGGCCGAGTGGGGTTCCTGGGTTTGGGATGGTGGTTTGTAGCAGGCTATAAACTAGAAGGCAGTTTTACCCACTGTTAGTTGCACATGGATAGTCTCTGATGCTTCATGCTGTGCCACCAACCTGGAGGTGTGGGTATCTTTGACGAATATTGATACTCCCCCTCCTTTTGTGGTTCGGTCCAAGTTTTGGGGCCGAAAAGCATGGTATGAGGTATAACCTGGTGGTGCTGGGATGCTCTCGGGAGCCTTGAACCAGGTTTCTGTTACTGCACAGATATCGATGTCCTCCATGCTAAGGAGAGTTTCGAGTGTGTGCATCTTGAGGTTTAGACTTCTGGCATTGAGTAGCATTACTCTTAGTTTCGTATCCCTTGTGATACCTATGGAGGTGGGTTTGTCTTTTGAGCCTTGCCTAAAAAGGCACTATGGGGGTAGCAAGAGCCTTTGCCAATATCTGAAAGCCCAGGGGTGACAGGTGCAAGCCGTCCCTAGCGAAGCATCGTGGCTTGTCGAGCATGTTATCCCAGGCTGACAGGCATTGGATCCCCTTTGAATGACACCAATACTTAAGCCAATTGTTGAAATTGATCATCTTGTCTTCATATTGTGGAATCATTCTTGGTGAGGGTAAGATGCTACTCAAGGTCAGGGTCATACCGGCCTGGGCTACATGCTCAGAGAGCTCCTCTATGTCTCTTTTCATGTAGTCCAGGGAGGTACGTCTCAGGTCATTCATACCAGCATGGACAATGACTGAGTCATATTTGTACTTGCCTTGGAGTGACCTGAGTGCGTGTGTTATGTGGCGGATCCTAGCGCCCGACAGGCAGATCACCGTGACCTTCTCCTTGTTCAGCCTGGTGAGCGGGACGTCAGTGTGCCTGACGATAGTCACCTATTACAAGTGTATCAGGTGTGTTGTTTAGCCTTAAGGGCTGTGACTGTTCGGCACACTGGCTTTTATTTCTCTTGGGTGACTCCAGCCTCAGTGGGTATATTTCATAATGTCATAAATCAAATATGGGAATACCCTGAAACCATGCTCATAGGAAAGTAATCCATATTTCACACCCCCACAGGGGCTGTCCTATGAGGATGGAATCCCCCAAGCCAGAAATGCTTACGTCTGCACAGAATGGCAAATGAACCGTTTGTGGAAGGGGATTGTGTCCTCCACCCTGTCAGTGAGGATATTAAGCTATTTAATTCAGGTGCTGTGCTTTCAGTAAGACATTTTAGACAGTTTGCTTTACTTTGTAGAGGAAATGGCTGGTAGCGAGTGTTTGAGAATGAACATTAAATGCAGTCTTTCACAGCATCCTGCATTGACACTCCTGCTCTTGTGAATATTAAATAATTGCTGGGTATCGAGTCCTTTCTGCATGTGTTTTAGGCTGCACAGTGAGTTTGCCATATTTTCTTCACTTTTACTAGACTTTGTACTCCCGTTATTTGCCTCGCCTGTCTTACTTCAGTTGCACTGCATGTCTTCAAGGAACTCACCTTCAGTCTTTCTTCCTTAAATTTATTTCTCTTTGCCACAGATATTTGTTTAACCCTTTCAGCTCAGCTCTGACACAACATTTGTGCCTGAGTTGCCATCAACTCAGTGCATTCTCCAAACTCTGTAAGGTAAAAAAAAAAGTTTTTTTTATTTTTCTGTAGAAGTGTTCCTGCAAGTAACTACATCTATAATTTGTGTTAAACAGTGAAGTTTGCAGTAGGAACATCAGTCTGAGGGCTATATTTTTATGTAAATGATTTATAAACATTTTGGCAGCCCAAAACAAAGAGCTTCATCCACTATTATTGCTCTGTTGCTCTATTGTCTTAGACCGCAGCATTTCCATTGGTACTTTCTCCTTCCAGCTGGGCTGCATTGATTATTTTCAGCAGTTCACCATCTAGGGGAAGGGGAATCTCTCTCCATTCATCTTCACTAACTCCCGGGCTCACTTTGCTACCCCACCCTACCACTAATTCTCATCCACCCTGTCCTGCTCTGCATTTATCCTCTCCACTTCAGATGCTAATTTTAAATCTGCCATAGAAGATATGGCTGGCAACGTCTTGCAAACGGGCTACAATAAAAACAAGTTAGATATAAAAATGAAGTTGGTTGATGATGGTAGAAACAGTGCTTATAAGCCCTATTTAACACAGAAATCCTCTGTAACCCATCAAAAAGATTGTAAATACACTACCAAGTTAAGGTTTGGTTTGAAATACACTAATGATATACACTTTGTTTGTGATATTATATGAAGAAAATGGAAATTTCTAACTGTGGATGAGAAAAACCATATCCAGTGTGGGTGAATCCCCCAGTTTCTATTGCAGGAATGCCCTGAATTTAAATAGATAGTTATGTGGGGGGATTTATAATATTGAACAAAGAGCTAATATGTTGTCTATGAGGGTTGTTACTTATGCTTGATGTACTTGTAGTATATGTAGAGGCATCTCTAAGGAACATACTTTTAAGCATCCTAGGCTAAACTTTACCTTCACACCTTATAAATACTTTGATTGTTGCACTGAAAATGTCATATACCTAGCTACTTGTAATTCCTGCACAAGTTTTTATGTAGGAAAGACAAACAAAAATTTCAAAGCTAGGGTTATGAGACATTGGTATGACATTAGAAGAGGAGATATTAAGAATGCCTTAGCTAGACATGTCTTAGAACATTTAGGCCATACATCTTGTTTTAAAATCATGCAAAAAATATATTCCAATAGCAGGGGAGGTGACATTGTGGGACGTGCAGAACATGCTGAATTATTATGAATCTTAAAGCTGCAAGCAGATAGGAATTCAAGATTGAATGGATCTGTCCCTTTAAAATCTGCATTACAGGGATGTAAATTGATTTGTTAATTGTGTAATTGTTCTATAGTTTGATTTTACAATGTGATTGGTTAAATCCATATAACTAAACCTGTTGTTTGGGCAAAGTTTTTTAGATCTGATGAAGCATTCATTTTAGAACGAGAAAGCACTTATCTTTTATTAAACTAACTACAGCGCACAAAATAATCTACAGACGCACAGACTGTCCTGCTCTCTCAACTCTACTTGCCAAATGCCAACCCAGCAGGCAACTAAGATCTGAAAATCATCTACTTCTAAAAGTAGATAAGCCCACCTTTCCTGCTGGTCAACTCCTCTACTCCTTCACAATCAGCAAACTATGGAACTCACGTCCACCTTCTGTAAGAAACAAAGGCTGCACCACCACCTTCAAACGGGTCTATATTAGAACATCGAAGTTTCAAAACTTCAAATGTTCTAATATCGACCCCTTTTCAGCTAAAGCTGAAAACATTGAACATACAGAACAGCAATTTTTTTTCCTAGGGAAAACATTTGCTGTTCCAAAACTTATACACACAACACAAGCACACCAAACAAACAGCAATCCACACACATACACCTAAAATCTTACACCTAACCATACACTAAACTATACACACACCACTAACTATCCACTTACCTTAACCCAAACCCTAACCCTAAGGTCCATCACTATCGCACACTCACCTCACCCACGCCCTAACCCTAACTCACCTACCCTGCCCTAACCCTCACGTCCACACAATTGCACACATACCTAACCCGCACCCTAACCCTAACTAACCTAACCTGCACTCAATCTCACACTTACCTGAACCCGACCCGTAACTTTCCACCACAGCGCTGAAAATACTGAAGCAACAGAAATGGACAACCAAATTCTTTCCCTAGGAAAAAATGTGGTTTTCTGTTGCTTCGATATTTTCAGCTTTCGCTGAATAGGGGTCGATATTAGAACATTTGAAGTTTTGAAACTTTGATGTTCTAATATAGACCCCTTCAAACAAATACTGTCCCATCTTTAAAATCCAGTTAAAAGCCCACCTCAATCTCATCTGGCAATGTACCTGTACTGACCATGGCTAGCCCTACTACCACCATTCAGATAATTCTTCCTCTGGCACAACTCAAAGGTCAAACACATAAAAAATATATATATATATATCATAGCGAATTGTATTTTTAAATGTATGTGTATAACTGTATATACCACTGCACTTTCTTACTCAAATACATTATATTTTTTGCTTTACTACTGTATACTATATATTGTACACTTCAGCAATTTCTCATCATACTATACTATGATATATTATTCTTTGCTCTATTAATTTGTACTCATCTCTGACTTTTGTATTTTTATCATATATGTAGAGCTTTTGTATTTTTAATGATTGTCATATATGTGGAGCTTTTCTCCCAGGGTCTCTGCTGAAAATGGGCACCTGATTGCCCAGTCAGACCAACCCAGTAATCAAGTATAAAATAAATAAAATAAAAATAAATACTGTAAAATCATCTCACCTCTTCCTGGCTATGTTCTTGCTCTATAATCTAACCTCTTCCTTCTCCATATATGATAACGGAACCCTTATGCTTTTTGCTTCTAGTAACTGATGATACTTTCTCCATATTTATTATTTTTCATCACATGTTGATACTGGTACAATAATGCTGATTAATATATCTGTGTTTATACCTCTATGATTGAATTCATCTGGTAAGTAACTAAATTCCTGCTCTTATGTATATAGTCTGTATATATTATTGTAATCAAACCAACTAGATTCCTGCTTTTATGTATGTATTCAGTATATATTATTGTAATCAAACCAATTAGATTCCTCATTTTATGGATATATTCTACATATCTTACTGTAATCACTATGTGTAACACCGTTTATACTTCTGTACCTATTAATGTTTAATTTTTTTATGTATCTGTGTTCTCGTCGGAGCTTTTCTCCCCGGGCCTCAAATGAAAATGGGCTCTTTTAGGACCAGTGGACTTTCCCGGTAAACAAATGCGATAAAATAAATTAATAAAATAAATAAATGTAACAGTTCTAAAACTACTAAATGAGGCAGCATGCATAAGGACCAAAAGAATTAGCTCAAATCTGGTTTCCTGGCTAACAAAGCAAACTAAACAGCTCATAAAGCTCATGGAGGACCTGGAAAAATCCAATACTGATGCCAAGAAGCAGAATACAGTCATCATATAAATACTATTAAATCTATACTCTGAAGCAACAAAAACACTACTATATAAAATTACAAACAGCAAATCAGAACAACCCAGAGATATTTTGGTCCATCATCGATTAACTCCTGCATCCAGTCCACACGACTTAACTAGCCCTAACACAGATGCATCAGGAAACTCTATTGCTAACCAATTTAACTCAAACTTTATATATTCTTTTGCTTCTCTTAAACTGACAGTCTTGTACAGCTAGTATAACACCTCCAGATCCCACAAATCAATCCCAAGCTGTCAAACGTCAACCCATCCCAAAACCCACTATCAAAAACCTACTTAAAACTTTGAAACCCACCAAACTTGACACAGACAACTTACCAGCAGAATGCATCAAAATAGCTGCAGAAGCTCTGGCATATCCTGTGTTCATCTAAATAAAACATTCTATCAAGGAAAGCTATGCTCCCACTCTGTGGAAACAAATCCAACATATTTCCCCTACATATGAGTAGAAGCTCCACAAACCTATACAAATACAGGCCCATAGCCATCCTATCTCCGCTGCCTAAAATACTTGAAAAGTTTATACAATCCCAAGTTCTTACCGACTTCACTGAACACTCACTATTTTCCTCGATACAGCATGATTTCTGCCCACAACACAACACTGATAAGCTTTGTTACTGCAAGACGTCAAAGTGGAAGCACATTACATTGTCTCTTCCATATTCCTTGAATTGTCCAAAGCCTTTGACACTGTGTCATACTAAAGATTTCTTCTCTAGGCTTAATAAACTCCCATTATCCTGGTTTAACTGTTACTTCTCAAATAGACAACATGCTGTAAAGTAGCAAATCAACATATTTTCCTTTTCCCCGGTAACTATGAGAGTTCCTGAAGGATCTATATTAGGTCCACTACTTTTCAGCATATTTATTAATGACCTGCATTTAGCAACCAAACAAGCAACCATTGTCCAATTTGCAGATAATTGCGCAGTCACCTGCTCTGCCAAAACCATTAAACTGCATACACCCAGGAGGCACGGCTACCTGACTCACTGCTCCTTCTAAACCCCAGAAATACAAATGTATCATATGCTTCCTTAAGCAACTACCTCATCAAAAAAAAATTCCTTCTCATTTCTATCATCAAGCAATGCACAAAGAAAAAACAGGTAAATGCGCAAATGTGAATCACAGTAAAATCCAACAAACCACTTGAATCACTTGAAGAAGAACCGGACTCACAAAACAAAAGGTGCAATAAAAATCACTTTAATATAAAATCTAATCCAGTCTGATATTGTGAGTCTGATTCTATCATCAAACACTGCCAGGCTAGAAATGGTATCCCATGCCAAACTAATAGAAGTTACGAGTGATGAAAACCTAAAATTTCACTACTAATAACACATGCTGTAATGAAAAATAATCAAAAATTGAGAGCCCTCTATAGAGCCAAAGCCTCCCTAACAGAGCAGGCTAGGATAAGCATTCCCTCATGACCTGTCATCCCTGCTCTCCTATACACAGCCAAATACTCATCAATTTACAATATAGACAGCTCTCCTTACTTGACCAGTGCTGTAACAAAACTGCAAAATTTACTGCCAACCATGATTAGAGGATACATCAATGGCTCACACTAAAGTGACTTTGATGGTTGGAATAAAGGCACTATTTAACCAGCTCGCAGAGTGTCAAGACATATAAGCTCATATATGACTGAGACAAATGCAGAAGTCTAAACAATATTCTCCAACACTAGAGTCCCAAGTGATTGCTACACTTTTCTGATAAGATTTTATTAACTGTAACTAAGCCAAACAGTAATGTTGGAGACTCCTTTTACTTATCTCTCTCTCTCTCTCTCTCTCTCTCTCTCTCTCTCTCTCTCTCTAAAATGTGCAATTCCATACCTTTCTCTCTTAGAATATTAGAAAACAATAAGTCTTCCAAACTGCATTTAAAGAATCACTTAAAAAGTACTTGGCTATGCTCTTGCACCTCTCCTGGGATAACCTTGTTGCCTGTCTTTCAACCTCTTTTTCTGGGCCTCTCTCCTCTCTGTATAGCCTCTGTACTCACTAAATGGCTCTTGCATGCCTCCTGATATACCACACTCTGGCCTACTGCTCCTTGTACTACAACGTGCATCCTGCACATGTTGTCAACCTCATAATTTACAAAAAATATTTTTACCATAAACAAAATGCTTTGTAACAAATTGCATTATATGCCAGTTATGAATCTGTTTGCATTTTCTTGTTCTAAAATGTAACACTGTATGACACTTTTATTATACTGTCTGCAATTTCCATATCATGTGTAAAAAACATTTATCAAACTGTCATTAAATTATAGTTTAGTATTGTCTAAAATTTATTTTGTTTTACTGTTTACTTATTTTGTTGTGGTGTTTTTCTCCCCGGGTCTCTGCTGAAAAGGGTCAGCTTGTCTACCCAGTTGGATCATCCTGGTAGAACAGTAGCCACCTTTTTTCTCTGTAGACAAGAAAGTCCTTATATATTTTAGTGCCCAGACTGCTGTTTTCTCCAATGATAGCTTGACTCACAGCAGCCTGGATGTGTGTGTGTGTGTGTGTGTGTGTGTGTGTGTGTGTGTGTGTGTGTGTGTGTGTGTGTGTGTGTGTGTGTTTTCGGGGGTGGTAGTGAAAGCTTTTGGAAGACTCACTGACCATTATATCTTTGGCAGGATGTAACCCATATAGCTGAGGCTATTGCAGCAATGAGTTAATTGAATGTCTACTGTTATTGGTAAGTGAAACTTACACAACTGAACTTTCCTGAGGAAACCGCATGACCTACAGCAGAACTTTCTACAGAGAATTCAGCAACCTTCCTCCACTGGACCCAGAAAGAATCTTATTTAAAAGATTGGTCCTCAAAACTTTCAGGGTGGCCACAAGCAGCCAGCTGTAGTCCAGATCCCAAGGTCAGTCCACCCTGAAGGTTGTGTTCAGGGACATATGTTCACGTGAATCATCAGTTCAGTTTGCTCTCAGGAATAATATATGAATAAGGGAGTTCATTGCCAAATGTTATCAAATAAAATATAATTTTTTCACAATTCTATTTCCTTTCCAGATGTTCACCTCCACCTAAAAAAAAAACATTGACAAAGGAGTATATAGGATTAAGTACTTACTTTCTAGAAAAAAAAGAGTAACCTAGGAGGTCCCAACATTTTAGCTAAAGCTATAAATCATTCCAGATTATTTTTAAGTATAAAATACATTTGGCAGCAGTCATGAACTTAAGTGGCCTATACATATTGATCACCAAAGAGATCTTTTCCATTATTATTGTTTTATCTGTTTTTTTCCAGTGTTATCCAGATAAGACTAGATGTGATCTTTGGACCTTCTGAATGCTTACCTGCACATAAAGATCAGGGAACAATAAAAAGTAATTTCTGTTTCATGTAAAACCAGTCATTGTCATTTCAGAACTCTGCATTAGACCCCTTTAATGACACTACAGGGAGCAAGACCATTTCCTTATAAAGACATCTGGCTCCTAGCAATTAGCAGTGCATATAGACTCATCCATCATAGGAATGCTGCACCCCAGGCTTTGTAATCCCCATGAAATAACTGTACATTGTACAAAAGCTCATTAAACCTGTTACACTTCGACATATACTGAGATAAGATGGTCGCCGCTGGCCCTTAGCCAAGTCTTGGATATTCACTCCTCATGTGCTCTCCTTTCACAAAATTGATCCCTGACATACTTTGCTGCTTGACTTATGGCTGTCTCAGTCTCTCTGGTCCCCTCCATTACATTTCATACAAGATTGCTCTACTGGCTATTGAGATTATAAGGGTCACAGAATTTCAGTCCAATTGATGCATCATTAAAAATGTTCAAGCGTGTAGATATCACCCGCACTGATGGATGATTTCAAACAATTTTAGCAGTTAAAACTTAATGCCATTATCTCCCAACCTAAAAGTCACCATGGAATAATTTTGCCTGGGATGTGAGGACATTTCAGTGAGCATACGGCACAAGGAGTTTTGACCAATGCAGAGTCACAGTTTGCTATCAGTAAGATAGAGATAGAAGCAGTCCTTTTTCCAAGCACTGTAGAAATAATTATCAGTCTCATTTCTGCTCAGCTGGACAACTCAGCAGAGGGAAGGATTCAGGTGTGGGAGTTGTCCTTTAAGAAATATGGGACACTTTCTGTAGTGCACATTCCTAGAAAGTCAAAGTGTCTAGCTGTCATACTGGGCAGATTTTTTTTTTCTTTGTAATGTCTCAGTCCCTTCAAGTGAAAATGATGTTCATGTAGTAGACTGAATCAGTCTGTGACTTCAGTACCTTCCATCAGTTCAAAATATCCAAAGTTCTCTCTTGTTTTGCTTCAGAAAGGCAAGAATGATGATGCATTACCAAAAACATAGCTACATAGTGTTTTGGGTCTAGGACTGTTTACTGAAAGTACATTTCACTGAAACACATTTGACTGTGCACAATTCACTGAAAGCTCAATTCACTGAAAACACAATTCACTGAAACACAGTTCACTGAAAGTTATATATGGATTTTTCCCTACTGTAGTGTGACCCTGGAGTTAGTATATATAGTAAGAGGGGGTGTCGGGGGCACTATTTTAAGTATTTTGAACTATATACATGGATACTTGCAATTCCAATAAATTACTCTTTTCTGAACATAATATATATCCAAACTATGTGGGGGGCTACATGCCCCACACCACCCAATGTGGGGGGTGGTACCCCCACACCCCACCTTACTATATATACTAACTCCAGGGTCGCACTACAGTGGGGAAAAGACCATATATAGCTTTCAGTGAAATGTGTTTCAGTGAATTGTGTTTTCAGCAAATTGAGCTTTCAGTGATTTGTGCACAGTCATTTGACTTTCAGTGAAATGTGTTTTTAGTGAATAGTCCTAGACCCAGTGTGTTATATTCCTTTCTATCCCTTTAGAGACTCATAACTAAATACTAGGCTAACTGCCCTTGCAGGCCATTTTAAGCCTATCCAATTTCCCTTTTGCTGCTTGAATTAATTTATCCTGATTGGCATTAGATTGGCCTTACCCATCCCATGGTTGTTAATTATATACTACCCTTATTGAGAATAGCTAGGATCATACCATAGATAACTTGAGGGAATCCATTTACATGATAAAGCATTTAGGAACTGCATCTGTCCATTAGTAGTGCAAGAGGCAGCCCTAGGGTACATTTTCTATAACTCATCCATAAGTCCATGTTGTGGTTGAATATGACAGGAATGAGCTTTGTTTTATTTTCTAGACCAGTAGTATCTTCTGTGAAATCTATCTGTCCATCCAAATCACTTTGTTTATGTTACAGAAGAACTTTAGATCCCTAGCTAGACCAAGAATTTCTGATGCTGTTTAACTTGTTGTTGTACAGTAGGCCCATCATTATTTGGTTGGAGGATGCCTTATATGCCAAACTTGCATGCCAAACACAGCTCACCTCTTACCAGTCCATAGGATACACAGTATTGTGATGGGGCTTTGAGTCAGTACATGTATCCTTTTAGTAATGTGTCTCTGTGGGCATTCCAATTGCTGCATATGTCTGGACAGATACATGCCAAAGGAAACATTATACTCAATGACTGATATAATGAGGGCTGAGTAAAGGGGAAGTCATCCCTAGATTTAGACACAGCTCTTTTGTTTATAAGTTGCACAACATAGTAGAACTTTCTTACAACAGTGAACACATGTTGTTTGAAAATTAGGTCTCTGATGATATAAGTTCCTAAACTCCAAACAACTTTTGACTGATTTTCATCATAAAGCAGAGTATCAAGGCAAAACTGAGTTTGGATGCCTCTTCCTAGCGTAGACAAGTATGGTTTCTGATTTTTCATAGGAAACCTTCTACTATTTTCAGTCTATTTCCTTTGTAACAAACATCTTTTGCCTTTTTCTTCTAAGCAGGCTCATCCAAATATTTATTCCATAAGAATTGTACCTCAACATCCATTACTTCCTAGATCTTCGAAAATGTCAGACAAGGAAGCATCCATTGTCAAGCCATTGCAGAAATGTTTTATTAAAAATCGCAGAGACAAAGGGAAACCATTTTCCATTCTCAGTTTTCCTTTCCACATATGCTTAGCTTACAAAACATTTTCAAACATTTTGATTCAGGTATTATTACCTGTTCAGTCAAGGTCTACTTAAAGGGCTCAAATTTCAAGCCTTTGGTTACACTGTAGGTCTATAAGGCCTTTCTAAGTTGCATCCTTCTTCTCTGACACTTATCAGAGATCCAGTTACACAGATACACATCTTAGTCACATCCTCTGCAGAGCTGATGTTTTCATCTTTCAAGATTTTATTTCTTGGGTAGAAACATTTATCAGCTAGAGCTGAGCATCAAGTTTTTTTTTTTGTTGTCTTCCTTTTACCTGACAAAAAGATATAGTGTTTTTTATAAGAGTCCATCCTTCTTACCCAATATATATATATATATATATATATATATATATATATATATATATATATTTAGGCAAGCCTTAACCTCTCTAGTCAAGAGGCATTTTTATCAATATTGTGATGCAAGAAAATTGTTTCATATCATGAATACTCAGTTATTACTCGGGTATTATGCAGGCTAAACCAAAAACCTAAGTACTAATGATTATCTGTATCATTTCTTAAAGGCAAAAAAGGCAAGATTATTACTGTAGAGTGCTTGTCTAACTAGCTTTCAAACTGTGTAATGATCCCTTATAAAGAATGTGGCAAATTCTTGTAGAGATGCCCTGTAGCACATTCTGACCGAGTAGTCTCTGTATTAATGGGTTTCTTCCATAATGCTTCCTTAGATGACACATGAGGGTGCCACTCTTTCCAAACTGCTTTCTTAGATCACACATGCAGGTGCCACTCCTTCCATAATGCTTCCTTAGATGACATGTGCATGTTTCATTCAGTTCTTCTTATACACATTTTCAAAATACTGTACATTGCATGTCACCTTCTAGTCCGGGTATTCCTTTGGGGTTCATCAAGGACACTTTTTGGAGTGAACCAACAAAAATGAGATTCAAAATCTTCTCAATTACATAAAAATCACATGCTGTAGCCTGTCTGCAAAGCACACGGTCTGCTATAATCTGTTCCTTGCTGCTTTCGGGCGGGTGGTCTGCATAAAATAAGCAGTCTATAATCTGTTGGACTGTACAGTTTATTCAACCTGCACAGGATGCTGTACATCACAGTGCCCCTGAAGTCATGGGATGTCATTAGCATGATTCATTTCATGAACTCTTCTTATGAGGATCCTCTCTACATCTCATATGTACTGTGGACCTGTTCTGTGAGTTCCTGCTTTAACAGTGTAAATCTTTTATAATACAAAAATGTGTGGATTGCGCTATGCATACAAGTAAAAAAAGCAAAAACTTACAAATCTATATACAGACAAACTAACACATATGTTGAATTTGAGATCATTTTTATTTAAAATCTAAAGTAATGCAATATGACCTTATGCGTGATGTAAAAAGTAGGAACAAACTCCACAGATACGAGTCAGTCTCCATCAACTGAAGCCAAAGGGAAAATATGATATCTTTAATGCTGTAGATACTGGTATATACTGCAAATGCATCGCCTTGACCTCTCTACAAAAGGGGAAAATAACTAAGCATGCCCAAAGAGAAGGGAACCCATCCAGTAAAGTATAGTTTCAGCAATTAAACATGGTTACTACCACCACCAGTAGCACAGACATACACATATGGTTTTAGACAAACCATTTCTGTAAACTTAGAAGACAGATAGAAGGGCTATTGTGGACCTTAGACAAACAATGCAGAAAACAGAATTCACTAGGCTGTATTGTTTACCAAAGTATCAATAATAACAAAAAGAGTATTTTAGGAATAGTACTTATTTTTCATTGTACAATGCTAAAGTTTCAAAAACACTGAAGTATGACTGCCCAATCATGATGCCAAGCAATCAAAACTGAAGAAATGCAACACATATGAAAAAAAGCTAAGCTTTTAGACAAACTATTGTAATACATGTTAAGACAGGAAATGCAAATATGTTGGTAAGAGAAGTACTGGAGAACAACAGAGAAAATACAGTCATACGACCCATGTGATAACACATAGCTCAACAGTGGTAGTGTTTTATTAGAGGAAGATGAATTGTGGGGAGCTCAGCAGAAGAAGTCAGGAATTTACCCAAATTTTTAATTCTTAAAGGTATGCTACACTACACTTAAACAAATAATCTGGTGCAGCCGACACTGCACAACACAATGTGTCAGCATTTATAACAAGATAGGAAAGAATCTTGAAATTTACACCAAAACCAATATTTCCTTGAAATTTACACCAAAACCAATATTTCTTAAAGGTGAAAAACTAAAAAAAAATACTTTTGTAAATTCTTGATTTATTCATTTTACATTATGTACTTTATACTATTAAGTATTGCAGGGAGAATGAACCTATGTTAGCAAGTAAATAAGGCAGAGAATCATTCTTGGATAGGTCAGCAGTTAATGCACACACCTTCATATTTACAAGCATACACACACACACACACACACACACACACACACACACACACACACACACACAATAAACGCTCACATTTATAGCAGTTTTGATGTACACTGAATTAATCTCCAGACATGACTTTGAAGTATGGAAGGAAACCTGGCAACCCTGGCAAAACAAGCCACACTTGCATAGGGAAGACATGTAAACTTTTTGCACCCAAACCAGGAACTAAGCCACAGAACCAACCACTATGAGGCAATAACACGAGCTGCTACACTGATGTTCATTTGTGAAAAAAACTATATCTTCATAAAAAGAAAGAAGACATACAGAAATGGATAAAAAATATAAACAAAGTGTGAGATAGTCCTTTGAAGTGGTACAGGGAAGTGCAATGATAAAACTGGCTTGGCTTTGAGAAAGTGTGTTGCTGCTAGCTGACTCTGTCTTGTCTTAAAGTAGTAATTTGTAAGCAATGATACACAACAGTGGACCAGGGAATATGAGGTCAGTGAACAGGATCAACTCTCTAAATCTTTAAAACCACTTAAAAGACTTCTAACAAAGTTCCTGAACTGAAAAATATTGAAGATGATCTAGCAGAGTAATCATCTGTGAAGCAATTGTTTGCACTGAAAGTGATTGCTAGCGCTGAGTGATGAAAGAAGGATGTCAGCCTATGGGGCCTGAATGATATTTGGAACTCATTTACCAATTTGCGTATGATTATTGTAAGTATCACTAAAGAAGTGCCAGGAAAGGACTGAAAGAGCAGATTTTGTCTGACAGACATATTTAATCATAATCGAGTGCCATCTGCGTAGACAGAAAGAGGGGCAATTATATTTTCAGGCCACCTGAGAAACAGACAAGCTTAAGCAAGTGAAACATACCACCATCCTACTGATGGTATATATAGCAAATAGAAATAATTATGTAAACAGGTATTGCAGCCTTGACTTACCCTGGTCTTCTGTCTTCTCACTGGCTTCATTTTGTTTGAGGTGCCGGAGACTTGAATTTTTTGTGATACCTGGTCAAGAAAGAAAGAGGTGGCTTTTACTTGCTAAAATTAAGTCCAGTGTCTGGATGTTATTTAATGGGAGCCATTCTCCCTTTTAAGTACTGTGCATGAAAGTTTGGCAACAGATGCCTTACTGTCCTGCAAGACTGCAAAAGGACATCAGTATGATGTCTTTACACATTCTAATTGAATAAGAAACATTGAGAGCCCTTGTTTTGATAATTCAGAGGCTGAAGGATAAAGGAGACCCCCCACAATGGAGAGGCTGTCATTTTAGACTTAATTATAGAATTGTTTTAGACTTTAGACTTAATTATAGAATTGTTTTAATGAATAATGATGTTGTCCCCATGTTTTTATAGCTTGGTTCAGTTGCATGGTCTCGCCGTTAGTTATTGGGTTGTATGAATGAGTTTGAATGGGATGATTTAGACATTGATGTCACTTCCTGTTACATTTATATTTTAAATGGCTTGATCCATAGTGTAATGTGCATTTTAAAAAGTATTCAGTGTGGAATACAAAAAAACATTTATGTGCTTTATGCAGTATTTGTACTATTAAAGCATTAATTTTATTGGCTTCGTTGCTTGGACTACATTACAGCCAGCTACACTTCTCTAGTCTGTTAGTTTGCGGTTTTTGTTTGGGTTGCCTTCAGTTTGTATGGCAGCAGGCAGTACAAGTAGTCCAAGCTTGTATTCACAACTTCCTATGGATAATTCATTGAACTCGACTATTTTGGAAGAACTGTTTAAACGGATGGATGCTTTAACAACTAAAATGGACTTGTGGGAACAGTGTAGTCAGACTTTGCGAGGCACAAATGAGCCGGTGGTTACTCCGGTGCAAAACCTTGTTGGTTTGCCACATTCTGAGTCGTCGGACAACATGGGGAACATTACCAATGTGGCAGATTATACCAATGTTCCCCCTAATGGTCAATATGTACCTTTGGAACCACGGAGCAATGCCGATAACATCAGCCAGATTGCCAGTACCTCGGGGCTTACTGGGGCTCCTGTCTTTTCCTTTTCAGACTGGTTAAATGGTGGTTTTTCTTTTGCTATCAACCATAATATGCAGACGGGAGAACCGGCTGGTGGTAACATAATTTATTCTAATTGCATCGCTAATGATTTAAAAGCATTGGATTTCAAACTGGTTAAAGTCAAGAAACTACAATTAGAAATTGGGTATTTTAAAGAGTGCAGCCAACAACGGATTATTCCAAAAGGGCTTAGAAGGTGGCAATACCCTACAGTCCTTGAGAATTATTCACTTTTTCACACAGAACTGATCCAACTATTTGATAAATAAGGTTTCGAATTATTAGAGTTAATGATGAAGCATTATAACAACTGGATAGATATTTTACTTAAAGAAGTCACCGATTTGGACAATAAAATCAAAGCTGATGATGACTTCAACAGGTATCAATCTGACTATAATAGAATTTTTTCCAGTATAGACCAGTATATGCTTAAACTAAAAAATACAAAGACTGAAAAAATAGCACTTGATAAACTGGCATATGTCAATGGTACAGCATATCCTTGTCCCCCCACTTCACAAACTTGGGCTCCTAATAGGGGTTATCAAGGTACCTTGGAGCATTCTGGGGTTGATAAAGATGTTGAGTCCAGTTATGAGGACCAAGCTACCCCCAATAATAGTCAGAATGACAACGCTGACTTGGCTGGACTGAGAAGGAGTGATAGGCTCATGAATCGCATTGGGGGGTACAAAATAACAATGCAGTTCCTCCTGCAGGTATGCCACACCATGCAAATTTTCAGATGAACAGGAATATGGGGGCAGTGCCGAAACGGGTGAATGGTGGCCAGCAGAGGTACATGAACAAGAAATCCAACAAACAGAAATGTTAGTAACTGGCCCCAAGATTGTCCTTAATTCTTCTGGAGATTTTAAAATCTATAATTATTCATCTGTGGCCATTAACCCAGATCTGGCAGACATTCTAGCAAAGGGATATACGTTTGTCCCAAGTCATCATATGAACTTGGCCAAAACCATCATTGATATTAAAATGTATACCAGAAATTTGAACTTTAAACTGTTGTTTAATGAAGAACAGTTAGATGTGGCAAATCTACAGTCACAAGTGCCTGTGCCGAGTACATTTAATCCACTTCTAAATCCAGCATTATACATGTTTGAGTGTATGTGTGAATTGGATTTGAGGTTTTTCATTAACATGAATAGGCACCATGATCAACACAGTAACTTCAGGAGAGATGAATAGGATGAATTAAATTTCCTAAGATCACTAGATGTCAGAATTAGTAAACCAGATAAGGGTGCGGGGATCATCTTTATGGATAATATAGATTATGTTAAAAGGATGTCAGAAATGTTAAACATGGAGTTGTATAATTTGGCTTCAAGAAATTAGTTGAACAGGGATTATCAATGGATTAAAAACTTCCTAAATTATCTATTTATAGAGGCAAGAATAGATATTAACATCTTTTACTATCTTTCAGTTAAATATCCAAGAATCCCTGTCATGTTTGGTCTAGCCAAAATCCATAAAGATTTGGTGACCCCACCTATGAGACCATTGGTTGATGGTAGGAGCTCTATTCCATATGCCTGTGCTAAGTACATTGATTCAATCGTTAATAAATACCATATAGATGAGACACAAGTCTGTAAAGACTCGTGGTCATTCCTGGAAAAAATCAATAATCTGTCATATAACAAAAGAGATTTGCTGTTAACAATAGATGTGAAGGACCTTTACACTTCTATTCCACACGACCAAGGTATCGAGTGGATACAGGAGATGTTGGTGTTAAAAAGGGCAGCACCCTTGGAAATCTCTTTAGTAGTAGAGCTATTAGACATTGTTTTGTCATATAATTATTTTATATTTAATGGGCAATTCTACTTACAAAGGGTGGGTGTTGCCATGGGCTCACCATGTGACACTAGTTTCACCAACATGGTAATGGCAAAATTGGAAAGATGTTTTGTGCTGGAGAATAATGTTTTTAAAGACAAACTCAAAATGTATACACGCTGCTTGGATGATATTTTTATCATCCTAGAAGCAGAGGAATGTGAGATACAACAATTCATTGAATATTTCATCAACGCTACGAATTTCCTTAGGTTTACAGCTAATTTTCATACAGATGTAATAGATTATTTGTGCATAAATCTAAGGAAAGGCCATTTAAATAGATGTTATTTAGCTAGAATTTTTAGAAAAAGTACATATTCAAATTCATTTTTACATTTTTCCAGTCGCCACCTGTTCCAACAAAAACACTACGTAGTAAAAGGACAGTTAGTCCGAGCAGCTCGTATTGTGTCCTTGGACACAGATTTTGAAACTGAATGTGCTTTATTAGAAAATGTGTTTTTAGCAAGAGCATACCCAGACAAACTAGTGAGGGATCTGATTAAGGAAGTTGGTAATAAAAGGCAGGTTGGGATTTATTCAGTAGGGTTACCACCTGTCCCACTTTGCGAGGGACAGTCCCTCTTTGGGCAGTTGTGTCCTGACAAAAAATATTAAAAATGGCAAATGTCCTGAGATTGTAGAACAAAATTATGTCCCATATTTTATGTAATAGTTGCATAAAATAGTTATCTCTGTATCTAAAATACCTAAATGTTACAAGAAACAGAATAAACAACTAAACTGCTACAAGAATAAGCTTTTATTTAGGCAAAAGAGTTAAGTTCTATCCTTTGTCCTGACCATGGGTATGTGCCGGCCTGTAAAATCTGATGTGTGTCCCGAAAATGTCCCACTTTGGCCATTTGAAAAGGTGGCAACCCATCCTTAATCCAAGAACAGTGGCCTTATATTGCAGTGAAGGTATAGAAACCAGTGAGTCAATTATCCCATCGGAAGTAGCAGAAAGGAATTACACTATAAATTTTATTTCTACATTTAATCTAGAGAGCTCAGAAGTTTTCAAGATTTTGAAGAAAAACTGGGCAAATATTATTAATGATTTGAACATGGCCAGTAAATTTGACATCATCCCAACAGTAACATGGAAAGGGGTATGATTTAAAATGCCTCCTGGAAAATAAATTCTTGTCAGATACCAGAAGGACAGGGATGTTCAAATGTGAAAATTGCAATTTCTGTAAATATGTGGATACAGGCAATATTTTCACAGTGTGAAGCTAAGTACAGATTGCATAAAAAATTTAACTGTAATTCCAGGATGGTCGTTTACCTAGCAAAATGCCAAATGTGCACAGCATTTTATGAAGGCAAGACGGAAGGACGTTTGAGGGATAGGATTTATGAACACCAATATGCCATAAAAAACTGAGTACTATGAATGCTTTAGTGAAGCATGTGAGTACGGCTGCAAACCATAAATTTAAATTCCAGGTTATTGATCAGATTAGTGAGGATATAAGGGGTGGTCTAACCCAATTGAAATTGGAAGAACTTGAATTGATTTCGCAGGTCACGTTGGATGCATGCCACCACCCTGGTATTAAAGATGCAAGTTCACTTAAATGCATTTTAAAGATTAAATGTTTGTCTAGGTGATTTAATGTTAGGTTATGTTATTTAATGCCTTTTAAGTTATTTTAATTCATTTTAGCACAGTGTGAATTTTTGCATGTGACCAAAATAATTGATGTCACTGTATTGGTTAAGGGTCAGTTTAGTTTACTGTTGCAGTGGTTGTTAAATTATATATGTATATTTATAGTACAGTTAATACGTATTTATATTATATATTTATTCCATATTTACATATATATATATATATATATATATATATATATATATATATATATACCAATTTTAATGATAGTATGAATTTCTTAGGATCTGTATAAATTCTCTTTTAGTATTTCTCTTGTTTATTAACTATTTTGGTTAATAATATACATCAGTAGAATTGTTTTAAAGAATAATGATGTTGTCCCCATGTCTTTATAGCTTGGTTCAGGTGCATGGTCTCACTGTTAGTTATTAGGTTGTATGAATGAGTTTGAATGGGATGATTTAGACTATGATGTCACTTCCTGTTACGTTTATATTTTAAATGGCTTGATCCATAGTGTAATGTGCGTTTGAAAAAGTATTCAGTGTGGAATACGAAAAGCTGTTTATGTGTTTTATGCAGTTTTTGTACTATTAAAGCATTCATTTTATTGGCTTTGTTGCTTGGAATACATTACAGCCAGCTACACTTCTTTAGTCTGTTAGTTTGCGATTTTTGTTTGGGTTGCTTTAACATTATGATTGCTTTGCAGAAGTAGAAACAAAGAATCTTGCTAATGAACCCAGTTTTCATATACCTATAAAACACATCTGAAAAATTTGTGTTTGTACTTCTAATTACAAATGTGTCTTGTCAGTGAGAAAACCTCCTTATGTCTCTGAACTTGAAAATCAACATAAATGTATAAAAGCAGTAAAACTCAATTTGGACTTTACTTATTATCGTTTTAGATCTGTTGCTAACATTTCAGTAGCTCTTTAACTAGTTGTCCTAACTCACTTCTTGTGTTGTATTCCTCACACATTATATCAGAAGCACGTACTTTATTCTGTTCCTTTATACATCATTCTTTACACATTCTTCACCATGTGCACTTTTATGTTTGACTGCTCATTTGCTTATTTATTTATTTACCTGTGAAATCATTATTAATTAGGAGATCAGAAGCAGAGACAGGCAAACACAGGGAGTTTTGCTTACTCAATTACTGTAGAAGTACAGATGAATATTTAGATTCTTAGTTGTGAACTGTAATGTTACAAACTGGAAATTTGCTTGTTGTTGTTTGTCTTTGGTTGGGGTCACCACAGCGGAACTCTGGTCCGCTAATGATTGGCAGTTGTTTTTTTTTTTTATGGTGTTGAGTTGCCAGCCCGATGTCCAACCTTCAACAAAGGCATGCCCATTCAACTCATGTCTTTTGAACGCCCACTCGACCGTGGGGAGGACATGCAGACTCCACACAGAAGGCACTCCCAACCCAAGCTGAGAATCGAACGGGAGAACCTCTTGCTGTGAGGCAACAACGCTGCCGCTGCACCACAGTGGAAGTGGAAATATGCTTGTGAATTGTGCAAATAAGCCCAGAGATAACAATGCTTTGCAACCTATGATTGTTTTAACTTGTCAGTGTGCACATGGGCAGGGATCTCCAATTAGCAGTTCATCTAAGACTGGGAAAAAAGCAGGTTTAGTAAATTTGTTGAAAAGCTTATCTAAGCTCAAATACTGAGGACAACACACAATGATACCATGGTGGAAAATGGGCATTCTCTCACAGGTTTTTAATGTGCAAGTAAAGACTGATTGCAAAAAAAAGTTCTTAGTTCAACAGGAGTACATTAAACCACTGTGAAGCACTGTCAGAAAAGAAAATGTTCACCATCCTGTTTTCCTTTGCTAAATGTGGCTTAGCTACAGTTAGTGCAAGAAATTTAACTGAAGTAAATTAAAAGTGAAAAAAAGGCAGACTTGCACCAGTTCATTCTCTTTCCCTTTGCTAAATGCAGATCTTAAAACATCAGTGCAGAAAATAAACAAATTAGAAACACTGAAGTAAGTCAAGTAACTGTAGCAGCAGGAGTTACAAGGTATCTGTAACTTAGCATGTTTATCTGACTGCCCATGTGCATCTGAGTTTCAATATATGCAAGAGATAACTGTCGCTCTCTACCTTTGCATCTATTTATGTGTATGCATTTGTGTGTGTCTGTGTGTGTGTGTGTGTGTGTGTGTGTGTGTGTGTGTGTGTGTGTGTGTGTGTGTGTGTGTGTGTGTGTGTGTGCGTGTGTGTGTGTGTGTGTGTGCGTGTGTGTGCGTGTGTGCTGTAGACTTTGTTTAGTACTTACACAATTTACATTTTGGAAGTAAAATGCTTCCTACCACAACATCTGCATATCTTACACCAACTTTGAAACATTAGGCTGAGGAAATATTTTACGTCAAACATACAAAAAAAAGAAAAATATATGTACTACTAATTAAAAAGACACAAAACAATTTAACAGACCATTATCTAAGTAGAATAATGCATGACAGGGTGGGAGCTACAGGGGAATAATGGACCTTCCATGCATGGGGAGGCCCAATAACAACCCTCTGCTGGTCATTATTTCCCTGTAACATCCAGCCTAATGAGCATTATTGCTTGCTTATTTGAGATATTCTTCTCAAGTCTGGATTATTTATTTATTTATTTTTACATTTGTTAACCAGGTTAGTCTGTCTGGGTTCTTAGAAGCCCTTTTTCAGCAGAGACCCGAGGAGAAAAGCTCCCAAAAAAAGAAAAGTTTAAGTAAACAAATAGCAAAAACAAAGATAAACACAGATCAGATTTTAAGTATACATACTTCTGAAGTAATTGTATAACATCCATAAAGGAATATATAGAATGGATAGAAATCCAATACAATACATATATGGAAATGTTCACGTAGTATGGCAAGAAACTAAGCAGGAATATGGTAAGACTAAGGTCAATACATTGCTGAACCAAGGTACTAAGCATGAAGTAAATAAATATACAGATAAAGTTGTGTGAACTTTGGAAGTTAATAAATAAATTAAAAAACAATAATATGGGATTATGGGAACTGAGTGTAACATGAGCTAACTAGTATGGAATATGATGGAAAAAAATGTGTAGGTAGTAGTAAGAGAGAGAGCTAGAAGAGATACAATTAATCTCTCTTTATTTCTGACTTTAAAGGTACGCATTCTATATTTAATAAATTTTACCCAGTTTAAGTGAGAGAATTACTTGTATTAGTATAGCTTGGGACTTGTTTCTCACAGCATTTCAGTTCTTCTTTTCATATGATGTTTTGATGTTGGTTTTATACTTAACAAAGTTTTATGTTCCATGTCATACAATATATGCTGATGGAATAATTACTGTCAAAGTAAAATAAAAATACTCATTGAAAAGTTTGAATCAAATGTACTAAATGAGCGTTCATTGTTTGTTTATTTATTTGTTTTTAGATATGACACATTTTTTGAAGCAAGCTTGGATTGTGGAAAGGCAGGTGGCACATAAGCCAGGAGGTAAGTACTGTTGTAAACTATCCTTAACAAGCGTACATCTAAGTTGCCAACAGAGTATTGCAGCTTTAATAGCTAAGGCACAGCTTGCTGGCACTGTTCAGTCTCAATAGCTCAGATATTATCAAATAATTTGATATGGCTAGCTAAACATGCATGTGCATGCATCTATGTGTGTTTTAAGAGGAGATGAAGGTTCAGGATCGGTATAATGTGTTTATTTATTTATTTATTTAAGTATTTATTTTACATTTATT
>NC_056744.1:1109034227-1109324227 GCF_019279795.1 Protopterus annectens | reverse complement strand
AAAACTACCCCCACTTAACCCCCAAATCTTTAAATTATCCCTTATTAAGGGATGACACAACTAGTTTTCAAACTCCCCCAAATCCAGAAAACTCAGAAATCTGTGCAGAGGCATATAAAAAGCAGTGTATGACCATATACACAACTGCAAAGAAACTGCATTACTTGACCAAAATAAACCTACGTCAACAACAAAAACAAGCCACACTGGCGGACCCCTTGTATTAATAAGTTCTAAACAAAAGAAAGAAATCATGTCATGAAGTAAGAGAGAATCTGCACAACAGAGCAAAAAGTCCCTCATTAGTCTAAATAAGTGAATCAGGAAACTAGTCAAGTCTCTGAAAGCAGACTTTGATGTAAAAATAGCCTCCAAAGCTAATGATAACCATAAGGCATTTTTCAGTTATGTCCTCAGTCTTAAGGGCAACACCCAACAATGTGCAGAATTAGTTGTAGATAGCATCAGCTATACTCAACCAGAAGATATAACCAATCTAATGGCAAAAAAATTTGACTCAAATGTCACTCTCCCATCACCCTCAATTCTCCCCACAAGAAACACCAGCCACCACTCCATCATCAGTTGTCAACAAAGAATAGGTTGCACTCTCTTAAAACTAAAAACACAGTTTCAATGAGGCCTGACAATATTCCAGGTTGCCTCTTAAACACTATAAATCAGGACTTATCAGGCCCATTAGGATCTTTATTTAACCACAATATCTGGTTTGGTTTTGTTCCACTAGAGTGAGGACAGCAACAGTCATCTGTCTGTATAAAGGGGACCATCTACTGACCAGTGAAATTACAGACCCATAAACTGACTAGTTTTATATGTAAATCCATGGAAAGAATAATCATAGACCTGAGAAATAATGACATAGGGAACCTCCAAACACTGGACCTGACCCAATCCAGCTTTGTCAAGGGCAGATCATGCCTACTGAATCTGGTGGATTTCTTTGAGAAAGTGACACAGGCCATGGATGAGGGTAAAACAGTGCAAAATGTAACCTCAACCTGGCCAAGGCATTTGACATAGTTTCCAATTCAGGTATTATAAATAAACTCACAAAATTGGGCATAAATCCCTACATCACCAGATGGATAGCTAATTGGCTCATGAACAGGATACATGTGGTTAAAGTGGTTGAATCTCGATCCTGCTGGGACCATTCCTTTTCTGAATATACTTCTCTGAAGTCAAGGCCAATGTGGAAGACTTATGGATGACAAAGTTTGCTGACAACTGCAGACTGGGGACAATCATTGAATCCCCAAGTAATGTAAATATTCTTCAGGAGAGTCTAGACCAAACAAATGATTGGTGCCGGAACCATGACATAAAACTACATTTTAAAAAATTCATTGTCATTCCCTTTGGGAAGTGAAATACTCCTGCAAATTACAATAGCAATAACACACCCATAAGGGTGGACTCAGAGGTGAGAGGTCTAAGTACACAAATGGCTAGCAGCCTGAACCTTGACCTCCATGTGTCCACAGTGGTGATGAAGTGCTTCTATGTGGCACAAAATATAAGTAAAGGTAGAGCATCCAGATCCAAGGAAATTATAGTCCTGTTATACTCAGCCCTCATTAGATTCATAATCGAGTACAATGTACCATTTGACGTGTACTTGACTAGGCACTTACAGAAGTTGGAGTGACCTCAGAGGTTCCTCACAAAAAAAATACAGGGTATAAACAACTTGTTCTATGCAGTTAGACTGAAAGCCTTATCCCTTTACTCTGCCTCCTACTGACTGTTATACTTAGACCATTTAATTTATTTTTAACACATATACATTTTCTAGCTAATGTATTTAGATGGTTTTAATTAATTAATTTGGTCTTGGGTAATGTGATCAATGGGGGTTTATATAAATGCTGATTACACTGAATGAGATTAGTTCTAACAAAGTACTGTTTTGTTAGCTAGTGGGAAAAAAAAGCTTTGTTCTTTGTATATATTTACTTAAACTTATTTACTTGTGCTGCAGTTATTCTTGGAGTCAAATAAATGTGTAAATTTATTTACACAAGTGCTACAATTGTTCTTGGATCTAAACCACTTTTACTTCCATAGTGGGTGTTGGTGGCTGCCATTTTCCTATGCTGGTGTACCTAGTTTTAGTTTTAGTTTGCTATTTACATTTGACAGAGCCCTTCCATGACTTTAACACCGACTGGCACCCCTGTTCCTCTGAACCCCCCCCCCTCACTCCTATAAACTTATCTGGGTTTAGATCATAACCTCTCCCACTAGGATGAACAAACCGACCAACAGGGAAAGTATCCTGGACTGGATCCCAGTTAACAACCAACCCCAACTTTATACTGCTGGCACTCTCCCTGACAAACTTAGCGACCATTTTCTTACCTATATCATAAAACATAAGGTAGGAAACCCTCACCAGACCAAATATAAAACAGTGAGAAACAGAAAAAACCTTGACACTGCAATATTCCTAAATGAACTACAAACAGTTGACTGGTCAAAACTAAAAAATCTACCATTAGAAGAGGCTGTAACTCACTTTAACACTAAATTCCTAAGTATCCTTGATTCCCATGCTATAGCACATACAATAAAATCTAGATCAAACACAGCACCATGGCTCACAAAAGAGACCAAATCTAAAATCAAAGCTAGAAACAGAGCCTGGGCCAGCTGGAGAACAACCAAAACCCCACTTGTCCATCTAAAATATCGTCAACTCAGGAATGACACAAAAAAGTCTATTTTACTGGATAAAAAAAGCTTCTACCATAATCTCCTACAAAAACACCAAACAACCCCCAAAAGTTCTGGGCAGGCTTAAATCAACTGCTTCATCCAGGACATTCTACCACCCCAACCCTGGCTAACCATACCCATAGTTCCCCAGAGACCATAGCTAGCGCTTATAATAACTTTTTCACCGAAACAATCCATCCCTAGCAAATCACCTAACCTCCACAAACTTAAACCACATACCTAATGTATCCACAAATCACTCCGAATTTTGCCTCCAACCAATATCCACTAGTTTTATGAAAATTCTCCTAAAAAAACTAAAACCGACCACCCTCGCTGTTGACCTCCTCCCTGCAGAGTACCTACAAATAGCTGCAGATGCCATTGCATAGCCCATATCTATCCTTATCAACAGAATCTTATCCGAAAATGCTATCCCCATATCTGGAAAATATCCCATGTCATCCCACTCCATAAAGGTGGTAGCTCAATAGACATGTCCAACTATAGACCGATTGCAATTCTTTCCCCACTAGCCAAAATAACGGAGAAATATGTACACAAGCAACTAATGCAATACCTTACACAAAATAACTTACTATCCAACTCCCAGCATGGCTTCAGGCCATACCACAGCACCACCTCAGCCCTCCTTTCCTTTACTGCTGCCATAAACAATAACAAAACTAACAATAGGCTAACCTCTGCCCTCATCCTTGATCTATCAAAAGCCTTTGACATGGTCAACCATGAACTTCTCATTCTTACTCTAAAATCCATTTCCCTCAACATGCACACTATCCAGTGGTTCCAGTCCTACCTGACTGGTAGACAACATGCAGTACTATGGCAGGGAAAACTCTCCAGCCAGCTACCTCTCACACTTGGTGTCCCTCAAGGCTCCATACTAGGCCCACTACTCTTCTCTATTTTTATCAGTAATCTTCACACTGCTATCCCTAAAGCTACCTGTATTCAATATGCAGATGATTCCACTCTCATCTGTTCAGCTACCTCCCAATCCGAACTACAAATCTTAACCCAAAATACATTTAACACTATTGAGAACTGGCTCACCAACCAACACTTACTACTGAACCCCAATAAAACTAAACTTCTACTCTTCACCCCCACTAGTAGATCTGCCACACTTTCATTCTCTGTCACATCTAACAATGGCACTACTATCTCCCCAGATCGACACACTAAACTTCTAGGGGTTATCATATACAATAATCGCAAATTTGACCTACAGGTCAACGAAACCATACAGACCATCAATAAGAAGCTTGGATCACTGTACAGAAACAAGACACTCTTAACCCCACTGGCTAAGATTGAAATCACCTGATCATACCTACTCTCTACTCTTTTATATGCCTCACTTGTACTCTCAAACCTCAATAAAACCAAACTAAGTAAGCTGTCCCATACCTACAACCATATTGCCAGATTTGCCACTGGCTCCACCTATAGAACCCATCACTGCCAGAACCTGAAACAACTAGAATGGCTAGAACTGCCCAGCTTAATTCAATTCAATCAACTCTTAATAGCACACAAAGTTCTGTACCACCCTAAAGATACCCCCTCTCTTATAAATATTATTAAGCCATATAGCAACCTGAGATCCCTACGGTCAGCCAACAAATTACTGGTCCAGACCCACAAAGCTAATAACTCAGCTGGTGAATCCCTGTTCACCAACTTTGTTGGCAAAACCTGGAATGCCTTGCCAAACTATATAACCCTACAATCCTCCAAAAGGCTTTTCAAAAAAAGCCTCAAACAGTATCGCAAATTAAACTGGCTATGCCCATGTACCAACCCGGATTAAGTTATAAAACAATAGCTAGGGTGTCGCAGTGGTGCAGCGGTTAACGTTGTCAACCCACAGCGAGAGGTTCTCCGGTTCAATTCTCGGCTGGGGTGCCTTCTGTGTGGAGCTTGCATGTTCTCCCTGTGTTCGCGTGGGTTTCCTCCAAGTACTCCGGTTTCCTCCCACATTCCAAAGACATGCATCTGGAGCATTTCTCCCCGGGCCTCTGCTGAAAACAGGCTCTAGTTGGACTTTCCCGGTCAACAAATGTTAAATAAATAAATAAATAAAATAATCAGTAATTATCATAACATCTAACTACATCACCATGCTATGTTTCCAGTCTTACTTGTAACTGCGTCTGTCCATGAGAACTGTGAGTCCCTACTAGGGACTAACTGTGAGTTACAATGTTAATTGTAATTGTGTATGTCCATGAGAACTGTGAGTCCCTACTAGGGAACACTTCTAAACCAATGTACATAAGGTATATTACCACTTTTTTTATATAGTCTAATTGTTTTCTAACTTCTTGTGTAACCTTTTGTATGTTTGACTATGTGGAGCTTTTCTACCCGGGCCTCCGCCGAAAATGGACATGTATCCAGTTGGACTATCCCGGTAAACAAATGTAAAATAAATAAATAAATAAATAAATAAAATAAAATGTGCTTCAAGTGAAATTTATTCAAGCAGATCCTCTACGTCTTCTTTCTTTATATGGAAAATATAGGAGGGAGAGGGAGTGTCGGGAATGAGGCTGGTGGAGGTGTGTTTGAGTTTGTAGAAGTGGGAGAATTCAGTTATGAGATCATCACAGTAAGGAGAAACTGAAGTTGTTCTCTGAAGGGTCACCATTAAGTTCACTGACTATTAATTAATTCACATATTTCAAGAAGTACGTGGGTTTTTATGAACAGTGAGGATTGTTTATGCCTACAAAGGCTGTTTTTATAAGATCAGATGCCCTTTTTTTGTTCATTTATAGAGCAGGATGAAGCTGCCTCTCTAGCTGAGTTTGGTACTGTTTCTAGAGAGACCACGTATAATCAGGGATGGATTTTGGTCAGATGTGGATTTGTGCTTCAGTACTTTGTATAGCGAGGGGGGATGGGGCAAACAAAAAAAAAAGTTGAGAGGTACCTTAATAAATCCTTTTTGCAAAACGTACAACCAGAGTAGAGCTGCAAACATGTTATTCTCATCTTAAATAATAGTTAAACAAATCAAAAGTGAGCGTTCCACCAGAAAGCGCGTTCCTGCTATAAGACACTAAAATACTGAAAGCAACCTCCGTGCAGGAACGCTGAGTGTCCTAACCAACGGTCACACACTGATGCGGTATGCACTTACGAACAAGTGCTTTGGCTCACCTAGAAGTCAGAGTGCACCAGTACAAAGCTCTCAACGTGTATAAAAGCTAGTTTAACTCCAGTTTGGCAGCCAAATTCTTTAAGACATCCAGAATGTTAAATAAATGTTGAATAAAAAACAATAGCTCCAACTTCCAATATAAAACGGAACGTTCTTTATTCACAACGATATGAAATCAGTAAGCGCTTTCACCCTGATAAGGGCTTCCTCAGACTGTACAAAGGTTTAGTAAGGCACAGCCTTTATATATCTTAATCACTTAAGTTAATCATTACTAACGATCATTGCTATTACAACAATTGATTTATAATTAAATTCATTGTTCTTATTTAAAAAGCGCTTGTATACCTTACATACTTACTTAATGACTCTAAAATATTTAAAAACCTTTATATGTATGACTTATTTATTTATTAAAACATTTAAAAACAATAATTACTGTTGTTACCAAAAGTAGCTTGTATTCTTTGCTAATGGAGGTTCATTCAAATACCACTAGATGGTGCTAACACCTCTAAATTCATTCATTTCTTGCACACATAGCAAATACTGCCTCTCATACATAAAAATATTTTTAAGTTCTTCTTTGATGTATTTGGCCAAGTATTCATTAGATTGGTACAATATTCGTGGTATTTGGTCAAATAGTATAGTTTGCGTGCTGTACTATACTACTATGTATGAATTTATGTTAATAATCATAAAAACTAATAATTTATCATGTGTTAACTAAAGTGCCTTAGTGCTATGATCTCACTCATTCTTGATAATAATACTTCATAAATTAATATTATTTATCTGAGCATGTGCTTGTATATTAATAACTATGAGGACATGAACAATGTCTCATAGATGTCTCAATGCTTCAACTTTCTTTTTTTCAAAAAAGGTTGGATGCTGACTTTATCATTTAAACCCGGGGGGTGATCTGATCTACATCTTATAATCCATTTCGTTTCTTGTTCTAATGTGTAATTCTCTAGATCCCCTCCTCTCATAGTTCTGGTTATAGTTTGTATTACAAAGAAACTAAATGTGTGTGTACTACCTCTTATTTTGTTATGTTTAGCCAGTGCATTTTTCTCATCTCCTGTTCTTATACCATATATGTGTTCCCTTATACGTTCTCTTAATTGTCTATTAGTTTTCCCTATATAGAATGCTTCACAGGAACAGCACTGGGCTAGATATATAACATTTTCTGTCCTGCAATTAGTGCCAGTCTGAAAATTATACTCTTTTCCAGTGACAGGTGATCTAAAGAAAGTATCCGTATTAATAAATGAACATTGTTTACAGTTATTACAAGGAATTGTGTTGGCTGTATGTGTCATATGGGTATTAAAATTCTTATGGCACAATGTTCTCTTTATATTTGGTTTATTCCTATAGCAAAATTTTGGTGTTTCTCCAACTAACGTGCCTATATCTTTCTCTAGTCCTAAGACATGCCAATGTTTACTTATAATATCTCTCACTTCTTTGACATCTTTAGTATAGAAAATGGTAACAGGAAGATTGTCAAGTACTGGTTTATTATCTTTTTCTTCTTCTTCTATATTTTCCCTGTTCATAAAATAGGGGCGTGCTCTAGTTCCCCTCATTTCATATACTTCTTTTATTGTATTGACTACATCTTCTTCTTTATATGCCCTATCTATAAATTTCTGTTTCATCCCTGTCAATTCTTCTTCAAACCCTATTAACGTGGGGTTTAGCCTCGACGCTCTCATCATTTGTCCCTTTATTATGTTATCGAATATATGTTTGGGATGCATACTCTTTCTGTGTAAAAGGGTATTCCTGTAGCACTTTTTCCTATGAATGGATGTGTTTACTATCCCATTGGGAAGCCTCATAACATTTATATCCAAATAAGGAATGTATTCCTTTGAATAATTCATAGTAAATTTCAAAAAACTGGTGAGGTTATTAATTTCTGTCTCAAACTTTATTAATGTATCTTCACTCCCTTTCCACACCAAGAAAAGATCATCTACGAATCTTTTATAAAATGTGACATTTTGTCTAAAGCTTTCTAGTGGGAATAAACATTCTTTCTCCCATTCTGCCATAACTATGTTGGCGTAGCTATTGGCACAGGATGTGCCCATAGCGTATATGTCTTCTTCAAAAAGAAAAATGTTATTCTCTAATATTATTTCCAAAAATAATGTTAACAAATCAATGAATTGGGAGTCCATATCTGTGTACTTTTTTAAATACATTTGTGTACTCATCACTGTGAACAGACTCTTCAGTATATACTCACACATTTCATCTGTTTTGGATAGATATTCATATAAATCTAATAAAAACTGTTTACTATCTTTTAAAATATTCATGTTTTGTTCAACTACTTCCCTTAAGTGGTGTTCAACAAACAGTGAAAATGGTTCTGTCAACCATCCTTGTCCAGAGACGATTGGTCTCATGGGTGGGTTCTTAAATCCTTTGTGCACTTTTGGTAATCCTTTTAAAATTGGGAGTAAAGGGTTGTTAACTTTAAGAAATTTATAGAAGTCTTTCTTTATCAGTTTACTTCTAAATAGATCATCAATTGTATCATATACCCTGAATATTTTACTTATCACATCATTAATATCTAATCTAGTGTAGCACCCTTCACCAATCAACATGGTCTTGATGTTATCTGAATAGTGTTCATAATCCATGATCACTATGGGTCCTCCTTTGTCTGCAGGTACTATGATAATACTACTGTCATTCTTAAGTTCTTGTAACGCTTTTCTTTGCATCCATGTTAGGTTATTCTTATATTTCTTTACATTCCTTTCCGAATTATAAACATGTAAGTCATTTTCTACTAATCTAGAAAATGTATCTAATACCGGATGTAGTAGGGGGACATAAGTGCTAGGGGGTTTAAATTTGTTAACCACTCTATCTTTGTCATTTAAACCATAATCTAGTTTCAATTGTACATTTCTGGCGAACATTTTCACATCAATAATGGTTTCAGTACTGTCACTTAGCTTACTAGGTATGAAGGATAAACCTTTATTCAACACTTGTTCCTCAAAGGGACTTAGCTTTCTTCGTGACAAATTCAATACTAGGGATTCTTTTTCATTGTCCACATCTTTTTCAAGGTGGGTCCCACCTGACTTGTTTCCCCTAGTTTTCTCTTTTGTCTCCCCCTGCTTGATGATCGTGATCTCCCTCTGAGTTTGTATGTTTGTATAGGGAAAGGGACTTCACGTGTATTGATATTGGTGTCCTTCTCTTTACTGTTCTCAATAGATACAATTTTCTTTCTAACTCCTGATACATGACCATTCTTAGTGTTTATAGTGTTTACAATCCCCATGACATTGGTACTACAACCATGGTCACCATTCTTCACTAAAACACTGCAAAATGGTACTATAACTGTTTTTCCTCAAAAGCTTATACAAAAGAAAAAAAAATAGGAATGGGAACTAACTCAGTGACATAAATCAACAGATTTCTTACTTCCATTTGTCAGCAAAAACAAACCGCAGACCATTATTTTTTTCTGGGAAGCTAATGCCCCATATTACACTGTGGTAAAACATAAAAACAAGCACTTTGGTCACCCTACATGCTCCAACAACCAACTATCAGTGCTACCACAGTTCAGACCACATCTGCTCTTGACTTGAAATGCCCCTCATAGCTTGGCTCAGAGGGGGCAGCAAAAAAAAAAACCCACAGCGGCAGATTGTTCTGCACACTGCAGGTAGTGCACCTCCAAAAAACTAAATGGAAAAGTGGCACTTGGAGATTTACTCACTGCCCAGCTACCTCCTGGCATTGCAGCGGAAGATGGCAATGACCTTGCAGAGGATACCTATCACTTGTGCAGTGACCCTGCAAGCCTGCAAGGAACAACATCACAAGCATGAGTTTGCTGCTTCATGCATGGAATTGATTTAGTGAAGCCACCCATCCCATTGCCATGACAGCTGCCCATCATGCTTCAGCTATGCCCTCACTGTTCCACGAGGGAAATCAGAAGTAAAGTAGTCCTACATTAAACTGGTCAACTTTTTAATTATTATTTATTTATTAAATGTTTTTGAATGGGGTAGTGAATCAAGGGTGCTGTTCTATTATTCCAACAATAGTAAAGTGCTGTGTTGGAACCTCTGCTATGATTTTTAAAGCTTGATACTCTGGTTTTAAATGCACACAAGTTGGGGTGTATGTCCTACAGTCTTTACAGGGTAAAAAAGATTAAGGCAAAAAAGGAAAAATAAAGGGAAAACCTTTTCACGTCAACATGACAATGCTGGCTCCTATCACCCTGCTGCAAGCAGACTTGCAGTCTATATGTAAATTAGTATATTTTTCTGAATATATATCATATAAACAGTGGGATCACTGAAACCAGAATATTTCTACAGCTGTCCTAGACTCCTAGAATTTGACAGACTCTCCAATTTCAGTTTGGACTCTCTCTCTCTCTCTATATATATATATATATATATATATATATATATATATATATATATACACACACACACACACACACACACACACACACACACACACACACACACACACACACACACACACACACACACACACACAAGAAAATGCATGGTAACTCAAAATCTGTTATTCTATCAACTTGCTAAGTTTATACTAGCAGTATTTTAAAAACTATCCATAATTCATAATTGTGGGCCTTTGTCGTCACCTTCTCCAACATTATTTTAGCTTTGTCAAGTGACTGAATGCAGCATAAATTTATCTGCAGATTTGCTGGCAGATTTAAATTAGTGCCGTAATGTATAAATACATAAATGAATAAATAAACATCTTATGTAACATGTAACCAGGAGAAACATTTTGCTAGAACAAATAATGAGTGCAAGCTGAAGTTGGTAATGAAAAATAAGAAAATAAGATGAAAGTGATAAGTATTAGTTTTAGTAAAGTGTTTGTCTTGCGCTTGCATTATACAATGTTTTTTTTTTTTGTCTAGTCTGTACTGCACTGAAACGGATGATTATCTAAGGCTACAAAGTGGAAGCGAGTGTTACAAGCTTTAATCTGTAGAAAATAGTTGCAAGTGAGGAACCCGCTGTCCAGTTAATGCAAAACATATAATATTATATTAATTATAACATATTGTCAGATTAAAATGCAGGCTATGAAATAATAAAGCGTGATGTGTAAGTCCAGTTTGGATCTGAGTGACTTGCAAAACAAAAGGCTACTTCACTCTAGCCTAAAACCTAGCTGGAACTGTGGATTTGCAGAACATTCCACGTACAATGACACTGTTGGTGGGTGGCCATGGAAGTAACATGTTTAAGACTAGCTGTTACTTTACATAATTAGAAGTCAACCTGAATTTTCAATACTGCTGGGAATGCCCCTTTAAAGTAATGAATAGAAAAAAACAGCATGACAAATACTGAGTGCAACAGCTAAAAGAAGATATAAAAACTTAAAGCTTGGTTAACTTTAAAAGCAATACGAACAGCTTTGAATACAGGCATTCATCTGCAGTATACATTATTAGCAATTCATGTTATTTACATCTTGTACCTAACACACACACAAAACAAATCGTGATTTGAATGGGCCACTCGGGAATTCGTGGCACCCCATTATTTTAGCCTCAAAACCAGGAAATTCTGAGGAATTTAGTACGGTTGAGAGGTATGTTGCATATACTTGTTTAAAGTTGCATTTTAGTGCCTTTCAGTTTAACAGTTTGACTTGCTGACTTCTCCCCATTCTTTGAGTCTGCCCCACCGTCCACTCAGACATTAAGCTAAAAGTTTCCGAAATTACTAACCAGAGGACTAGATCCTCAATTTGAATTTTTTCCTTGGTGGTTTTAAAAGACTGTGGCACTGGCGTGTGCACCTTATAGTAATCTGTCTTCCAAAGTCTCTCCCTCCCCTCTTTCATTGCTATCATCTGTTGTGTGAGCTATTTAAGCACTTCTCCACCCACTGTTTTCCATATATTCATAATACTAAGTGCCTAAAGAGAAAACAGGTACTGCACTTATGCAAACCTCCCTTACTACAAATTGCCTTCTGCTCATTTTTCCAGAGCTCCCATTTGCTTGACACCCTCACCAGACTCTGAGGGTGTATTGAGTTAAATTTGCTCCATCCTTGGCAGATAAGAGATACATTTTATTGTTTTGCACTTCTTTTAACTGTTTAGAGGCCTACTACTTTATTTTTGCTTTATTTGTGGATTTTGCCTTTAAATCATTCTAAACGTCCCTAATACTTGAAATGGCCTTGTCAATGTAGTTTGTTTAAGCTGTTTTGTTGTGGCATTACATTCACAAGAATATTTCCTGGTGTTATTACATTAAGAAGTTAGCAGTGCCCTGTACAGACACAAATGCCCAGAAAGTCAATTTTACTATAAAACTGCCCTTAGAATGGAAACTTGTAACTTAGTGTGGCTAAAACAAAGCCATTGAAAGGAGACACGCTTAAAGCAGCTAGTTTGTACTTAAACAGCTAAACCATCAAATCTTAGCACAGTATCAACTAATCTAATATAAAAAATCCAAAGGTAATGAACACAGTAGTGAAGCGACCACACAGAAGTCGCGAACTATACACCATAAAAACCTTTATTGCATAGAGAAATAATGGTAAGCACTTTTGCAGATGCTTCCTCAGACCAACAAACAGTAACATAAAATCAATAGACCCTGAAATAGAAACATTCCACCAATCAACACACAGAACTACTTTAAAGAAAAACTTTCCATTAGACAGGCAATTCAGTGCAATTATAAAAGCTTACAGATAATCAATAAAAAACAACAGTGTATGTACATACCCAACGATCATAAGTAAACCTACAAAAACATCTTAAAATTATTAAAAGCTTTAGTATCTAATGAATACTATTCTAGTCAGCTGAATATTCATAAAGGAATATAATATATGCCTACATAACAGAAAGCCTCCTGGCTTTCAGTAAAGGTTTCAATGAGGCTCGTTCATTGAGCCCTCTACCTCTATCCACTCTCAACCTCACTATCCACTTAAGTTCCTTGTTTTCAGTATAGTTCTTCACATCCCCTCCTAGTAAACTGGGGCTAATGGTATCAATAACCAAACATTTAAACTAATGTTCATACCCACAAGCAATATTATGTTTGGACAGGGCACTATGAAGGGACCAAATCCTTGTACAATGCAAATGCTCACTAATTCTATCCCTGAGTACCCTGTCCATATTTCCTACATAAAATGATTGACAGACACTGCAGACAGCAAGATATACCTTCTATGTTCTGTGGCACAGTTGGCAAATCCAAAGCATCTATACACATGGCCCGTGTCAGGATGCCTGAACTCACTCGAATTATCCAAAAACATACAAAAATTACAGTGGCCACATGGTAGCGTACCATGCTTCACCTGGGATTGTTCCTCTACCTCTCCTTTAAGGTAACACAACAATCTCTTCAGGTTGCATTTGTTCTTAAATCTAAGTTTTGGTACTTCCCCTAATATCTCCCTTATAGCTGGAGCTGTTATCATGACCCGCCAGTTCTTCCTAACGATATTCATAATGATAGCACTATCATTTGTATAATACAGGGTATCCTCACCTCCCCATTTGTCTCAGGTAATATCCTACTGTTTGTCACACCTCCACCAGTTGAAAAGTAGGGTTTGCCCCTACCTTCCCTAAGATTGTCCAGGTCCAGAAACCCTTTAGTAATTTCTACATGATTATACCCTCTATCCATAAACTTATCCCTAAGGCTCAACAGTTCCATATTAAATCCATCCTCAGTAGCATTTTGTCTGGATGCCCTCATCCCTTGTCCCCTAATAATGTTACTGAAGATATATCCGGGGTGCATGCTCCCTCTATGCAGTAAGGTGTTCCTATAACAATTATTTCTATATACCCCAGTATTAATAAGACCATTATCAAATCTTTCAACATAGACATCCAGATACTGAATCCTACTGGTGGAGCTGGCCATAGTGAATTTCAAATAATCAGTCATATTATTCATCTGTTCAACAAATGCTAACAGTTCTTCGGAGATGCCCACCCAAATCAAAAAGAGGTCATCTACAAAGTGATAATAAAATGGGGCCAATCTCCTAAACATCTCCATGGGGAACAATCTCTCTTCCCTCGTTGTATATACATGTTCATAGGTTCATAGGTAGGTACTAGGCTATCTGTCCTGGGGCCTATACAAGCCCAGACAAAATGGTACCCTGGCTTTTGCCACCCAAGAAAATTATTTTCCTGTGCCACTGTTGAGCAGAGCCACAGAGGTGATCCCCGGGGTGAATTTCCTGTTTCCCATCCAATCATCAAGATTTTTATTGAAGAGTGCTAATGAGGAGCTTTGTTTGATATAGATAGCTAGCTCATTCCAGAGTATAGGAAGTCTCTGGGACAGGAATCTATCCCTCTGGCATGTTTTGTTTATTGTGGTGACAAGTTTTAGGTCCCTAGAGTGTGTAGCTCGGAGGGATTGGGATTTCTTTAAGTGGAGCATGACCAATAGCTCTGAGTTTGACATAGCTTTGTATGTTAGGCGGAGATCATCTCTGAGTAGGTGATATGCGATGGAGTAAAGCTGGAGTTTTTTGAGATGGTCTGCATAGGGCATCTGTTTGAGGTCAGTAATCATCTTTGTGAGGTCTTTCTGCGGCCTTTCCAGTTGTTGTAGATGTCTTGTGAGTTACATACCAAAAGGAGCGTTGCACTCTATAATGGGTCTAATGAGTGATGAGTAGAGGGGAACAATTACCTCTTTTTTTCTGGATGAGAAACCTTTTGTGATGAGGTGTGCCACGTAGAAGGATTTCCTGACTACTGTGGCAATGTGATTATCAAAGGAGAGACTACTGTCCACTTGTGTCCCAAGGTCTCTTATCACACTTTTGGTGTTAAGTATACTACAGCCTATGTTGTAGTTCATGGGTACAGAGTTTTTACCAAAGGGGATGACAGTGCACTTTTTGGCACTGAGCTTGAGGCCATGGCTTTGACACCAGGCATCTGTCTCAGTGAGGCTCTTTTGTAGGATGTCCACATCATTAGGAGTTTCAATTATGCCTCCTAGTTTGCAGTCATCTGTGAACTTCATTAGACAAAGGCCATCTGTGTTAGCCTGTACTTCAGAGAAGTAGATACCAAACAGGAGAGGACCCAGGACTGAACCCTGTGGTACTCCACTTGTCACTAGTCTGAAGTCGGATTTGGAGTCTGCTACTTTCACAGTGTGAGTTATGTCAGTAAGCCAGTTGGCAACCCATCTTGTGACATAGAGATTTATACCTAGTTTAGTGAGTTTATCTATAATTCCAGAGTGAGGGATGGTGTTGAACACCTTGGCGAGATCTAGATAGGCTGTGTGAACCACCTTACCCTTGTCTACGGCTTTGGTGACTGCTTCAAAGAAGTCTATCAGGTTTAGGAGACATGATCTGCCTTTTACAACCCTGAACTGGGTGGGGTCCAGAGTTTGGAGATTACCCATGTCTTTGTTTATAAGTTCCATGATGATACATTCCATGGCCTTGCAGACCAGGCTCGTCAGGCTAATGGGGCGGTAGTTCCCGGGGTCCGTGGTGGCTCCCCCCTTGTGGAGTGGGATAACTGTCACTGTGTGCCATTCAGCAGGCACAAAGCCTGAGGTGAGGCTATGATTGAACATGGTACTTAGGTGGGATGCCAGTTCGTTCTGTAGTTTGTGTAGAACGCAATTATATGTATTATATATATAACATTTGTTTTGTATAAGGATTCGGTCCCTTCATATTGCTCTGTCCAAACATAATATGTACTCACAATAAAGTACTCCAGTGAATGGATTAACATTTACTTATTTATTTCTTCCTTTTAACATTCCTATTACAATCTCTACTCTGCTCTCAATATTCCCCAAATATCCTCTAACATTATTTTGTTTAATTCTAAATTGTTAATATTCTGCAAGCCAACATTCTGAATTTCCTCTCTGGAAATGCATAAATCAAACCAGTTATTATTATTATTTTTTTTGGTGCTGCAATTGTACCTTCCTTATTTTCTTTTGTGAATATTTCATGAAAGCATTTTCTCCCCAAACACATGGTGTCATTATTCAGCCTTTGAATTCTACAGATTGTAAAAGTCAAAATAGCAAATTATAATTGCAAATCATCAAATGCTATATATTGCAGAAATCCCATTCCTCTGCTGAAGAAACCAGTATGTAAAAGTATCAAAATATATAAGGGTCTTCTGTTTACTTAGAGGGGTAAGATATTAAAGAGAGAGAGAAAAGAAATATAATAACATAAAAAATCAAAAGCTGGGGAAGCAGTGTTTCTAAATTTCATTTGAAAATATTGTGACAGGAAGAAGTGAATTCAGTATTTTTTGGTATCACAAAGTGTTTATGCAGCAGAATTGTATGCAATTTATGAATAAATATCTCCTGGCAGCCATTTTAATTAGGTCACATTTAGATCCCAGTTTAATTAAGACAGTTGGGGATTTAAGCCAAGGGCAGAAAACAGAGATTAGCAGCAGAACTATGGAACATTCCTGTCAGTTGTTACTTCAAAACTCTTTTGCAATAAAAAGATTAAATGTGTCTATTTTCAAAGCTTTAATTCCTTCTATTAGCTATAATTTTGTACTTAATTTTATCTTTTGTATATATCTGCTGCAAACAGGCAAAAGCATTTCTTGTAAAATGCTCAAATGAAGAAAATGCTGTTAAAAGAACTTTCACCTCTGTCCTAGGCTTCAGTTTAATACCAAACATTTCCACATCTGTTGTGAGAAATAAAACATATAAGTGTGTAAGTTTTGAATTGCATTGCACTTTAACTGAATAGTTTTATGCATATGAAAGTGATAACATAGAATAATAATTGTCCTTGACTCCAATTCCAGAAAATGTAGAAGTGCATACTGTAAGTCTAGGTAGTCTAAAATAGATTGTCTTAAAATATAGCATTCTGAGGTTTGCATTTTCAACAAATCAAGTGTGTGTTAACACAACTGTTTATGCTGCACCACTTCTAAAGCATTGTGAAAAGTTTGCTTGTGCGCAGTGTGTTTGTTTAGATGTCTGACTTTGGACAGAATGCTGGAACTGGAATCAGCATAGGATCAAACTGTTAACACTGTGCTGCAGTTGGGCGATTTTCTTTGCCAGTTTGGTTTCAGTTAGAGACCTGATAATTATGAAGAAAGAACTCCGAGTCGGTCAGAGCAAGTACTGACTCACAGAGCCAGACTTCAGGGATTTCGTCTTTCGCTTTTCTTTTTTCCCTTTCTTCTTTTTTTTTTGGTTTCTAATCTGTGATTCACAAAAATGCTGCATTATTAGGCTTTTGATAATGAAATACGGCAGCAGCTGTGAGTGAAAAAGGAGTACTACACAGCAAATGCCTTACATATGCCTGTATGCATGATTGCAGAAGAAAGAACTCCATAGAAGGATAAAAGAAAAACAACACAGTACATCCTAAATGGACTTGTACTAGATACTGAACACACTCTGACAGAACATCAAGCTTCATGTAGCATAAAAAGATTTAGAAGCTTTAGCAGTTAGATATGCTGTAAAATTATTCTGCATTTTATCCCTATTTTACTAAGAGAATGCACTATAGACACATTTACATGAAGCAAATAAATAGTATCAGTACTGAAGGCTGGCTTGCAGAACACTGGTAGTATTATAGTAGTCTGCTGTGCAGTGATGGGATTGCAGTTTTGAGAGCAGTAGTTGACATAGAGGTTTATTCCATGGGACTCCTCTGAAAATGAGTTATGGTCAGCCAAGCATAAATAAATGAAAGCAAACAAAAACAAAACTGCAGTATCAAAGACTTCCTCTTGACTGTAAATTATTCACTGTGAAGCCACTGTGTTTAAAGATGAAAATGTTAACTAATAAATTCACTTTTTTGGAGTTACTTACTTGAATGGACTGTTTTGTTCTTTTCTAATCAAATCAATACATGCATCAATAATAATCTGTCTAAGCAACAGAGACCTCCAAAGCAGAAACGCAAGCAACCTCCATCCCCCAACACAACCCAAATGACACAAAGCCCACAGACTCAGTGTGCCACTCAGCCACAGCCAATAAGGCGTACCCAACACACTAGTTATAGGTGACTCTATAGTCAGGCACACTGATGTCCCACTCACCAGGCTAAACAAGAAGGTTACTGTCAGCTGCCTGTTGGGTGCCAGGATCCGCCACATAACCCAAGCACTCAGGTCACTCCACTCCAAGTACAGATATGACTCTGTCATTGTATATGTTGGTGTAAATGATCTGAGACGTACCTCCCTGGACTACATGAAAAGAGACATCGAAGAGCTCTCCAATCTTGTAGCCCAGGCAGGTATGACCCTAGCCCTGAGTAGCATTCTGCCATCACCCAGAATGATACCGCAGTACAAGGACAAAATGATTGACTTCAAAAATTGGCTAAGCTTCTGGTGTCATTCTAAGGGGATCCAGTATCTGTCTGCTTGGGATGACATGGTCAACAGACCATGATGCTTTGCCACAGATGGCCTGCACCTGTCGCCCCTGGGATTCCGGATACTGGCTAAGGCTCTTGCTGAGGGTAATGCTACTCAATGCTAGAAGTCTAAATCTCAAAATGCACTCACTCGAGGCATTCCTTAAAATGGAGAGCATCGATATCTGTGCAGTGACTGAGACCTGGTTCAAGGCTCCAGAGAGCACCCCTGCACTACCAGGCTATAACTCATACCACACGTTTCAGCCATGTAATCTGGACCGAAACACCAAAGGCAGAGGTGTGTCCATATTCATTAAGGATATCCACACCTCCAGGCTAGCTGCTCAGCATAATGCATCTGAGGTTATCCAAGTGCAACTAACTCTGGGCAAAACTGGAATCCAAATTGTAGCTTGCTACAGATCTCCCACCATGTCCCAGGATTCCCACTCCTCTTTTCTTGATGTACTGGAAAATATTAGGGTTCAACCAAACACCCTAATAATGGGTGACTTCAACTACCCCACCATTAACTGGGAAAACTACTTGTGTACCAACTCCTTAGCTCAATACTTTCTGGAATTCATAAACTCCAATGCCCTGGATCAGCTTATCCACAAACCCACCAGGGGCAACAATATCCTAGACCTAGTCATTACCAACATGAGTGACCGGTGTTCCACACCTGAAGTCAACTCCTCGTTGGTCCGATCCCGACCATAAGCTAATCACCCTTGATGTCCACATCCTGCCCACACCCCCTATTAAAGAAACCACAGTAAAAAATTTCTCCAAAGCCAACTTCATGCTTCTTCAAACAGAAGTGGTGAACTTCATGGCACCCATGCAGATGGACAATACAGTTACAACTACTGAATCCTTCACAAATGCACTCTATAAGCACTTACATGAGTGCATGGATCGTGCTATCCCAAACAGAACCAAGACGCTATCCTCCAAAAAAAGGAAGCCAATCTGGTGGTCCCCTGCCATAAACAAACTTTACAACAGAAGGAAGAAACTGTTACAAAAGAGAGTAAAATCCCATGAATGGAGGAGCTCCCTGGTCAGCCTCAGTAAGAGGCTGAGATCCCTTATAAGATCCTACAAAGCTAGCTATGAAAACAAAATCACCACTAATTCCAAGGACAACCACAAAGCAATCTATGGCTATGTCAAGAATCTCAATGGCAACACCCAGATCTGCTCTGAGTTACAGCACAAAGACAAGAAAATTACAGAACCAACTGATATTGCCAACATCCTGGCAGATAGGTTTAGTTCTAACTTTACCCCCCCTTTCACCCCCTAAAGGGCCCATATCTGTACGAGAAGAATGCAGAGTCCCTGTAATCCCAACTACGCAGGTAAAAGCTGCACTCTCTAAAGCCAAAAACACAACATCCATGGGACCGGACAAAATCACAGGCTGTGTTTTACATGAACTTCAGAACGAACTGGCTCCTCACTTAAGCACCATGTTCAATAATAGCCTCGCATCAGGCTTTGTGCCCACTGAATGGTGCACAGCAACAGTTATCCCACTCCACAAAGGGGGAGCCACCACTGATTCCGGGAACTATCTACCTATAAGCCTGATGAGCCTGGTCTGCAAGGCCATGGAATGTATCATCATGGAACTCATAAACAAAGACATTGGTAATCTCCAAACTCTGGATCCTACCCAGTTCAGGTTTGTGAAAGGCAGATCATGCCTCCTGAACCTGATTGACTTATTTGAGGCAGTCACCAAAGCTGTAGATGAGGGAAAGGTGGTTCACACAACCTATCTTGACCTCGCCAAGGCTTTCAACACCATCCCCCATTCTGGAATTATAGCTAAACTCACTAAACTAGGTATAAATCCCTACATCACAAGATGGGTTGCCAACTGGCTCACTGACAGAATCCACACTGCAAAAGTTGCAGTCTCCAAATCTGACCTTAAAGCAGTAACAAGTGGAGTACCACAGGGTTCCATCCTGGGACCTCACCTGTTTGATATCTACTTCTCTGAAGTACAGGCTAACACAGAAGGCCTCTGGCTAATGAAGTTCGCAGATGACTGCAAACTAGGAGACATAGTCAAGTCCCCAAATAATGTGGACATCCTACAGAAGGGTCTCACTGAGACAGATGCCTGGTGTCAGAGCCATGGCCTCAAGCTCAATGCCAAAAAGTGCAGTGTCATCCCCTTTGGCAAAAACTCTGTACCCATGAACTACCACATAGGTAGCAATCTACTTAACACCAAATGCGTGATAAGAGACCTTGGGACCCAGGTGGACAGTAGTCTCTCCTTTGATAGTCACATCACCACAGTAGTCAGGAAGTCCTTCTATGTGGCATACTTCATCATAAAAGGGTTCTCATCCAGGAAAAAAGAGGTCATTGTTCCCCTCTACTTGACACTCATTAGAGCCATTATAGAGTACAATGCCCCTTTTGGAATGTACCTCACAAGACATCTGCAGCAGCTGGAAAGGCCACAGAAGTATCTCACAAAGATGATTACTGGCTTCAAACAAATGCCCTACACTGACCGCCTCAAAAAACTCCAGCTTTACTCCGTAGCATATCGCCTACTCCGAGGTGATCTCTGCCTAACATATAAAGCTATGTCAAACCCAGAGCTGTTGGACATGCTACACCTAAAGAAATCCCAATCCCTCCGAGCTACATGCTCTAGGGACCTAAACCTTGTCACCACAATAAACAGGAGGGATAGATTCCTGTCCCAGAGACTTCCCATACTCTGGAACAGGCTACCCATCTATGTCAAGCAAAGTTCTTCATTAGCACTCTTCAAGAAAAATCTTGATGAGTGGATGGGAAATAGGAAATACATCCCGGGGATCACTTCTTTGTCTCTGCTTGACAGTGGCACAGGAAAATAACTTTCTTGAGTGGCATAAGCCAGGGAACCTTGTTGGCTAGGCTTACGTAGGCCCTTGGGCCGATATCCTAGTAGCTATCTATGAACCTATGAACCTATGTACAAGTGAACACATAGTGCTTTTTATGAAGTAGTTTGCAATGAAAACATTTAAGTATAAAAATTGTCTTAATTTGTAGACCGCAGAAGGCTGCATACAGTGCTAATCTTCTGAAATTACTAAAGCTCAACTTTTTTAACATCTTTATTAGACATGACATCTTGTTCTAGAGTGATATATGTACATATACAGTAGAAAAGAAAATATGCCATATTAACCTTTATTCTCATGCAGTATGCATTTTAACAATTTTAATTCACTCCAACATTACATATATTGCTCAACTCTTGCCTTCCCTTAAACCTCACTCCTTCTCCTGAGCATTATTGTATATATGTTATTCACAAATTTCATGTATTTCTATCTAATTTACTTCTTCCCATTTAGAAAGATCCCGCTTGTTTTATCTCTGTTACAATATTCAGTACTTCGGTTACAGTTGGATTAGATTTTGATTTCCATTTCCTAGTGAGTTTTAACAGCCGGTAGCATTAAACATAGTAAGGCCTTACTGTGTTTGGACAATTCAGATCCTAGACTACACTCAAAATAATCATTTCTTTATCTTCCCCGTCACACATCCAGTTTTGGCTATCTACCCGAGGGAAAATCCTCTGATGTCTGCTTGGGTTAGAAAAATACCTATGCAAACACTTCCAAGAAAGCATTCTAAACCTTCTAGACATTGCCTCATTCTAGGTAGTTTTGCAGATGTCCTCACATTCTTTTCCTTTGTATATTGCTTTTCCATTCTCTCCTCACAAGCTTTTCTATCCTCTTCTAATTGATTCTAAATAGTACCCAGCAATATTGTATATGCCCTACTAATTATCGCGTTTTTAACATTAACTTCTGTTCTAGACTCAACTAAAGACACTACCAGAGTTGGTCTTTCATTTAACAATCCCCTGTCCCCTTATCTTTGTTTATGCTAAGCTATCAAACCATGGTTCATCTAAAGAACAGGAAAGTATTTATTTTCTGTTGCACTTACAGTCATCTAGCAATTTATACAAGCACTATTTTATTCAGATGTCCTCTACTTGTTATTGTTTTGTTAAAAAATCCATTATCTTATATTTATACATTTAGCTAGCTGTTATTGCTTTGCCAAAGTGCTTCTTGTACATGATTTAGTGTTTTTGTATCCTTTTCATTAATTTTCCTACTGTTTTATAAGTTTTCCAGCTAGTGTTTGGTCAACTGTTAGCTTTTAAGAATCATTTGAGGTGGTTGTGTTGTAACTGTTTTCTGGAAGTAGGCATATTAGCCAAATTCCTAGCTAAACTTTTGTCAGTTCATTTGATTTCTTTTCTGGGATAAACAGTGCTGCTCTCCACTCTGTGTAGTGTTATGCAATGCTGTACCAGATAGACACAGGTTCTTCCAAAGTCAAATTTTCTAGAAATAAACTTTGTCGTTTCCATACCCTTTGAGATACTGTAATTCTATTTATGTACAAATATACTTATTAGATCCAGGAGAGGTAGCACCTTAGATAGATGGGAACTACTCTCATTCATTTTGTCTTATCGCCCCATTACACTATAAATTCAAGCCATTTGAAATCACCTCTTAAACTACATTCCCAAAATGTAACGTATCCCTTTTACACTACAAATAAGAACCATATATTAATAAATCCCTAGCCTGGTTCTTGTAATGTTAGAAATATATTATTTAAATTGAACTCACTTGCTTGCTGGCTTACAAGTTGCATCTTATTCCTACAGTGACCCTGTGGGCAGCCACTGCTATCCAGAGAGTTTTCAAATCAAAGAGGCAAACTGGAAGTAGGTTGCCAGGTCTTCCATTTGTATCCCACATGCAAGCACTCACACCTGTAGGCAATTTTAGAGTTCCAGATTTATCTACTGACTACTTAAACTTTTTCTTAAATCAAATAATATTACATTCATTTATCATATTCTTGGACTAAAATGCAAGTTTAGCTAACTTGTTCAACTTCAGTTGCCAGTTTTATAGAACTTGGTTTACTCATTCAGCATAACAATTGCCTGATGCTCACAGATAATGAATTATTATATAGCTTGCCTCTGTCTATCTGCAGGAGTTGTGAATACTCAACCAAATTTCAGGTCTTCCTCTCACAAACAAACAACCTGTGAAAAGACAAACTACCACTGCAGTCCACACAAATAAACAGTAAGCTATCATATGTTGATGCCATTAAAAAGTTCCAGTATAAGCCTTGAAGACCTAGAGAATCGAGGACTCAGTGTAAATCAAACATTACACCTGTTAAATCTATAACATTGAAGAGTCACCAGGTAATCCACCATTCCAAGTCTAGTGCACTTAGATACCCTTCTAAGCTAAGTGTACTAGTGCTTGGTGACTCCATTGTCAGACAGACTGACTCAACTCCCACAAGGCTGGACAAAAAGAGGGTGATTGGTGACTCCATTTTCAGACACACTGACTCAACTCTCACAAGGCTGGACAAAAAGAGGGTGATTGGTGACTCCATTGTCAGACACAGTGACTCAACTCTCACAAGGCTGGACAAAAAGAGGTAGGCAATGAGTTACCTTTCAGGAGCCAAAACCTCCAACATATTAAGGACCCTTAAGACCCTTATGCCAAACAAGTATAATTATAAAATGATAGTGGTTCATGTGATAGTGAATGACCTGGTGTTTAAAACCCTGAGGGTTATATAGAGAGATGTGAAAGAGATCTTTGCCAATGTCACAAATGCAGGTAAGGACCCTGATTTTGAGCAGAATCTTTACTTTTCCTTGAGTCATACCAAATTATAGGGAAAAGATTATTGGCTTCAGCAGTTGGCTGTATAGCTGGCATCATTCTAGGGGAATCCAATATGTCTCAGTATGGGAGAGTTGTTGCTAGATGGTCACTCTTGTTTTGCATAGGACATTGTGAACCTCTCATTGCAAGGCTTTCACATACTGTCTAAAGACTTTGCTGTCTTTTACTGCCTTTGCAGACAGAGTCCAGCAACTCTCAACCTAGAAAATAACCATATCAATCACTTCACCTCATCAAGGGTCCACTGCTCAGTTCAAGAAGTCTGAATAACAAATCTCTTGATCTTAAGACCTGCTGCATCTGGCATGCACACATACGGTAGGTGTGTTATTACAGAAACTTGGTTTAAAAGTACAAAAAGCAATCCTTCCATATCAGGGTGTTGCATCTACTCTGTCCCTTGACCAGATGGTAACTAGAATCTCTGTATTTGTGACTTCTAGGCAGATCACAGGATACCCAAAAAATTAACTGAATCAAGTCAAAAATCACAGTAAATAGGGCCAACTATCACATCATAGCATGTTACAAGACCCACTCTATGAACCTAGAAAACCATGGTTCCAAAATGCACTGGATGAATTTTAAATTAACAAGAATTCGATTGACCTATGAGACTTTAACTATCATGTAAACCTTCATGGCTTCACCCAACTAGTCAAGTCGCCAAGCAGGATAAATAAAAGCTCCAGCAAGCACACTACCCTAGATTAGGTACTAGTCAGTAAGAACCCCCAGTCATATATAACAAGCTGCTTATCAGATAGCCTCAGTGATCACTCCCCAACATTCTTACTCAAAAAATACCTGTACCAAGCTAAATCTGTCATCTACCATCAAATACATAAACAACTAAACTTTAATCCACTCACATTCATCTCATCCCTAAAAGAATGTAACTGGCATCCTCTAAAGTACCTCAGTCTTGATGATGCAGTTGAATTTTTTAATACTACCTTCTTGAGCATCCATAATTAGCATGCCCCCATAAGACTTTCCAGAACCAAAGCACAACCCTCCTCATGGCTACATAAACCACTAAATCAGAAATGAAAAACAGGGATAAAGCCTGGGAGCACTGGTGCAAAACCAAAACCCCCTCAACTAGACAGACATTCTTAGAACTATGCAACAGAGTCAAAAAGCTAATAAAACAGGACAAATTCCAATACTACCAGTTGCCCTAGACTCCTCCCAACACAGCCCCAAACAATTCTGGTCCTCCATAAACTCCATCCTCCACCCATGTAAAGTCAGTACCCCTCCTCCTAACATCCCTCACTCCTCCGAAAATATTGCTATCTCATTCAACACACACTTCACACAAACCATACTATCACTAGCTAAACAACACACGCAACCCCCCTCCCCTCCAACCCACACCTTCAACTAGTAAACTCCCCACTGCCTTCTCTTTTTCTCCTGTACCTACCTCCAACATAAAAAAACTCTTAACTAAACTTAATACCACCAAATTAGCAGCAGACAACCTCCCAAGTGAATACCTACAAATAGCAGCTGATGCTCTGGCCTACCCAGTATCCATCTTGAGTAACCAATCTGTGTCAGAAAGTTACGATGTTCATTGTGTTTCACTGTTGCAGTCATGACTGTAGGGTTCTCCCCTGCCAGCAGGCAGCCCTCGGTCGGCCAGAATCCCAAAGTCTGGGTCCGGCGTCGGCTGTTCATCTCTGCTCCCTGACGTCAGAGTGCCAGGAGTATAAAGATGACAGCCGACGCCATCTTCTCCAGTCTTTCTTGCCGTGCAGTGATAGCAGTTCGCAAGTGCCGGTCGGTTGACTCCTGACGAATATTTCTACATACTTCGGTCCGAAGACTTTCTTCTCCACTCAAAGCTAAGTACCCCGTTGGGGAAACTTTTTTCTTGCTCCACTCCGATGTCAGAAAAAGTTAATAATTGTATTTCATGTGGGAAGCAAATACCTCATAAGGATTTTCATTCTTACTGTATTCCTTGCTTAGGCCCCGACCACGACGTAGCTAGTTGTCGGTTTTGTGCTACATTCAATCAACGTACAATTAAGTGAAGGTACGATTTTGCTTTTCATTACTTCGGTAGGCGCTTTAACTACAAAATGTCGTCGGACATGGTTCCATCTACCGGAGTTCACAAGCGTCGTAAGAATAAAGACAGGCCTCCGAGGTCCAAATCTGATGATAGCGCACATGTGGAGCCAGCTTCAGGTTCGGCCATCATCAGTGAGGCGCTTTTGCAGCCCCTGTCATCGGCCATTTCAGAACCGACGGCCGAAACGGACTCTCACGAGGAGCCAACAAGGCCTTTAAATATCTCTGTTGCAGGACCTTCGGACAATGCTCCTTCGGATGGGTCCGGAGCCGCTGTGCAGGTACCGGCTTCCGAAGGGGTTTTCAGGCCTACTCAGCTTCAAGTAAAGGCAAAGCCAAAGACAAAGGCAAAGACTCCTTCTAAATCAAAGACTTCAACACAGGCCTCTTCTGACCCGGCTCCCAAGTCACAGAAACAGTTACTCAAGATGGCGGAGGATTTACTTACAATGATTGGGGGTTTTCATCCCCCTCCAGATAAAAGGCCAAGGCAGGATGTTTATTATGATTCCACTGATCAGGCTTCTGTTTCCTCAGTTTCTTCTTCTGATCAAGAATATTCTTTTCCTCCTTATGAGGATTCTGATGCGGAAGAATCCATTCCTTCAGCTTCTCCTCCTGAGGATTTTTCTTTTGGGGAAACTTTGCATGAAATGAGGGAACATTTCCACTGGGAGGGACAGGAGTATTCAGAATCCAAGAAAAGACTGAGGGATTTTCTTCTTCTTCCTCAACATAGACTCCTGGCTATTCCTCCTGTTTTGGATATTGTGGATGATGCCTTTTCGGAGGCTAATTTAACTCCTGATTCTTTTCCTCCTGCTCCTGTTAAGCCTGATAGGTTCTACAGGGTTCCTGATTCCCATCAGTTTTTATACAAGAATCCTATTGCTGACCCTGAAACCATTTCTCAAGGTCCTAAGGGTGTTAAGGCCGCTAATGCCAAAAATCCTATTCCTACTGAAAAGGATTCTCGAGCCTTGGAAAGATGGGGCAAAAAGGTGTACACTTCTGCTACTTTGTCCATTAGGGATTTAAACTGTCAGTTTCATATGCTTAAATATCAACAATTTCTCTTGTCTGTCTTAAAACAAAAATTTACTTCCATTTCTGCCTGTGCAGAGGATAAGGAATTACATGACTTATTGCATACCACTGAACAAGTTGGGAAGCATGTTTTACACTGTGGATTTGATGCCTTGAGGCTTCTTGTAGGGCTGCGGCCTCTGGCACAGTCATTAGAAGACATGCATGGCTAAAGGAACAAAATTTACCTGAACAAGTAAAGGCTAAATTATTGGATGCTCCTGTTCAGCATAATGTTTTGTTTGGATCTAAAGCTGAAGAGGTGATTAAAAAGATGGAGGATAAGGCAAAATCCATGCAAACAGTTAAAGATTTCTTACAAGTACAGCCTCCTAGATTTAGCAGGAATTGGCCATCAAAAAAACTGGTCCTTTCCCTCTTCAGCAGGCCTCAAAGGGGTAGATATAGACACTCCAGAGGGAGGCCTCAAACACAAGCTGCTTATAGACCAAGGCAGTGGACTGCTTCTACCCCTAGGGGAAGAGAGGACAGGCCACAGTCTCAAAGGAAACAAACTCAATGACTCCCTCTGTTGGGCTGCAGGAACGTCTTGCCTGGAAGCCCCTCTCGAAGGAAAACTCTCTCTTTTTTATCAAAATTGGACTCAAATAATTAAGGACAAATGGGTTTTGGATGTGATTTTAAGAGGTTACAAATTCCATTTTCATACTTTGCCGAGGCCAAGCGGATGGCCAGACCTTCCAAAACATCAATGGACGGAGGCCTTAAACCAGGTGGAAGCTCTTTTGGCTATGAATGCCATAGAACTGGTACCTCTTTCAGAGATAGGAAAAGGGTTTTACTCAAGGCTCTTTCTAGTCCCAAGAAAGCAAAATTCATGGAGACCCATTCTGGATCTGTCGGTCTTGAACACCTTTCTAGAGATTCCAAAATTCAAGATGCTTACTCTACAGCAGTTGCTTCCAGTGCTGTCCAGGGATGCATGGATGGTGACTTTGGATTTAAAGGAGGCATATTTACACATTCCCATCAGGCAGGATTGCAGAAAATACCTCAGGTTCAAGGCCGGATCGAGGCACTTTCAATTCTCTGCGCTGCCCTTTGGATTGTCTACTGAGCCCAGGGTCTTCACCAAATGCCTGGCTCCAGTAGTAGCTTACTGCAGCCTCAAGGGAATTCAAATTTACCCTTATCTGGACGATTGTCTAATTCAGGCAGACAGCAAGGATGTCTTACTCCAGCATCTGGACTTTGTACAAAACCTCCTCAAATTCCTGGGATTCTCTGTCAACATAAAAAAGTCAAATTTGACACCATCACAACAGATAACTTTTCTGGGTGCACTTCTAAACACTTTTCTGACATCCGAAAAACAATTACAGCTGGCATCAACTTTCAAAGCCTTGGCAATTCTAACCCATCTATCTGCAAGGAAATTCCTGCAGGCTTTGGGTTACATGGCCTCCTGCATCCTTCTCGTACCATATGCAAGACTACACATGAGAAAAATACAGTGCTACCTAAAAAGTGTATGGTCTCAGCATTACCACAGTTTGGACATACTGATTCCTGTCCTTCCTTGTCTTCAAAAGGAATTTTTTTGGTGGTCCAGGGCACGTGCTGTAAACAAAGGGAAGCCCTTCCGTCTACCTCCTGCCTCTCAGATTCTAACCACGGATGCCTCGGATTATGCTTGGGGAGCCCATTTTCAGGGCAATTGTCTGCAGGGCCTTTGGACAAAGGATCAGAAGCACCTGCATATCAACTTAAAGGAAATGTTAGCCGTTCAGAAAGCTGTATTGGCCTTCAGGAATCTCATACAACCCTGACAACTACTAATACGGACAGACAACACCACAGTTATGTGGTACATAAACAAGCAAGGGGGATCTCATTCCTACCCCCTTTGCAGACTAGCCATGGATTTATGGAACACAGCTCTAGCTTGCAATCTGGATCTTCAAGCTCAGTTTCTACCAGGGAAACAAAACTTACTGGCAGACAGTTTGAGCAGAAACCTTTCGGATCCACACGAGTGGATGCTGGACACCAAAATTTTCAGGATGATAACAGCAGTATGGGGATGTCCTCACATAGATCTCTTTGCATCCCATCTAAATTTTTGCACCAGGACATTCCACAGAGAGGCTTGGAAAGTGGATGCCCTGTCATTCAGTTGGAGAAACCTCTCGGGATATGCCTTTCTGCCTCTACCTCTTCTTCCACGAGTTTTATTAAAGATAAAACAGGACAAACCCAGGATGATAATCATGTTGGCTCCGAATTGGCCTCGGCAGTTTTGGTATCCAACTCTAATAAACCTATGCCTGAAGCCACCTTGGATTTTACCTCAGTCTCCAAACCTACTGTCCCAACATCAGGGTCAGGTACTACACTCTCATGTCAAAACTCTCAGCCTGGCGGCCTGGCTAATCCAGGGCCTTTGATTTTTTTCTTTTCTACCCAAGCAGGTTATGGATGTCATTTTAGAAACCAGATGTCCTAGCACTAGGAAATCTTATGCAGGAAAATGGAAAAGATTTTGTTCCTGGATGCAGGCTCAGGATTCTGATCCTCTTATTCCTAACATTACTTTAATTCTCCTTTACTTGACGGATCTCTTGCATAAGGGTCTCTCTTTCTCTTCCATTAAGATCCATGCTTTTGCTATTTGTGCTCATTATAATACAGACCCTCCCATCTTTTCCCACCAGCTCATGAGACAGTTCCTCAGAGGAGCTAAGAATTTAAGACCTCCTAGATCTCCTCCCATTCCTGCTTGGGATCTCAATTATGTTTTGGAAAAACTAACCTTGCCTCCTTTTGAGCCTGCCGCTTCTGCTGACATCAAGTTTTTATCTTGGAAGACAGCTATCCTGTTGGCACTAACCTCTGCCAGGAGAGTTTCAGAATTACAAGCTCTTATGGCGGTGGAACCATATATTATTTTTCATCAAGACAGGGTATCTTTGAGGACTAATCCAACCTTCATGCCTAAGGTGGTTTCCAAAGTGGCGTTAAATCAAACTATCCACTTGCCAACCTTTTTCCCCACTCCTCAAAATAAAGGGGAAAGGATCTTACATTCCTTGGATGTACATCGACAGCTACGTTTTTACCTGAACAGAACCAAGGACATCAGAAAATCAGAACAATTGTTTGTTTCTTATGCTTCCAGTTCCCAAGGTAAAGCTATTTCTAAACAAACCATTTCTAAATGGATTGCTCATGGAATCAGATTTTGTTATTCACACCATGGAAGGCAAATCCCAGGGAGTATACGGACTCATTCCACCAGAGCTGCTGCCACTTCTGCAGCCTTCCTCAGGGGAGTTCCTACCAAGGACATTTTGGAAGCTGCAACTTGGAGTTCAGTGCACACTTTCTCTAAGCACTACAATTTGCCTCTCTACTCTAAGTCTAGGGCAGGCTTTGCCTCTGCAGTCTTGCAGGGTCTTTTAGCCGCCCCTTCTTCTTTATGACCACCTCCCTTTCTTTCAGCTTTGGGATTCTACCCTACAGTCATGACTGCAACAGTGAAACACAATGAACATAGTACAGTTGTGTACACATACCATAAATGTAGATGTTCGAGTGTCTTCACTGTTGCAGTCTGGGTTTCCCTCCCTCCTGTCCCCTCTTATTTTTACTTTTGTGTGGTTCCTTTTTTCACCATTCTTCTGAGGTGTATTTGCAAAGGTTTTGGGGCCATTTTCATTTTGGGACTCCTGACATCTGGGGCAAGAAAAACTGGAGAAGATGGCGTCGGCTGTCATCTTTATACTCCTGGTGCTCTGACGTCAGGGAGCAGAGATGAACAGCCGACGCCGGACCCAGACTTTGGGATTCTGGCCGACCGAGGGCTGCCTGCCGGCAGGGGAGAACCCTACAGTCATGACTGCAACAGTGAAGACACTCGAACATCTACATTTATGGTAGGTGTACACAACTGTACTTTCCCTCACTGTGAAAAGTATCACATATAATTCCCCTCCACAAAGGCGGCCGCTCCACAGAACTAACCAATTACCGCCCCATAGCTGTTCTCTCTCCACTCTCCAAAATACTAGAGAGATGCATACACTCTCAGGTCTCAGACTACCTCCTTACTAACAACCTCCTTTCCAATACTCAGCATGGTTTCTGACCAAACTATAGCACCACCACTGCCTTACTCTCCTTTACTAACACTATCCTTCAGCATAAAAACAATGGCTATCTCTCCTCTGCTACTTTCCTAGACCTATCTAAAGCATTTGACATGGTCCCACACAAACAACTCATTTCTGTCCTCAATAACCTATCCTTCTCTCAATCAGTCACCAACTGGTTTCAGAGTTACCTGTCTGACCGCCAACAATCCGTTGTATGGCAGAATTACATATCTCCTCAACTACCTGTCTCCTTAGGGGTTCCCCAAGGATCCATCCTTGGACCCCTACTCTTCTCTGTTTTCACAATAATCTAGCCTCTGCCACCAAACATGGCACACTCATACAATATGCAGATGACTCAACCATCATCTGCTCAGCCCAGTCCCTACCCAAACTGCAAAAAGTCACACAGGAAGCCTTTTCCTCTGTTGAAACTTGGTTATCCAATGCCCAATTAATACTCAACCCAAACAAAACTAAACTACTCATCTTCCAACCCACCAAACATACTCAAAACAACTCTCACTTTAACATCACAGCAAAAGACAACACCCATATATACTCAACTGAACACACCAAATTGCTAGGAGTGGAAATAGACAATAAACTAAAATTTGACATTCACATATCCATGACCATAAAAAAAGTCCACAAAAAACTAGGAACATTATACAGAAATAAGCAACTTCTCACCAAAGCAGCAAAGATTTCACTAGCAAATTCCCACCTTATCTCCACCCTACTTTTTGTGTCTCCAATATATACCAACCTAAGGCAATGCGATCTAAACAAGCTAGAGACCTGCTACAACAAAATCGCCAAATTCGCCACAGGGACATCCTACCGTAGTCACTACAGTCTCTCACTTGCTGAACTGGGCTGGCTTGAACTCCCTCACCTCCTTCAATGGTATCAACTCTCACTTGTCCACAAACTAGTAAACCATCAACTAAATGTCCCATCCCTCCAGAATCTACTCCAACCCTATCGCACCACCAGACCACTAAGATCCAGCAACAAAAATCACTTGCAGATCACTAAAGTCAATAACTCTACTGGTAAAGCACTATTCTCTTGCACCGTAGCCAAATTATGGAACTCCCTCCCACCCACAATTACCTCCGAACCATCATGCACCCACTTCAAAACTTTATTAAAAGCGCACGTAAAAACATGCTGGCTATGCCCTTGCAACTCCCACTCTAATATCACCCACCCCATCCAACCACTACCTTTCTTTCCACCCCACTAACTATCTTGATTATAGCAAGCTCAGATGCTCATAAGCCTAGTACTTATATAGCAGGAACTTCTTATTGTAACATTTGTTAATGTCTGTTATGCACTTCGCAGATAAAGATTCTATTTGTCTACTGATGTACTATGTTCTTTGTTAATGTCTGTTATGTACTTCGCAGATAAAGATTCTAGTTGTCTACTGATGTACTATGTTCTTCATCTGTAAATATGTTTGCAGTTAATTGCTATGTTAATCAAATTGTTAATCGTTATGTAATCCAATGTAACTACTGTCTGTTTATTTTAACTGTGGAGCTTTTCTCCCCGGGCGTCTGCTGAAAATGGACCTATGTCCAGTCGAACACCCCAGTCAACAAATGTAAATAAATAAATAAATCAATCAAAACTACCGAATGATAAAATAGGAAACCAAAACTTCATCCTCCAACGTAAAATCAGCTCTGCCTCTGTCACTCTGTCTATTACCTCCCCAATAAGTGTCCTGCCCTCAAAAACCTAGTACAACATCACTCAGCCAAAAGGTCTCTTAGATCATGAAGCAAATTACTACTAAAAGTCACCAACAGCTATAATAGCTTTGGAGACATACCATATAGTAGTTCAGTGGCTAAAAAATGGAACTCTCTCCCCAGCAGCATACAAAACACATTGTCCAAAGCCTCCTTTAAAAACCTCATTGGGCAACATCTCAAGCAAAGTTGGCAGTACCATGACTGCTCCCCAGGCTAGTAAAAGTGGATAAGGTACACATACTAAATCTAGAGTACTTGATAATAGTTTAAACTCTTACTCACAAACGTTGGCTAATGTACAATGTACGTATTGTACCTATGTACTATGTATGTATTCCACCTATGTTCCAATTTCAGCTATACACCACAAATCTATTAATTACCTTTATTTTTAAATTAATGTCTTCTTGTTTCTTTTCTCCACTCTAACTATTGTAATTTATGTGTATACTGATCGTGTCTAAATATCTAAATGTATCTGTAATTATTTTTCTGTGTGGAGCTTTTCTCCCCAGGCCTCTGCTGAAAAAAAGCCTTTTCGGCTCAGTCAGACACCCCCGGTTAACAAATATAAAATAAATAAATAATAAATAAACTGTAGGTTACACCTTGACATTTCTTGATTTCATAAATAAAAAAAAATACCTGGCCTAATATTCAGTGAACCACTTTAAGGGCATTATATTTCCGGCCTGTTCCTCACCAACATGCCATTGACATCAGCTATTAATCTAGCACACCCTTCTCCAGTTAATCAGATCATACATTTTTAACATTTTCCTTTCAATATCCCCAAACAGTTAAATGTAAATATCACAAAGTTCAGAGGTTTCAAATGTACAAACCTTGTACAAGTCTATGATGAAGTTTCCAAATTCCAGTTTGGCCATTAAGCTAGTAAGCAAATTCAGTGCATATTTCATCCCCAACATAACTATACAATGCCAACATATTCCATAGTATCGCCACTCCCTCCATCATATCCAAAGAAAGCTTGCTAAAGGTAGACTCCAAAAATGAAAAAGTGAATCATCCATGGGGCTTGATAATATACCTGGTTGCCTGATAAACGTTACAAAACATGCCCTAGTAGACCCTCTCCTATAGCTGTTCAGTCTGAACCTAGCTAGTGCTTTTGTCCTTGAAATATGTTGCACATATGATGTGATGCCATTTCACAAAAGTAGACCTACCACTGACCCCAGACACTAGAGACCCATTAACCTGACTAGTCATATCTGCAAAGCCATGGAACATATCATAAGTGATCGAAATAACTCAGATATCAAAAATCTTACAAGGCTTGACCACCAACAGTTTGGCTTTTTTAAGGGTAGATTTTGTCTAATGAATCTGGTGAACTTCTCTGAGAGAAAAACACAATCTGGGGACAATGGACTTGCCTTCCATACCCCGTACATTAATCTGGCTAAGGTTTTGACACCATACCACATGGTAAAATAATGAACAAGTTGGATGATCTCCAGAGTGACCTATACATAGTTAGATAGACAAACGGATGAAGAACAAGACACGTAATGAGAGTGGCAGATGCATATTTAGGTTCATAGGTTCATAGGTTCATAGAGTAGTACTAAGCTAACTGCCCTTGCGAGCCATTTTAAGCCTAGCCAATTATCCCTTGTGAGACTCAAACCCTGTACCTTGTGTTTGTAAGGCAAACACCTTAACCATTAGGCCACCCACCTTAGCAGACATGAACACGGCCAGTGGTGCTCTCAGAGCTCCATGCAGGGACCTCTGCTATTCTGCATATATTTCCCAGATCTCAAAATTACAAATGGAGGTATTTGGTTAATCAAGTTTGCAGGCAGCTCCAAACCTGATGTCATCCTCATGTTCTCCTGTAAAAAGCAGCAGCACCAAATGAAACTCACACTTGTCAACAAAGGGTGCTTAAAGAAACAGGTTAAAACTAAATGTCAAAATGTGCAATATCATTTCATTTGGTAAACAATCCCTTCATCCATATTACAGTATAGACAGCGCTCCTCTTCAAAATGAAAGTGTGGTGAGAGATCTTGAACGTCAGTAGATAATTCCTTTGCCTTTCACCATCATACTGCAAAAGTGGTTTGAAAATCCCTTAAGGTGGTACAGCTGATTGTAAACAATATTTCACCTAGATCCAAGGAAGTTTCTTGCCCCTCTATATTCCACGTCCATTAATCCTATTATCTAATATAATACCTCTTTTTGGATGTATCTTACTAAGCATATCAAGCAACTGGAATGTATCACTAGATCCCCAACTAAAAAGATCATGGACTTAAAAGGCAAGAGCTACCAGCAAATGTTGGAAGCACTATCCCTTTATTCAATTCTCAGTTCTCTTGCCTTCTATGCAAAGCCTGCATATCCTCCCTGTAAATGCATGGGTTTTCTCTAAGTGGTCCAGTTTCTTACTACATTCCAAACACATGCAGTAGGTAGATAAGTATGAGTGTGCATATGTGTGTATGTGGCATGGAAGGATGAGTAGGGCAGGGCTTGCCACCATATAGTGTGAACATTGGCTGTAGGTGATGGTCAGTATTAATGTGACACCCTGACTCCATGCACAAAATACGGAAAAGGAGTTGATGCATGCCTATCTATAGACTTCTTAGGAGTGATATGTGCCTAACCTTATGGGCTGTTAAGAATCCAGGAGTACAAGACCTCTTATATCTCCACAAATCAAGCAGGCCAACTAACACAAGAAGCAGGGATCTAAACTTGTTCAGCTAATAAACAAAACACAGTGGAAACAGATTTATCAAGCAATACCTACCCCTTCTGTAGAGCAAACTTCTACTCCAAAGTAAGTAATGCAACACATTATTGTCCTTTATTAAAGATGTTAAACAACTGAATGGGAATCCATCTGTAAAGACAAATACACACATAAAAGTGTGCACACACACACACACACACACACACACACACACACACACATACAAACACACACACAAACAGGCACACATATCGAGTGTGTTTGTACACATGTACTTATATATTTATCTCCCTCTCTCTTCATATATATATATATATATATACATATCTATACATATATATATATATATATATATATATATATATATATATATATATATATACATATCTATACATATATATATATATATATATATATATATATATATATATATATATATATATAGGGTCTATATTACACCGTCAAACTTAAAAGAGTTCGAACGATGTAATATCGAACCAGGAAGTTCAAAATGCAAAAAGTATGAAAACACAGAACAGCGATTTTTTTTACCAGGGAAAAAAATCGCTGTTCTGGTACAAAAAAAAAAACACTTACACTTTAAACTTATACTAATGTGGGGGGGCTTTGCCCCCCACATCCCCCAACGTGGGTGGCTGTGCCCCCCACACCCCTCTACTTAAATATATCAACTCCGAGATTGCACCACACTGGGGGAAGTAGCAAAGTCGTGAAAACTGCCCAAATCAGTGTCCCGCGGCTTCACTATTTTCGCATTTCAAACTTATGGGTTCGATATTACAACGTTTGGACTACTGTGAGTTTGATGTTGTAATATAGACCCATATATAGGGCTAATTTCTATCGCTTTCATTTCCCTGCTATAAAACCTGCATTTGTGCGGTTTTGCGCACTGGGCAGCGCCGGTTAGCTAGGGTGTAACTAATCCCGGCTCCACAAAGTCTACTCTTCAATTTTTCTCTTGGAACTAGGTAAACGTTCAACTTAAGCAATCAAACCATTCACTTCTCATCCCAGCACTTGCTCAAAACTCATAGCAAGCACTAATAAACCTTAGCACTAGACCCCCCCTATACTGTAAAGAAGGACAAGGCTCTCTATTCGACCTTACCTGCCAATCAGTAAAACAGTTCACTGTACCTATCTAGGCATGTCCAAAGGGCAGTTTCAGGTGTATTCTCTGGTCCAACTGGTGAATCTGGGCATTTTGAGGCAATGTTACAATTGCCTCATGTACATAGACAACCCATTCCTCCTTCCACCAAACACTAATACATATGAGAGATGCAATTTTACAGCCAACTTGCATCACACCACCTGTCTCACATAGACCTATGAAACCAGCACAGGCAAAAAACACACATAAATACATGAAAACATACTCAGAGGCTCTAAATAAAAATCTGCAAAAGAAACAGAGACCTCCAAAGCAGACATCCAAGCAACCTCCACCCCCAACACAAACCATGAAACACATACTTCACAAAACCAGTGTGCCACACAATCACAGCCCTTAAGGCAAAATAACATACCCAACCCACTAGTAATAGAACTCTATAGTCAGGCACACTGACGTCCCACTCACTAGGCTGAACAAGGAGAAGGTTACTGTTAGCTGCCTGTCAGGTGCCAGGATCCGCCACATAACACAAACACTCAGGTCACTCAAGAACAAGTACAAATATGACTCTGTCATTGTCCATGTTGGTGTGAATGACCTGAGTTGCACCTCCCTGGACTACATGAAAAGAGACATGGAGGAGCTCTCTGATCATGTAGCCCAGGCCGGTATGACCCTGACCCTGAGTAGCATCCTGCCCTCACCAAGAATGATAGCACGGTATAGAGAAAAAATTATCAATTTCAAAAATTGGCCAAGATTCTGGTGTAATTCAAAGGGGATCCAGTGTCTGTTAGCCTGGGATGACATGCTCGACAAGTCACGCTGCTTCGCTAGAGATGGCTTGCACCTGTCACCCTTAGGCTTTCAAATACTGGCCAAGGCTCTTGCCACCCCCATAGTGCCTTTTTTAGGCAAGGCTCAAAAGACAAACTCACCACCATAAATAGCACAAGTAACAAAAAACTGAGGGTAATGCTACTCAATGCCAGGAGTCTAAACCTCAAAATGCACGCACTCAAGGCACTCCTCAGTATAGTGAAAATTTATATATGTGCAGTAACAGAAACCTGGTTTAAGGCTCCAGAGAGCACCCCAGCACTACCAGGCTACAACTCATACCATACATTTTGCCACAAAACCCGGATTGAAATACAAAAGACGGGGGAGTATCCATATTCATCAAGGAAACCCACACCTCCAGGTTAGTGGAACAGCATGATGCTTCAGAGATCATCCACGTGCAAATAACAATGGGCAAAACTGCTACTCAAATTATAGCTTGCTACAGATCACCAACCATGTCCCAGGACCCCCACTCCGCATTCCTGGAAACACTAGGAAACATAAAGGTCCTACCAAACATCCTGATATTGGGTAATTTCAATTACCCAAACATTATCTGGGAGAACTACTCAAGTACAAACTCCCTTGCTCAACATTTCCTAGAATTTATAAACTCAAATGCCCTGGATCAACTGGTCAACACCTCCACCAGAGGTGACGACATATTGGACCTGGTCATCACCAACATGGGCGACCGGGGTTCCACACCGGAGGTCAACCCCTCGCTGGTTAGAATTGACAATAAACTAATCACTCTGGATATCCACATTCCACCACCACCCCACATCAAAGAAACCACTGTGAATAACTTTTCAAAAGCAAACCACGTTACTTAAGACCTAGGTGGGAAGTTTCAAAGCCTCTATGCTACAGGATAATGCTGTCCAATCTGCAAAATCTTTTACTAATGCACTCTACGGGCACCTACAAGAATGCACGGATCATGCTATCCCAAACAAAACCAAGACTCACTCCTCCAAGAAAAGGAAACTAGTCTGGTGGACCCCTGCCATAAACAAGCTATACAGAAGAAGTAGGAAACTAGTACAGAAAAGAGTAAAATCCCAAGAGGGGAAGACATCCCTGATCAGTATCAGCAAGAAACTACGTTCCCTCATAAAATCATCCAAGGCTAGCTTCAAAAGAAAAATTGCCATGGACTCTAAAGATAACCACAAGGCATTATTTAGCTATGTCAAGAATCTAAGTGGCAATTCTCAGATCTGCTCAGAGTTAGTGCAGAATGGCACAAAATAAACTTAACCGACCGATATAGCCAACATCCTGGCAGACAGGTTCAGTGCAAACTTCACCCCCTTCTCACCCCCAAAAGGGCCCATAACTATACCAAAAGAATGTAGTGTCCCTGAAATCACAGACACTCAGTTTAAAACAGCCCTCTCCAAAGCCAAAAACACAGCATCAATGGGACTGGACGGTGTCCCAGGCTTCATCCTACATGAGCGCAAAGATGAACTAACCCCTCACCTAAACACACTGTTTAAACTCTGCTTCTCCACAGGCTACATGCCCAGAGAGTGGCGCACAGCAACAGTTATTCCACTCCAAAAAGGTGGAGCCAAACAGACCCCGGGAACTATCACCCTATAAGCTTGACTAGCTTGGTCTGCAAAGCTATGGAGAGCATCATCATGGATCTCATTAACAGAGACATTGGAAACCTCCAAATACTGGACCCTAACCAGTTTGGCTTTGCTAAGGGCAGATCATGCCTCCTAAACCTGGAGGACTTCTTTGACACAGTTACCAAGGCTATAGACAAGGGAAAGGTTGTCCACACAGCCTACCTAGACCTCGCAAAGGCCTTCAACACCATTCCCCGCTCAGGTATTATAGACAAGCTCACCAGCCTTAAAATAAACTCCTACTTCACGAGATGGGTTGCTAACTGGCTCACTGACAAAACCCACATGGTAAGAGTTGCGGGAGCTAGGTCTGACTCTAAACCGGTTACAATTGGCATTCCCCAGCGCTCAGTCCTAGGACCCCTCTTGTTCGGCATATACTTCTCAGAGTTACAGGCAAGCACAGGAGGACTATGGCTGACCAAGTTCACAGATGGCTGCAAACTATGGGCTATAATTGACTCTCCGGCTGACACAGACATCCTCCAAAAGGGTCTCACTGAGACAGATACCTGGTGTCAAAACCATGGCCTCAAGCTAATTGCCAAAAAGTGCATAGTCATCCCCTTTGGAAAAAACAAAGTACCCACAAACTACCTCATAGGCGGTAGCCCCCTAAATACGGAAGATGTAATAAGAGATCTGGGGACTCAAGTAGATAGTAATCTCTCCTTTGATAATCACATTGTCAAAGTGGTTAGAAAATCCTTCAATGTGGCCTACCTAATCACAAAAGGGTTTGCATCCAGATCAAAAGAGGTCATTGGGCCCCTCTATGCATCACTCATCATACCCATCATAGAGTACAATGCCCCATTTGGGACGTACCTTACAAGACACCTGCAACAACTGGAAAGACCACAGAAGTACTTCACCAACAGGATCACTGGCCTCAAGCAGATGCCCTTTGCAGCTCGACTGAAGAAACTCCAGCTGTACTCTATTGCATACCGCCTACTCAGAGGTGATCTCTGCATGACATACAAGGCCATGTCCAACCCAGAATTGATGGACATGCTCCACCTAAAGAAACACATATCCCCTTGAGCCACACGCTCCAGGGATCTAAACCTCACTACAACAATAAATAGGACATGCTGGAGGGATAGATTCCTGTCCCAGAGACTTCCCATGCTCTGGAACAAGATTCAAATCTACATTAGGCAGAGCTCCTTGCTAACCCTCTTAAAGAGAAACCTTGACGAGTGGATGGGAAACAGAAAGTATACCCCAGGGATCACTTCAATGGCTCTACTGGACAGAGGCTCAGGGAACTAATCTAAGGGGGCGGTGAAAGCCAACACATTCCGGCTAGGATTATAAATGCCTTCGGGCAGATAGCCTAGTACCTACCTATGAACCTATGAACCTAGATATATACATATATATATATATATATATATATATATACATACATACATATATATATGTATATATATATATATATATATATATATATATATATATATATATATATATATATATATATATATATATATACATATATATATATATATATATATATATATATATATATATATATATATATGGGATCCATACAGATCCCTGACTGCACTTTCCACTGAAACATAAATCACCGGGCATACTTAACCTAAAGTGCTGTTCACCCAAGCCGGATCACCGGATAAGTATGCTTGTTGTGCTGGTCATACTACAGTGCGGATAAGGGAAAATTCTTTTTTAACCACTGTAGTGCGACCTGGGAGTGAGAATATTAAAGTAGGGAGGGTGTGGGGGGGGGGTGCAGGGGGGCTTGCCCCCCTGCATAGCAGTAGGTTTAATGTTTTTTTTTTTAAACATACTTTAACGAAAGCGCTTTTTCGGTGAAAGGGCTTTCATTAAGGTGTGTTCGATAATTATGGATTCAGACTTTTGATCTTTCGATCAAAAGTCCTAGATCCATATATATATATATATATATATATATGTATATATATATATATATATATATATATATATATATATATATATATATATATATATATATATATATATATATATATATATATATATACACATAGGTTCATAGGTTGGTACTAGGCTATCAGCCCTAGGGCCTATACAAGCCTAGCCATAACAATTCCCTGGCTATTTCTTCCCACATTATTTACTTTCCTGGACCCCTGTCTAGCAGGGCGACTGACATGATCCCTGGGTGAATTTCCTTTCTCCCATCCAATCGTCAAGGTTCCTCTTGAAGAGGTCCAAAGAGGCACTCTGCTTGACATGTATGGGCAATCTATTCCAGAGTCTGGGGAGTCTCTGGGTCAGGAACCTATCCCTCCAGCATGTTTTGTTTATTGTGATGAAAGGTTTAGATCCCTGGAGCGTGTAGCTCTGAGGGATTGGGATTTCTTTATGTAGCATGTCCAACAGCTTTGGGTTTGACATGGCCTTGTATGTTAAGCAGAGATCGCCTCTGAGTATACGATATGCGACAGAGTATAGCTGCAGTTTTTAAGGCGGTCAGCGAGGGCATCTGCTTTAGGCCTGTGATGCTTTTAGTGAGGTATTTCTGAGGCCTTTCCAGTTGTTGCAGATGTCTTGAGAGGTACATACCAAATGGGGCGTTGTATTCTATAATGGGTCTAATGAGGGATGAGTACAGTGGGACAATGACCTCCTTTTTCTGGATGAAAAGCCCTTCGTGATGAGGTGTGCCACATAGAAGGATTTCCTGACTGTTGTGGCAATGTGGTTATCAAAGGTGAGACCACTGTCCACCTGTGTCCCTAAGTCTCTTATCACACTTTCTGTGTTTAGTATACTGCCACCTATATGGTAATTCATGGATACATGTTTTTCCCAAAGGGGATAACAATACATTTCTTGGCATTGAGCTTGAGCCCATGGCTCTGGCACCAAGCATCTGTTTCTGTAAGGCCCTTTGTAGAGTATCCACATCATTTGGGGATTCAATAATGGCTCCCAGTTTGCAGTCATCTGCAAACTTTGTTAGCCAGAGTCCCTTAGTGTTGACCTGTACTTCAGAGAAGTAGATGCCAAACAAGAGTGGCCCCAGGACTGAACCCTGAGGTACTCCACTTGTCACTTGTCTGGAGCTGGATTTGGAGTCGGCTACTTTTACAGTGTGGGTTCTATCAGTAAGCCATTTAGCAACCCATTGGGTGACATAGGGATTAATGCCCAACTTAGTAAGTTTATCTATGATTCCAGAGTGGGGGATGGTGTCAAAGGCCTTGGCAAGGTCTAGATAGGCTGTGTGGACCACCTTACATATACATATATATGCATATTGATATATATGTGTTTTTCTGTGGCTCTACTTTGAAACATCAAAGCCTATCTGACCGAATGTCATTTTCCCGAAATGAAAATTGTGAAAACTGAAATACCACAATGGCAAAATTTTCCCAGGGTAAGTAAACACTTTCCCAAACTTACACAAAACACAAACTGAAGTAAGTAAAACCCACCTAGGTGGGGGGCTGTACCCCACAATCCCCCACACCACTCTAACTATATATACCAGCTCTGGGCTCCCACTACAGTGGAGAAAAGGGCATGTTGGGCAAGTTTTTACTTACCTTTGGAAAACTTCACTGTTCAGATATGTCAGTTTTCATGATTTTTGTCTTGGGAAATTGACGTTCGGTTAGATCGTCTTCATTGTTCTAAGGTAGATCCTTTTCTGTATAGATAGATATATTTATGTTGATTTTATATTGATGTTTTCTTACCATCCTACTAGTGCCATCAAGCACTTTCAGCAGTATACTTACTCATTAAGCTCTATCTCTATTCTAACCATCCCATCATTTGGAATGTCAGAAAGGAAATGCAACTAGATTATACATGAAAGAAAAAATAAAAACGAGAAGTAAATAAAGTACTTACACGGGTATCAATAGGAAAAAAACACGACTTGGACCAGATTCCAAGTTATCTCTACTACGATTAACTTAAAATGTAAGTAAAAATTTTAACTGACAAGTGTAATCTAACCCATACAGCACTACTAAAAAGAAAAAGGCAACTGCTGTTATAAGGGGTATATTTTTGAGTCCATTCTACCCGAGTCCATTTAGATAAATTAAGAAGGGAAACTTTCATATGTACAAATTTAAACTGATAAATAATTGTTTTGAGACTTTTTGGTTTACTATGTATTTTTGCTGATATAGAATGGAATAAAATGCTTTTTTCTCCTTCCAATAACCCCCTACTTATATTTGTACACATCCTGTCTGATCTCCCTTGGTACTTCATGTTGCTTCACCGAATGAACCCCCCCCCCTTTGTTCTCTGGTAGACGTCCTTATGATGAAATTATTCAAAATGGTGAGCAAGAACCCTATGAGGAGTCATGGACAGGCAGCCAGGATCCATTATCCTGGTACAGCAGTCAGTTACAACACCTACCTTGGTGGACTGACTTATAATGACATTAGCACGGCTATCACTACCCTGTGAAATGCTGGGATACAAGGTCTCTATTCTAGACCAGTGTCCTTCCCCTGGACCCTCCTCCCAGGGTAGGGGAGATGGCATCATCAGCTTCATCTAGTCCTACAAGTGGATGATCCCATTTCCAACCTCAGATCACCTGAGTGACCTCTATGCCAACAGGCTAGCTTAGAGGACTGAAAAAACTTTCAGAGTTTTGTTTTGAATTTAATAAGTATCTCAGAAGTTGTGCAGATCAGGTATTAGGAATAGACACAGTCATATCAACAATGCCAGAAGTACTACTACATAATATAACTGAGCTCTGGTAGCATGGACATTAATATACAAACAGTGAAAGTCCTATTTGTCGGCACTGCTATAGAAAATGGTACAAATCCGTGTCTTGCTCTTCATTTGTACTTACACACTCTTTTAGACCAATTTACAAGCATTCAAAATGAAGAATAAAAGTAAGCTTCCACAAGGATTTCTTAATGCATGTGTGGGAGATGGTAGGCAGAGTAGGAAATGGTGTGCACTAACAGTGCAACATTATTGTAGCTAGTTGTGATTTGTAAACATTTGTGTGATCTGTACATTATGTAGTTTGCACATGCGTCATGGCTACATGTCTGATGGTTTTTTGGAAATCACATTTATCAAGAATTTGCAAATGCTATTTACTCTTCATAGTTGTCAGGACCAGTGCTTAGTTAGAATACTCATTGTGGCAGTGCTTTATAAGGTTAAAGCACTTTAAAAAGGGCCATAAAATTTAACAAAAACACAAGAGTTTGTGAAAGCTTGTTGGGCTCTACATGGACCAATATATAATTTATGTAAACACAGCAACAAATTTATCAATTTTCAAGGTCATGAGCTTTGACCAGACCATCTCATACCCTCCTAACATATGGCTCCAGCAGACGTGCAATATGAGAACATAAGATATACAGTTCTTTACACAGCTGCAAAAGTATGATCTATTTGCACTGATGTGCTAGGTATGGTATGCCCAATGGGCCAGCATGCAGACAGTGCTTGGTATACCAAGTGCTGATTAGCTGTGAAGCCTCCCTTAACCTTTTTCCCCACTTCTGAGAACTGTGCCATCATCTCATGGCATTCCAAATAATGTTCAAATAAACAATGAACTTTGGTGCTGCTTAGTGCATTGTTCACTAAATAATACAGTGCACTTACAGAGACATAATTTTGTTTCTGAATCACACCATCTGACAGTAATGCAGGATAGATGCCTTCCATTCTGGACTAACAACGTGCTACATTCTATGAGTTGTCTTTCTGAAAACCTGCAATATCTGTGTTCACCACGCATTTGCTGTTGCCGAATTCTACATTTATTATAATGGACAATCATAAGAGTTTAGAACTTTACAGTAAAGAGGAAGCGTAGTCCAAATAGCAAAAAAAATCAACACGCAGAATAAAATGAGTATTGCATGAAGTCTAAGCATAAAGGTAAGGTGTACTGACTAAGAAATCATATTTATACTTCATTTCAGAGTGCAACAACTGAAACAAACTGTAATAATCATGCAGAGAATGCATTATAGTGGATTAAGAACGAATTAATATATTGCTGTATTTTATTCTCTAACCACAGATGTAGTGAATATCTGTAATAGAACACTGTGACTGTACAAAGTGAATTTCCTGCCAGTCATTAATGGCTATAGTGAACAGATTTGTTATAAAAGCATTGTTTAATTGATATAGTTCATCTCTTCATTATTCAGGATATTTGAAACCAGTGGTAAACTATTGTTACTACCTTAGACTTTTACTCTGTAACAGATTTGCTTACCTTTCCTGTTCAAACACATACGTTTTCCTCTGTTTTGTGCTTGGGGTATGGCAGTTCCATGACTACAGCCTGAACTATCCATTCTGCCCCCACTCCATGAAGAGAAGAGGTTGGTGTCATCATACTTTGTGAGTGAGAGATGTTTGCTTTACACTCACCCCCATGTTCAGGTGCTACAGAAGGTGTAGTAGCCAGAATTATGTCTTTTATTTATGTATTTATGTATTTATGTATTTATTTATTGACATTTGATTAAAAAGGAAAGTCTAACTGGGTAGAAGCCCATTATCAGCAGAGGTCCGGGGAAAAAAATTCCAATTCATGACAAAACATTTTAAAAACAATAATTTTACCATGTTCAAAAATAAATATTTATAACAAATTAGACATAAAATAAAAACATTGGTTAAGAATCTATACAAGGTATATGACAATCATTTAATATTTAGAGAACATTTAGATAGTTTGTAGAGAAATTAAAGGTAAGTTAGGCTAATAGAAATAGGAATTGCAATATGAAGTGATACAAAAACAGGCTTATGGTATATTTAGAGAGAAAGTCAGAGAAGGGAATTTGATAGCAGTAAGGAAGTAAGTAAAGAAGGGAGAGTAAGAAGGTATAAGGAATGAAAAGGTACTTACTGACATTTGGGGATAGGGTTTTATCCTGGTTTTGGGAAAGAACAGAGACAGATTTTAGCAAGGAAGTCTTTCAGAGCAGTTTTAAAAGATGGGAGGGTATAGAGCTGATGGATACTGGTAAGTAGTTCCAGGCCTTAGCAGCCTTTGTAAGAGTACAGACAATGCCCAGCAGATTTGCTAGCTTTGTAGACAGACAGCAGTTTTTGGTCACTGGGTCACAATGACCAGCTGGGAACATAGTTGTGTAGAATGTTTTTTAGTATTGGATAGGCAGATTAATGGTGGATAATTGTATAGGTGGTAAGAAGCTGTGTATGTTAGATGATGTGCAATTTAGGCTTTTCAGTGCCATACAGTGGTGGATTCTGAAAGGGGTATGTGCTGCAAATTTAGCAACTTTGTTATAAAATTGTTAAATTTTTTTTGTAAAGCCTTGAGGTTAGTGAGAATGGGTGCGCCATAAAGAAGAGTGGGGAGGAGATAAGTAGTGGCAAGTGTAGTTTTCATTCTGTTGGTAAGAAAGCCTTTGGCTCTGTAAAGCATTCCTAGTTTTTGATGAGCTTTTCTTATGCAATTTTGTAAATGCGGGTCCAATGTAAGATTATCATCCACTATCAGCCATAATAGTTTGCTATGAGAAGTGACTTCAAATGTTTGTATTATCAAGAGAGAGGACTTTAAATTTAGTTTTTTTCATGAGAGTGGGATTTAGGGGAAAAAAGTAGTAGTTTGATCTTTTTTGGGTTGAGCACAAGTTGTGAGTTACAAAGGCATGTTTAAAGCTGTTAAAGCTTCCAGAGTAATGTTTTGGAGGTTTACCATGTTTTCAGATGTGCAAATGAGAGTGGAATCATCTGTGTATTGTATTATGTGTCCTGTTGTGTGGATGAATAGAGAGTGTTTGTAAAAATGTTGAAGAAGAGGGGACCAAGGATCGAGCCTTGTGGTACAACCGGTGGTGACTGGGTGGTAAGGTGAGAGCATGGAGTACCATTTTAGTGACTGACACCTATTGGACAGGTAGCTTTTGAACCACAGAAGGGTAGGCCGAGAGAGACCTGGTGAGGACATTTGAAGTAGAAGTTTGTTGTGACAAACTATGTCAAAGGCTTTAGACAAGTCTGGGAAGAGACTAGTTTGCCATTATTTCTAGCTTTACTGACAGTATCTGTATAGGTTAGAAGGGCAGTGATAGTACTATTGGAAGGATGGAAGCCATGGTGTTATGTAGGGGATATGAGTTCTTCCTGCAGGAAACAATTGTTTTTGAATATATTTTTGAATACATTTTTCAAGTATTTTGGGAAGGACGGATAAGATTGCTATAGGTCTGAAGTTATTAAAGTCTGTTGAATTTCCTTCTTTGTGCAGAGAGATAACGTGAGACTTTTTCTGGACAGAGGGAATGTAGGATTCCTGGACTGACCTATTTATAAGGATTGAGACAGGATAAGCAACTTTGTTATAAAATCACCACCGGTTGTATCACAAGGCTCGATCCTTGGTCCCCTCTTCTTCAACATTTTTATGAACACTCTCTATTCATCCAACATTAATTGTTTTTAGGTACTTGATTGGAATGTCATTAGCTGAATAACAGCATGGTTTAAGTTTGTTTAAGAGTAGTTTTATACAGGATGTGGCACAGATTTGAGAGTGAAAGTGGATGTGGTGATCTCTGACTGTTCGACAGGATTGGGATTAGATGATGAGGAATCCTTGGTTAGCAATGCTGTGCTGTCTATAAAATACAAGTGAACTCCATTGCAGTTTCTAGTGGTGAGTTATCGAGAGAGGGGTTTGGGTTGAATTTTTAACCAGAATGCATGATTTCTTTAATTGATATCCACACTTTTTTAGAGTTGCATTTAATATTATACTGAAAGTTATTATAGTATAGTTTTTACCTTAATTTATTTGCTTTTTAGTATGATTGCAAAGTATTTTGAAGTTTTGAAGATATTCAGGTGTTTTATATTTTACCATTCTTTGCCCTACATTAGCATTCTACTCTTTTTGCACAGCCAAATTGCATTATTTGTTTTCAGTGTCTTCTAGGCTATGCAAGGCTATTTAGGATATTTATAAAATTTGCAATGAAGTCAATTGCAGCATCGTCTAAGGGGAGGATTTTTAAGAAGTTCCAGTTAATAGATGATAGTGAAGTAATGAACATTACTGGGTTAAACATGGAAAGGTTATGCGTTGATTTATAAATATGCTTTTTAACTGGATCTGGGAGATGTCTGGTCATATAGACTGGGAGATGATCACTGAGGCAGTCTGACATTGCACCTGTGGTGGATTATTTGCTAGGGTCTGATACTAAGATCCAGTCTAACACAGAATTTGATCTCTTGCTATAATGTTTGAGGCTATTAGCCCTACCCTAGATGATGCTGTTGAGCTATTTAACTCAACGTTTCTTGAGACTTTAAACAAACTCGCCCCACTCTATCAAAAAAGAATAAAACTAACCATGCCATCTGGCTCACTAAAACTACTAAGCAGCTCATGGTGGCCAGGGGCAAATCATGGAAGCTATGGCAAAAAATTAAAAATCCCCCTGATCTCCTTCAATATATACAAGTCCATAATCAAGTAAAGCATTTAGTCAATAAAGACAAGAAAGAACACTACCTATGTCTGCAAAAGAACTATAAACAAAATCCAAAGGAGTTCTGGTACTCCATTTCATCTCTGCTAAACCCTGGCTCAAAGAGCAAACCCTGTCCAAATCCGGAGCAGACACCCATTGAAATTGCCACTCTGTTCAACACCTATATCATCAATGCCATATCTGATTGCACTGCCACCTTTCCTAAAACAAATTGTGACAATAACCCCTTCCCACTAACTCACTCCTCACAAAATATCACTAATCCTTCTCTGCCAAGCTTTTCTTTTGCCCTCATACCTACTGCCACTATATCAAAACTACTTCTCAAGCTCAAACCTGTTTCTAATGCTCCTGACAACCTGCCCTCTGAATACCTACAAATGTCAGCTAAAACCATTGCCTTTCCAATCAGTATTCTTCTCAACAGCTCTATCCAAGAGTCCTATGTACCTACTATCTATTCTTCCCCTCCATAATGGTGGCAACAATACAGACATTTCCAGTTTCTGGCCCATCTCGAGTCTCTCTCCATCTGAAAAAATCTTAGAAAACTGCATCCATACTCAACTTCTAAACTATTTACTTCAAAATCAACTATTTTCCCATACTCAGCATGGGTTTAGGCAAAGGCCACAATGCAACAATAGGTCTTATAACCTTCATGGATACTGTTAACCATGATTGCGATACAGGTAAAAGTGTCTCCCCGCTTTTTCTTGACCTCTCTAAAGCCTTTAATACTGTCTCCCACTTGGTACTTCTCACAAAACTTTCTAGACTAGGTATCTCCCTCCAACCCTAAATTGGATCACCAACTACCTTGAAAATAGACAACAATCTACTAAGTGGAAGAAGTCTTTCATAGGTTCATAGGTTCATAGGTAGGTACTAGGCTATTGGCCTTAGGGCCCATATAAGCCTAGCCAAAAAGGTACCCTGGCTTTCGCCACCCAAGGAAATTATTTTCCTTTGCCCCTGTTGAGCAGAGCCACAGAATTGATCCCCAGGGTGAATTTCCTTTCTCCCATCCAATCACCAAGATTTTTCTTGAAGAGTGCTAATGAGGAGCTTTGTTTGATATAGGTAGGTAGTTTGTTCCATAGTATGGGAAGTCTCTGGGACAGGAATCTATCCCTCCAGCATGTTCTGTTTATTGTGGTGACAAGGTTCTCTCCTTTCCTCAACACATTCACAGGTGTTCCTCAAGGCCGCATGCTAGAGCCCCTTCTTTTCAATACTTTCCTCAATGACTTTCATTCCACTCTTAGTCATGCATGTGTGATACAATATGCACATGGCTCAACTATCATCTGTCAAACTCTACATCTGAACTGCAAAAACCTATCCAAAATGCCCTAACAGCTACTGAAACTTGGATGACCATTAACCACCTCACTCTAAACCCAAACAAAGCTAAACTCCTGTTATTTACCCCTAAGAAAACTACCCCCCCTTAAACATGACTGAATTCTCTATATATTCCCAAAACAAAACTATTATTGAGGCTATGTCCCAAACAAAACTACTTGGGGTCATCTTAGATGAAGACCTAACCTTTGATATGCATGTGCATAATAATATTAAAAAAAGAAACATCAAAAATTGGGTATCCTCTATAGACATAAACACTCTTAGCTGCTCTACAAAACAAATCCTTGCCTCAACATTCTTCTACCTTCCTTCTATATGGTGGTCCCCTGCTTACAAATATCCAACCCTACCCGAAAACAGGCTGTGATAAGTAATGCCAAATATTTCTGACATCACTACTCCTCCTTACATATACTGAATTGGCATGAACTCCCACATTACCGAACTTACTTACAATTAACCACAGCTTACAAAATCATCCACAAACCATCACAATGCCCAGCCCTTACTTCTGTACTTACTCACTATCACCCAAACAGACCTCAAAGATATGAGAACCAATTTCGCCTGCAAGTAGAAAAAGCAGACTTTCCTGCTGGAAAAATGCTCTACTTCTTCTCAATAGCCAATCAGTGGAATGCTCTCCCACTAACAATTAGGATCATCAACAATGCCTCTTCATTCAAAAGTCCTTATGGCAGCACCTCTCCGCTCTATGGCACTGCATTTGCTCCAACATTGAACCTCCCATAACCTGACTCTCCAGTCTCACCACTACTATCTCCGTTATTAATGCCTTCCATAACAATCTAAACTTATCTACCTACTAACACTAGGATCATAACAATAATCATCTACAACTACATTTGTAGTGTACCATCTAGGTAATGTTATACTCTGTATGCACTTAATGTGCACTCCTAACTTGTACTTCTGACTTACAGGATAGAAATTTACTGTCAAGACTATTCTTATGACAAATCCAGCAAAATGTATTCAGAAGTGTTCTAATTTTCTTTGCACATTCCTAAAGTTGTACTGCCAGTGTTTTACATAGTATAGCTCACTGTGGCTCCTTAAATAGCATTCTACACAATCGCTCATTTTAGAATGTAACTAATGTAGTGCTAACTGTAACAAATGTAGTTATGAATTATCAGTTCATACTCCACTGTGACTGTACACCTCTTACTATACTGTAATGAATGTAGCTTTTACCTTGTTTATTTTACTGTGTATGCACTGGTGATCTATGATTTTATTATTAATCTGTTTCTTAATGTTTCTCTGTTGTATTATATTGTATGCTTGTATTATTGTGGAGCTTTTCTCCTTGGGCCTCCACTGAAAATGGGCTCACTTGGCCCCAGTGGACCATCTTGGTAAACAAATGCAAATAAATAAGTAATTATTATTTATTTGCGAGAAACCAAATACATTCATGCCAAATGTAGGAGAGTTAGAGTTTATGTCCAACAAATTGAGAAGCACATCACCTAGTAATATTTTTTTCTTGTAGAAATCGTATGGATATCCAGTGTAGGATATCCTCCAGTATAGCTGTATTGTCACCAGGAGACTATAAAGGACAGTAATACATATTTGTTTATAATTGTTTATCTTGTGGAATGCAATAAGAAGCTCTGCTGAACTGAATTTTGGTGTTGGCTTACTGTAAGGGGACATGTGGTAGGTATCTGGAAATATTAAAGCAACACCACATTTTCTTACATGCACTTTTTCCCCTAACAAGTATCCCAAGTCACTGATTTAAGACTTGCTTGAAGTCCTTTTGGTCTTCCTCCGGGGGTGCTACCTAAGGATCATTGCCCTTCTGCACGAGGAAGATGAAGAGATGATATGCAGCTATTCTCCATTCCCTCAGCTAAAACATCTGAGACACTGCTTAAACCCATGGTACTAATGATATGAATGGATATCCTGGCCTGTTTATGTGTGTGTGTGTGTGTGTGTGTGTGTGTGTGTGTGTGTGTGTGTGTGTGTGTGTGTGTGCGCGTGCACTTGTGAGTGTGTGCATGTGTGTCTCTATGCATGTGTCTGTGTGCCTGCAAGCATTCATATGTGTATGTATGTGTGCCTGCATTTGTGTGTATCTGTGTGTGAGAGGAGGAATGTGTGGGGTAGTGTATGCATGCTTTAAAACAAAACATTTTTGTTTATTATCATCTGTAGATAATATTTGATAGTTCTTGATGCAGTAATAAAAAAATATGACTTGTGTGATGTGACCTTTGCTGCAAATTTTGTAAATCACTTGTTGACCCCATAGCATGTCAACCACCAGTCTCCTCCAAGTGAATTGGCTCATTCATCCCCCATCACCATGGTGAGGGCTAACTGTTTATACATTTAAAGTAAATATAATATAAAACTATATACAAAACATAGTGCAAGAAAATATATATAATGTAGTGGCTAAATAAAAAATATAAACAGAATTGACATAAAAGATTATACATATTGCACTAAGATAGATTAAATAATAGTAGAGAGAGAAACAAATAGAAAGTCTTATTAGTAGGTGCTTACTATTGTTAGTTAGAAGAAAGAGTACAAGGGCACAGCCAGTATGTTAGTGAGGTTAGTAGTATAGTTAGTGAGTTAAATAGGGTAAGGGTGTAAGTTTGTAAGTTCAATTGTTTTGAGGTAGAGTTTTAAGTTTTGTGTGAAGAGTGGTAAGAGTGTTAAGAAGTAGTTCAAGAGGTGTTTGATTGGTTTAGTAGTTTATTTTTGTTAGGTGAGACTTGTTGATGTTGTTTTGTAGTTTATTTGAAGAGCATAAAGAGTTGAAGAAATTGTTTAGTTAAGTTGAGACCTCCAGTTATTGTGTAAGAGGTATTGGAGTGTTTAGCTGGTGAAGATTTGTGATGCAGCTAAGCTGGTTGAGTAGTTCGTGATGGAAGTAAGTTGGTTTACGTTAAGAGGATGATGAAATATTACTGCCAAGAGGCAGTAGCAAGTTTGAGCAAGTTCTTAAGGAGCAAAGGGTGGATATTGGTGTTTGATAGACAATGGTAGATTTTAGATGGGTTATTGAGTAGAGCAGAGATTCTATTGGAGTAAGGGAAGGGTTTGACAGTCGTAGTTGAGTGCCCATTTTCTGTTAACTGATTTTATGTTATTGTTAATGTGGGTGTCGGTTTAAGGCTTATGATTCCATTAGATGGGGGAGTTTGGTGGTAGAGTTTGGAGGTTAAATGAGGTAGGGTGGTGTGGTTTTTGGACTGTAGGTTCTATTTAATGTGGTACCTAGAGTTTTGGTAAATAGTAGGAGCTTTGTTTTTTAAATAGGAGGAGTAGCAGTGTGCTTTAAGAACCATGAGGCAACTATTGCAGTTACAAAAGTGGTTTATATTCAAGTATTACTGTATTTAGCTGTGCTGATTAATGCAGTTGGGGGCTGATATAGTAGGTGTGCATTTGTGGGAATATTGAGGTAGAGACTTGGATGTAATAAAAATTGAAAATAAGTAGCCACCTGAAAATGGAATTAATAATAACTCCCAGTGTGACTGGTGGCTGTGTGTCTTGTAGCAGGTGGGATAGATGATTATTCCCACACATTATTTCTGGTAGGAAGTAAATTGTAATTTTAAAGATTGAGTATCCATGAGTGTGATTTGAGAATAAAATAGGATATTGAGTGGTTTACCATATTGAAAGCAGGTTTGAAAGATCGAAAAAATAGTTTGAAAGATAAGTAATAAAGAATAAGAAGTTTCTATTAATTGATTCTTTCTGAATGGTTTAAAGTGTAAGTGTACTATGAATGTGGTGGTACTTTGGAATGGCCCCCAAAAGCCAAGTTGTGGTGGATCTAGCAGTTGTGTTGAGTTAGATGACTGTGCATTTTTCCCATATGGTTCCAAGAGCCTATTATTTCTTGGTGGCCCAGCCCTTAATATTCATTTCTATAAGGAATTTTGAATTTTGTGGGATGATGTGGATTTTCCAAGAAGTGTTAGGGTATGTAGTGAGGATGGTTCTGTTGTTCAGGCTGGTTTTGTAGGATGGATACAGGATTTGCAACTCTTTGTAGGTATTCAGCTGGGATTTGGTCAGTGGATTTGGTCAGTGGAAGAAGTTTACAAGGATAGTGAAACTAAAGGGTTAGAAAATAAGGTTTTGTAGATAGGTTGTGTAATAAAGAGTATGGGGAAGAGATAATAGACTGGGGTGAGTTTAGAAGACTGGCTAGAGTTTGGATGGCATCTGTGAAGAGCATGAGCAGTGAAGAAGTTAGCTAAGGGATATGGTTGTGTTTGAGAGTCTATTGGTTAGCTAGAGTTTGGAATTGCCTTGTGAAAAGGAAGTTATTGATATTATTAATGGGTTATTTGAGTGTATTTGTGAGTTATTTGCTGTGTTTTGTAGTAATAGTTTTTGTCTATTTTTTTAGTCTTTTAGTATGTTTTTTGGTTTGGTTTCTTATTTGTCTAAATGTCTGTTGATTAGTTATAGGTTTATTGGACAGTTAGACTTAGTTTGGTAGTTTTATTTTTTAGTGGCTTCTTTTGCCTGGTCTTGTTCTGCCACATTCTTTAATTTTATATTGGTGGCCTATGCATGTTATTTCAGGATATTTATGGTTGGTCTGTTGGTTCTAAGACAGTTAAGTTAAATGGGAGGGTTTTTAGACAAGTAGGAGGGTTTTTTAGAAGTTTAGTTACAATAGTTAAGTTCAAAAATGCTGGTTCTCTTGGAATAAAATGGTGGTGTTGGGTGGGAGATATCTATTTTTTGCCTAATTATATAAATTTTTTGCTAATTATATAGGTTAAGCAATGGTCACCCCCTACATCAGGAGATTAATCAGGATTATTCCTACTGGTCCAATCTAATAGGCTCTCTTTTTAATTCTTCTTTATCAGGTTTGGTTTTGGTTTGTGATGGTGGGTTTGGATTGGATAGTCTTAATATGATGATGTGCTTCTGCTGGTTATTGATGCACTTTAGGATTATCAGTCTTGTGGGAAGGATTATCATTTTTGTGTTAAGGTTGGGAAGGAATGCTTGAAGAATATCCCCAGCTAAGCTACACATCTAAAGATATTATAATTTAATAGAAAGGTAGATTAATCTTGGAAATATTTATAAGCTAGTATTGGAATTAAGGGGAATCTAAGGTGAGTCCTTCTGTGGGGTATCTGGTTTATATGAGTGAGGCCCCTCCTTTCTTTTTGTCTTTGAATTTCTTTGTATATTATGTCTCCTTTCTTTAAACTCATCATCTCTTGATAAGAATAATCTGGTGGAATAATCTCATTATCTTGACTCTGCGGTTTAATAAACATAAAATGTCAAATGAGTATATGTCTAAGAGAGTATGGAGATGAGGAAGGGAGGAGTTGAACTTTTGCATTATTGATTTGTGAGGGAAGAAGTGGGATGGAGAGTACTGGGGGATGGGTGGGTAGTGGGTGGGAGTTTATTATAGGAGTAGGTAGGTAGATTGCAGGGCTTGGGTATTTAGGATACTGATATTTTAATTTTGTGCAGACTCTTTTTTATGTAGATATCATACATATGATTATGATACTGAAAATAGTATTTAGTATATTGTAGATTATAGTATTTAAATTGTAGTTGGGGTAGTCTTTGCTAGTAGGTAGCTAGGTGTAGAGTATTATATTTTTATATGATGGAGAGATGAGTGTATGAAAGGATAGTTTTGTTTGAAATTAGTGTGGTAGTGAAAGGTGCAGGTGTGCCTTAAGTGGTTTGCTGGCAGTGAGGGTGCTATAGGTGATAGTAGTGAGACAGTAAGTTAGTAGTTTTGAAGTGTTGTTTTGCACAGTTGACAGTTGATTTAACAAAAGAGGGAAGAGAAAAAAAAAAGTAAAATAAAACAGTAAAAAGTGAGAAGGGGAGTGGTAAGGATAAGAGGAAAAGAGAAAAGTAATGTGTAGTTGTATAGTAAGGTGTGAGGTGTTAATTGTATCTTGAAGTATTATGGTGTGTGGGAGTTAGTGATTTGTTGGAGGGGGGAGGGAGAGTATAAGTTTAAGCACTGCTGGGAGTGGATGGAATTTGGGGGTAGGGTAGGGGAGCGAAGTGAGCTTGCAGGGCGAACGGAACAGGGTTCAGCTTGTTCTAAGGAGTTTTCACAAAAAGCAATGTGGGAAGGAGCTGGAAGGGACTGATAATTAAACAGCCATTAGGAGTGGTTTGTTTCTTTATCATTTATCAGCCATACCATCCCTACAAAGGCCTGTGTTATAGAGCTGGGCTGTGGAGAAGGAGGTGGTCATGAAAGTTAGCCCTCACTTCTGCCATCAAGCACACCCACCTGCCCCTTCCTTTCAAGCATGGAAAGTGGTTTCCTTGATAAAAAAACAGAGAAATCTCATTTTCCCAATATGTTCCCCAAATATCTGTAATCTTGCCCACTTTTGGGAGAGGTTAGCAGGCCATGCACATTCACTTCATTTCCTCCCTGCCAGGCTTCTCCATCTTGCAACCACTAACTGAACCCCAGTATTTTTAATTTCATATAGATAATCTTTGTTTTTCCAGCTCTTTCTTAACACTGTGCTTAGCAACTTTTATTTCAATTTTTAGTGTAGCAATTATGCTGCATTTGTTGTGCCATAAGGCATTATATAACAGCATATCTGTAAATAAAACATAAATAACATTATTCCATAACTAGTAGTATTGCCTTGACAGTTCTTTCCAGGCCATGGATTTGCACCTTGACATTGGGAGATAGGTATATTATTTCAGAACATGTACTTCCCTAAAATCCTAATGTGGCACTTTCAGACTATGTACTCCTTTTTAGTTTTTATCTGCAATATCGCATTGCAGATGCACATCTTCTGAGATGACTATATTGTATGATAGTGTGTATTCATTTGTCTGCACAAGTTGTCACAGTTCTGTTGCTTGCTTGCTTTTTTATGTCTCAGCCCTCTTTTTACTATGCCTTCCAACTTACCATTTCAGTTCCCTTAAACTTTCCTAAAGATGATTCCTGTCATTTCCTCTGTCTTAGTTCAGATCATATTTATACTTTTATGGTCTAATTTATTACAAAAGCACTGTCAGCCTCAGCACATATTTAATTCATTTTATCATCTGGCTGTTTTCACATTAAATTGATAAACTGCAAAATAGAGATAACAAAATAATTTCCAGATAACTTAAAAATAAAGATTCGCAAAGCTTAAAATGTACCTAGGATCAGGCAAATAAATGCTCATGATTAAGCCTTTTTTTAAGTTCCTGTGTAAAGGAAACTAAGTAAATTGAATCTGAGCTTAATGAGGGGCAAATGCATATTGGTATGAATATTTAATTTTTCTGAGGTGCTGAAACCTGGGTAAAATATAATGTGTCAGGTAGTTATGACAGATCAGAGTTCGTGTACAGGTTGACTTCTGAATTCCTGGCAAAAACCCATGAGAGGCTGAAAGAAGAAATGATAACAATTAGGAAAATAACCTGGTGATACAGAACCATCAGGTATAAGCTATATAAATGGACTTGTTCATGCTGTGTTAAATACGACACAGATAGGAATTATGGTCTTTTAACTTGGTTTAATCTGACTCTGTGTTTTTCAGATCTGACTAAGGATCCAAATGCTACAGGGCTGGGCAATTTGTGTATATGTGTGTGTGTGTGTGGGGGGCTTGATTGGTCAAATGCCTAGTTTTCACGACTAAAGAAAGGGTCAGGATTACTCCTAAAATGCAGGCTGTGAGAAAGCCATGGTGCACCAATCCACACACATACAGTGAGGCAAGTTTACAGATCAACAAGGTGTGTTCGTGGAGGCATGTGCATTAATGTGCAGTTACATAATTGTATGACTATGTCATACACTGGTAAGTCACTACAGGTTATGACAACATAAAAAGCTCAATCCATGCTAAGATAGGATTTGAGACCTGTAGCCTAATTCTTGTTCTCCACTGTGGGAGAAAATGGTCATATTCAGCTTAATGGGCCTCATGACTGCTGAGTTTAGAACAAGAAGGCCTGGTAAGTAAAAGTATTACTTTAGTATTTCATACTTTAATACTATCATTGTCTTTCCATAAACTGCAGCTTCTGGCCTGAGACAGTTTTAGTGATAGCCATGACAGAGACAGCGCTATGAAGGTGGAGTGAGAAAACATTGAAAATTATCACACTAGACTTGTTAAAGTTACTTTGAATGGCATTGGAGGGTACAGCCTATGGCACAGAAGATCACAAAACAGGTATTTGTTAGAAAAAGAGCAAACATCATAGCCAAAAGAGAAAGAGTGCCAAGTCAGCATCAGTAACAACTATAATGAATCTGTAGGGTCTATATTAGAACACTGAACATTTAAAATGTCAAGTGTTCTAATATCGACCTGTTTTGAAAATATCGAAGAAACAGAAAAACAAATTTTTTCCTAGGGAAAGAATTTGGCTGTCCATTTCTGTTGCTTCGGTATTTTCAGCACTCTGGTGGAAAGTTATGGGTCGTGTTCAGGTAAGTGTGTGATTGTGTGGACGTGAGGGTTAGGGTGGGTTAGGTGAGTTAGGGTTAGGGCGCGGGTCAGGTAAGTGTGTGATTGTGTGGACGTGAGGGTTAGGGTGGGGTAGGTGAGTTAAGGTTAGGGTGTGGGTGAGGTGACTGTGTGCTAGTGACGGACCTAAGGGTTAGGGTTTGGGTTAAGGTAAGTGGATAGTTAGTGGTGTATGTATAGTTTAGTGTAGGGTTAGGTGTAAGACTTTAGGTGTATGTGTGCAGATTGCAGTTTGTTTGGTGTGCTTGTGTTGTGTGTATGTGTTTTGGAACAGCAAATTTTTTCCCCTAGGAAAAAATTTGCTCTTCTGAATGTTCGATGTTTAGTATTTTTGATTGGTAGGTTTCGATATTAGAACACTCGACATTTTGAATGTTCGGTGTTCTAATATAGACCCGAATCTCTATAAGCTCGTTAATAACTAATGTGTTTGCAAGGTCCTCTGAAGGTAAAGGTTGATATTTAGGGACAGTTTGCAAGTAGTGTACACATGAGAGAGATGTTTGCTTCCCATATACAGAGAGATGTAAGATTCAGAAATAGCATCCTTCATCTTTTTTTAGCAGTAGCATTATGCAAGATGTTATGAAATGAATGACAAACAAAGCACCTCCACATACGAATAAGCAGTGGTGGGATTTCTGAATCTAACATAAGTCTTCCAGTAGGTTGCTATCCAGATTTTTCCAAGGCAAATGCAATTTTTCACAGAAAGAGAAATCAGCCTGTTCCATTTCAGTAGAAATCCTATGCTATGTAAGACAGTTGCACCTTTCTTGTCATAAACGTACTATGTCAAAACAGATACACCGTTAAATGTTTACTGTCCTGTGATTCTCATTTCTGTCTTTCTCCATTAGAGCCATAGCATATGGCACTGTCCCCCACAATTTAACATCTGATTGTGAGTAATGCAAATTCCTGTACAGAATGTTATCATGTTTACTCAGGCACACATTTGATAAGCGTCTCCACGTTCCTCCAACACTAGATACCCAATGAAGATCTGCAGAAGGACACTGGAAGAATATTGCAAGCTATATTAATATCACTAGTGTAGTAATAATTTTGTGGCTGAGTATCATTCATAGGTTAGTACTAAGCTAACTGCCCTTTGCAAGCCATTTTAAGCCTAGCCAATTATCCCTTGTGAGACTCAAACCTTGTACCTTGTGTTTGTAAGGCAAACACCTTAACCATTAGGCCACCCTCCCAACTAATTATCATTGAGATTGCATGAACACAGATTATACACCAGAAAGGAAGAATCATGACTGAAGGCATCTATAATGATCAGTCCATTTTTTTGTGCACTACACTTGCATCATTGCTACCTGATAATGGTAATTTACAGAAAGGAGCCATAGGGAACACCATTCAAGGAGAAAACGGTACTAGTTTACATACAGACTTTTCTTCTTTATATTCTTACTATCGTGTAAGGCTATTAAAGCACTTAAAATGGAGGATAAATTAGATGTATATCATTTGGATACAGATTCTATTCACACTAAAATCTGTACTATCCTTAGTGACATTCCTCTAAAAGTAAAATCTGTACCTCCTCTGGTGAAATTCTTGCAAGCATTTACTTTAATGATTGTATACATAGATTTTTAGTGGAATCATTTGTCAAAATGCACCTCATCCTAAAATAGTAGAAAATATTTTATTGCAGCCTTTAATATATATTCTTTTTTGATGTAATGCTAGATGTATTAGGAAAATAAGCTGTAATTATTACCTGTAGAAAGCAGATACATTCCTGTCTGAAAGTACAGAAATGCAGCTGGAGCCTTCTGCAAATTATGCTGTGATGGACGGTACTCCGACTGATGCAAAACAGGCTAAAAAGATAAATGGGAATAAAAAAATCTTACATGGAATGACTGCTTTAATGACTTTTCTGCTGATTGACTAAATAATAAAATATATCAAAAGCAATATCCTTATCAATTGATGCTTCCCCTGTAGCATGAGGAAATTATCCATTATGTTTGCAATAAAACTGCTGGAGAATCTAGTTTATGTATAATATTCAAATGCATTTCACCATTAAGTATGCAAGTGTTGGAGCAAATTCCCACTAGACGTGCTTATGCCCAAAAATCCATATATCATTGTTTTTGGCCTACTTACAAAACAGCAAATAGTTATCTGGAACATTGTGCCTAAAAGGTTTAGAAATAGTAGGGGTCAACTAGGGAATATTTCAAATGACTGACTTAGGATATATAAGTCAGCAGAATTAGTGGCAGTGTATTTTGTCTAAAAGACAGTAACTCACTGCATAAACATCAAAATAATAAAAAAATACAGAAGATATGCAAGTGGATAGGAATTATTTTTTTCTGTCTTTCTGTCAAGAAATGGCCAGAAATGCACTTTCTAAAAGAAAGGCAATTTACTCATGTTCTTTCTGGAAGTGATTAATATCTGCAGCAATAAAAAGATGGACAGTTGTGTGCATTCTGGTTAGACACAGACCATTCTGCATGTTGTGGTATTTGTGGGCACTGGAGGCACCTGAGAGGGGGGAGTGTAAACAGAGAGTGCTCAGCAGTGCCTGTTGTGCACACATTCATTGTTTGGCACTGCTCAAAGTATTCAGGTGGTGGTGGGGGGAGACACACCTGGCTGAAAGGGTAGGTGCAGGGTTAAAACTATGTGCTACTAAGAAGTTGTTGCATCCTGTAGACATGAGCTCAGTTAGCACATTTAACATTTGCAGAGTGTCCGGTGCCTAAGTGGATTGCATAACAAGACAGGCTGCACAAGCCAGCCTCAAAACAGACATCTGTGCCTTGGCAGTTTACCATGTGAACAGATGACATACTTAACATACAAGTAAACAACAGACTATGTGAAACTGCAGAGGACAACACTCTGTGGCCTACACTAGTATGTTTTACTTATACACTTGTCTATTTTAGGCAGAATATGAAGTGTTCTAAGCAGAGAATGGTTGCATGCAGGAACTGTGAAACAGTTTAAGCCCAGGAATGTCTAGTACAAGTCAGAAAGTTACCTCATTGCATTGGTTTCATTCCACATTTCAGTGTACAAGTGCTGCCTTGCTTTACATCTGGTCTTTATGATTGATATCACAAAAGTAAGAAGTTGCACTGTAATATATGGAATACTTTTGTCCTGCAGTTCTCGCAAAGCAGTTCAGTGGTGCCTGGGAGAGCCATTACGGTGCTCTTGTACAATAGTCACAGCAAGAGCTTTATAAAGAGGACATAACAGGTCATGCTTCACTGATTTATTCAGCTGTTTCTTTGTACAAATATGAGAGCATATTACTGTGTGTGTGTGCGTGTGTGCCTGTCGTTCTTGTGTATATTTATATATCTATATCCATGTTTCTATCTATATCTATCTATATATATATATATATATATATATATATATATATATATATATATATATTTTACCTTCATCTGTGCGTATTGCACACAGGTGAGCAGCAATTGTCTGAAAGGCCATTTGCAAATGCCGAATGGTAGGAGCTAGTCATTTTCAGTTTCAGACACTTCTGTTTGGTCTCACATCAGTGACAATGTGTTCACAAATATGTGACCTCTTTTGCAGAGACCAGAGGCTTCAGGGCATCAATGTGTTCCCTATCTCAGGGAATGGTTACAATGTCTTTGAGACTTGTACCTGCAGAGGAATCTCTACTTCAGATACTTCCAATCATTAGGCATAGCATTGAGCACTATGAACTCAAAGATGTGACCCTCACATTTACAGCTGTACACTGGACACTCTTTTCTGCAAGGCTAACTTACCCTTATAACTATTCCCTTCCATTCAGAAGACATTTTTGCACCTTAACCAGTCAAGTTCAGTATGGCCAGCAGTTTCCCAGAAATCTCTAGGATTAATGACAGTCACTATTTTCCTGGTTTCTTGTGCCAAGTTTCATATGAAAATATTGCAGTGTACTCTTAAGATGCAATGGTCTCAGTGCACAGACCTGTTATCCAGTCAGATCTTGAATTCCAGAACTTGCAAAGTGCATCTTTCTTGGTGATTGCATTTCCCCAGTTTTATGTTGAGCAGTTCATTTGACCTTCCTTTCCTCATAGCAACTGTCACTGTGAATGCTTCAACTCCAATATGGAGAGGATTATGAAGGAAAGGCAGTCATAGGTGCTTAACAAAAGTTGGAGGCCTGTTCAAACATTAATATTTTGGAGATGAAATGGTTTTCCTCAATTTCCAGGTCTCTTAGAACTATCTTCCATCAGATAGCAGTTGAAATTCTCTCTGACAGTTTGGCTGTACTTTGATATATAAATAAACACAGGAGACCTATACCACTGTTGAGATGCAGTGAGAGCATGGAAATGGGCTATGTTAACAAAACACATTCTGATAAACACCTGTTTAACGGTTCTTTTGAAGAGGTTAGGCCAGTGGCAGATGATACTGCATGAGTGATCTGTCAGTTTGCTTGTACATAGAAACTGTTCCATTTATGTAGGAAGTCTTGTTGTAATGTATTTGCATCCAACACCAATGTCAGATACAGCAAGTTCTACTACCTGGTCCTCACACCGGATGTGGCCTAAGGGCACTTTGGTCAACAAGTGGCTTCCCTGAATTATATACACTTTTTCTGTGTTTTCCCCTCATCACCAAATGTATTTGTCCAAGGTCATTTTCATAGCCTTATTTTAGCATTAACACGTGTGGTTCCTTTTGTTATGGCCCCATTTCCTCTTAGCGTCTATGTCTAATCCTGATTCAAGATACGTCTGACTAACCCAATTTGCAGGGCTCACAGGTCCTTTATTTGAATGCATGGTTTATTTGCATGTGTTGTTGGCCAGAGATGCCTCATATACCTAGAAACATACAAATCTTTACCCGTCCCTAGAGGAATAATATGAGGAAAACATAGGGAAGCAAATGAGGTACATTGTGCTATTTTATCACTTTAAAGGGACTGGATCCTGTTACAGCAACTGTTCACACAATCTCAAAATTTTAACACATACCTTAGCTATTCCTCTGTTAAAGTTTATGTCCATGTTATTTCTATTTCCATTTGAGCTTCACAACTCCTCTGTTGCCTCATTCAGGATTTCTAAAGCTTTTCACAGGAGAAGATTTCCAATCAGACCCCCTTTCAAAGGTCCATTGATTCTCTGGGACATGTATTTCATGTTGAAAAAATTAACATTGCCCCACTCAAAACAGCCTCTAGGACCAACTTCACATTCCAGCTCAGGAGGACTCTTTTTCCTGTGCTGATAACATCACAAGAACAATTTTGGAACTTATAAGCTTGTGTGTTAAACCTTGTTATCTGATCTTTCAGGAGGACAGAGTGATCTTGCAAGTGATCCTAAACTGGAGTCTAAAGTAGCCATTGAGTGCAAGTCAATCAACGAGCTTGTCTGCATTTTTCATAAATTATTCCAAAAATGAAGAGTATATGTATTGTACTGTATAGATGCACATAGTCATTTAAGATTATGTGTGCAAAAAGAACTTATATGACTGAACTGCATAAGTCAATAATACCTTAAAATTTTAATTTGACTGTTTGTCACATACTTTTTCAGTATTTGTTGCTCCATGTAAACATGGCAAACAGCATCTACTTATCACATCACAGAAAAAATGATATACTAATAGTTGTACATAGCCAGGGGCAAGATTTATATAAAGTGCTCTATCAATTAGGCACTAGATACATAAAATAAGAATACAGCACATAAGCTATAAATTAGCTACCAACAGGAGTAGATATGCAGAACAGGGATGAAAAAAGAGACTTAATAAAAATAAGAGACACACACACACACACACCAACATACATATTTGTTAAATATGACACACAGATATACTGTGGTATTTATTACCATGGCAGAGTATAGCCTGTGCTGTGGACCTCTTCATGCTGGGCTGGCTGCTTGCTCTACGAATAAATCAGACTTCATCTTACTAATATTTCCCTAGCTATTCCTTTGCATTCTGAGAAGGATCATCAGCAGGATACACAGTGTCTTCTTCCTCCACCTTCCCAAAATATGCTAATATAGCAGTCCTTGTTTAATATTGTTTCTTTGCGCCATCTGAAATGTGGAATGAATTTGGTAAGCTATTATTACATTATGAAGTGGGCAGCTAATGTTTAGTGTTTAACAGTTTTCCAGCTGTGGAAATGCTTCTCATGTTATGAAGTGGAATCAGTTACTTGAACACTTACTTTTTCAAGGAAGCTACTTGCTTTGCCATTACTGGTTTCTTTTTCAAGGAAGCTACTTGCTTTGCCATTACTGGTTTCATTATAAGTACAATTTTTGGGTTATGTATGTGTATATGCAGATTCACTTTAGAAGCTTGAAATACTGAAATATCGAAATTCAGTATTTCGAGCCCATAAAGTGGAATACTGAAAAGAGCGAAACCTCAGAAGCGCAAATTTCAAAACCTCGAATACCAGAGGTTTCGAATTTTGCACTTCTGAGGTTTTACTGTTGTTATGGATTCAGGTAAGTGTGTATGTGTTAAGGGTTTTGGGTAGGGGCTGTGGTGTGTGTTAGTCTGTTTTTTTGCTGTGATGTGTGTGTGTGAGGAGAATGTAGCTTGTGTGGTGGTGTTTTGTTTCTGTTTGTATGTAGTGCGACCTTGGAGTTAGAATATTTAAGTAGGGGGACATGGGGGGGTGCAGGGGAGCTTTTATGTAGTAGAGAGCTTGTGTTTGTGTGTGGGGAGGAAGGTGTGTGTGTGTGTGTGTGTGTGTGTGTGTGTGTGTGTGTGTGTGTGGAGTAGAAGCGCGAAATACAAAATCTCCGGTGTGCGAGATTTTGAATTTTGAGCTTCTGCGTTTTCGTTGTTGTAAGGTTTTGACTTTATAGCCTCAAAATACTAAATTTCGATATTTCAGTATTTAGAGGATATAAAGTGAATCCGCATATGCATATGTATATGTGGATCCACTTCAGAAGCTTGAAGTTTCAAGACTATGAACTTCAAATGGCCGAGACAATAAGATTGAAGTATTGAAACTTCAAAAACCTCATAAAAAAATAAAAACAAAACATTTTTTGTTTACATTTTTGCAGTGGGGCAAGCCCCCCTACATCTCCCACACCCCTTGATAAATAAATATACCAACTCTGAGATCGCACTACAGTGAGAAAAATGGTAAATATTCCGTTCCGCACTGTATGGCAATCTCCATTCAAAATGTTCGAAGTTTCAAAACTTATGGTCTCTGCCTTTTGAAGTTCAAAGTTTTGAAACTTCGAGCTTCTGAGGGGGATCCATATATGCATATGTATATGAGTGTGTATGTATCTGCATGTACATGTATTTGGGTCCCTATTAATTATTCGAATGTTTTAAAGTTTGAATGTCATATGGCCGACACCATATGATCGAACTTTAAAAAGTTAGAAGGTTAAAATCAACAGCTCCATATGGCGCAGAATGAGAAAATTTCCCTTTTCTGCACTGAAGTGAGATCTCGGAGTTGGTATATTTAAGTAGGGGGTGTGTGGGGGGTGCAGGGGGGCTTGCCTCCCTGCTCAGACTGTTGAGGTAAGTTTTTTTTTTAATTTTTTATTATATTTTCGATGTTTCAAACTTCGCTCATATGTTGTCATCCATATGAGGTTTGAAGTTTTGAAACTTTGAATATATAATATAGATCCTTGCATTTTGACTCAACTGTTACCTTACCCAGAGGTCCACCTGGTTATGTGATTAATGTTACAGCCATGACAGAAACCAAGACAGTTTACCTCCTTAAACTCTTTTCTGATAAATCATTAAGAATTGCAGTAAAATCAGTAAAGACATGCATTATAGTATCATAATTTTTATTATTCACAAAAAGAATATGAACATCCCAGATTTTGCCTCATATTTATGCCCTGTCCTTGTTTGATTATTTATTCGCTAAGTAATCCCATGAGCTCTGACCATTTTCATTGTTTGTCTTCCAAGTAAACCCATGAGCATTGTCTGGTTAAGTGACTATCTCATTTACACATTAATCAAATGGGGATAGAAAGATTCGGTCCCTGCATACATGGCTACTGGAGCCGAGTCATTAAGAGCTTGGAACCTTAATCCTCTGACCAACTACCAGGCCATCATTAATTTCTTAATTTTCTGAAAAATCACTGAGGATTACAGACAATCAGTATCATTAGAGTTTCATAGTGCTTGTTGTTCAGAAATGCATGTCAATTAGAGAAGTCTGTCTCTTATTAACCAAACAGTGCTCCTTAGGTAGATCTGAAAAGGGACACTTTGAATAGTGGTTTTACCTGGTTAACAAATAGATAAAATGCAATGGGGCATTTGCCCCATTATTATTATTATTATTATTATTATTATTATTATTATTATTACTCTTGGCTTTGTCCAGAATTCTTGAGCAAAGAATTTGAGAGGTATTTTTGTCTATTCTTTGTAAAATGTGTGGCTTTTTGGTAAATTGTTAGGGATTGCAGTCACTAAATAAGGACATGGAGTGAGTTTCAGACTCAGTATCCTTTAGAAAATACTTGCTAATGTAAATGTTGTTACTTTAGCAGCATGTTAGAGATCTAGTAGTTAGTGCAATGTTGTTCCTTGTTCTAAGGATACATGGTTTGAATCTATTCATCTTCATTTACCTACTGTGGAACCTTAATCAAGTCACTTAGAGTGAACTGGGATTTGGGCTAGGTTCCATAATAGTCTCCTATGCTGCATGTCTAATAAAAAAAAACAAATTATGTAAGTATATAAGGTAAATATTTAAAATATCTTCCAGAATGTTGGTCTTTATATCTGATTTTTGAACTAAGACACTAAGTGGTCAGAGGTGAGTTGCAGTGAATTGCACTGTGTGGTCCTGACCACTGTGAGATTAGATAAATTTCTGTGTCTTTATTTATTAATTTATTAATTCAATTGATTTTGAGAAGATATTTGAGGTGTTACAGTCACAACTGTAATTGATGATTGTGTACTTATGTTTATATGCTCTAAGGGCATATTTCTCAACTGCCACAGATTTTTACTCGTATTTCTGATCCGCTCCACATAACATTTGTGATTTCTAATAAAGTGATGTAGACTGCAGTCACTAAGTAATGACAAACATGTGAATTTAAGATTTCATAGCCTTCAGAAAATGTTTGCTAATGCAAAACCTGTTATACCAACAACTTCATATGTATATAAGAACAATTTTTAAAATCTGTTTCTGATTTGAGGTCTTTATCTCTGATTCTTGAGCTAACAGGTTGGGAGGGCATGGAGGCAGAATGGGGGTTGCAATGTATGGTTCTCATAGCCGTGAGTTTTAATGTACTTCTAGATGACTGTTTTTGCATTATTTTAATTTAATTAATCACATGCAAACATCTGAAGGTGTATGCAGTCCTGTTTGTGTGTGTGTGTGTGTGTGTGTGTGTGTGTGTGTGTGTGTGTGTGTGTGTGTGTGTGTGTGTGTGTGTGTGTGTGTGCGTGTGTGTGTTTGTGTGTGTAAATAAATAGTTCCTGCATCCTAGAGAAGTTATGGTGTAAAGGAAGGAATGGATTGTAGTAAACAGGAGCATGTTTATATGAGCCATGTTCTTTGGGTATGACCTTGATTTCCTTGTTTTGTTGACCACTGGCAGTGTGTTTATTGTCTGGCTGTGAATGCACTGATTGACATGAAATATGTGTGTTTAATGTCAATATTGTCACTATGCATACATTTTTAATTTATCTGATTTTTTTTAGGTACTCAGGTGTGACATGCACTGTGTTGGGCTACAACAGTTTGCCTGGTACTTATTGCATAAGAGTAAGGCTGTCACTATTAATGAGCTACTTGCTATAGTAAAGGGTTTGATTCCCTCAACCTTTTGGCTGCTGCATGACTCAAACCACGTCACTTCACCAGAAAATTCTCCTGGGCTGCTCCCAAGAAGGAGCAATTGTATCTAGTGGTCTGTCCAAGGCTGTTAGAAAATGTATTACATATTTCTTTTTTGAATTCCTACACCCTTCAGATAGTGACTAATTATGCTTCACTGTATGCTATTTGAGTATGGATCTCGGCACATCTTATAGTTTATCGGTTGCCTAATGTGGCCTGATGTTGGTTTCAAGGGAAGAAATGTTCATGCTAAGTCTTTTTTCAATGTGAGAGTGTTTTGTCTTGTTTAGCAAGTAGCTGTCAGTGTTTTTGTTGTAAAATTTGAAATAAAAGTTTTAAATGTTGTGGGGAGCTCCATTATCCTGCCTAGGGCTCATTTGACTGTTATCCGGCTTTGGAGTCTGTATAGTGAATCAAATGTATAACACAAGATTTGTGCAAATGATTGCAAAATGATATGCAGATGAAATGGGATAGTGACATAAGGTTATAGTAAAATTAAAATCTGTACAAGTTGAACACAGTCATGATGCATAGTTGTCTAAAGTGGATGCCATATAGCCAAATATATGACAGTAAAAGGATAAAATGTGTCAAAAATATTGTCACTTCATGTAAACAATAATGCTTACAGTCATGGCAGATGTCAGAAAGCATTACACTGTAAATGTTCATGCTATCAGTTTCTTCTCATATGTGTGTGGTACCATCCACCAGCAAGGTAAATGGTAGCACCAGTGGTTGAATCATAGTTTCAGTAATCGAGAGATTATGGAGTGCTTTACATTCTATCTGGACATTGCATAGGTCTTTTTACATGACAGGTGAGGCTCCCACACAGAATTGATAGGAATGCATAGACTTCCCATACTTGTGGAGACCATGGGATTCAGTAAAGCCTACACTAAGTGTACATGATATGTATTCAATAAAATTATTTTCTCATTTTTTGCGTTTTCTACTCACTCGGACAGATTACGCTAAGTGTACATGTAGTCTACACTTTGTGGTAACCTTTATGAATTCCTGTCAGTATTTAAAACAGCAAAATATCAGTAAGAAAACTAAAATTAGGAGGAAGAAGGTATGTGTTATGTCTGTATTGTCTGTGTCTCAGAACAGTGTACACTTAGTGTAGGCTTTATTGAATCCATAGGTCTTTCCATGCATGCTACAGAAACTTCTACAGGTCTTTCCATGCAAGCTACAGGAACTTCTCAAAACCAGCTAGGGACACATTGGGTATTTTACTGACTTTTTTCTTGAACACTCAACAAATTCCTTGTTGTAATATATGTGGATGATAATATGTGATTTACTGTGACATCAGATGTGACAGCTAACACAAGGTATGCCTTTAATGAAATCACCTCCCTGACGTACTATGTGTAATATATTGCATGCTTATAGTACTAAAGGACCCACCAGTCCCACAATCAAAAGGTTTCTGAACAGAAAGGGCTACTAATCTAGTGTGTGTGTTGAATTTTGAAAAAAAAAGGCTAAAATACACACAGCACTCAAGCAGTTTCTCATAATTTGCCTATCTGGCACACAACTCAGCTATAGCACCACTTCCTGCTAACTAAAATTGTACAGGGCCATCTTCTTAGTTAATATGGGCACTGTGGCTAATGATAAACTACGTATTTCTGCTACATCCATATGCGGTATACCCCCTGAATGTACAAATTCTTTTGTAGATGACACTGAATACCTGTTGGAGTCTAGGCTTATAACGCACACAAAAGGAACCCACAGACTGTGGCCAAATGCAAGGTGACGAGGGTCCCAGCTTTTCCAGGACAGTCCTAGTTTGGAAGTCTCTGTCCTGGAATCCCAAACATTGTCTTTGGGACACAGAAATGTCCCGGTTTAGTCTGAATGATTTCTGACATTCATAGTGCTGCTTCAGTGAGTGAACCAAAACAAAAACTTCAGGCAGTTTCATGGATGACAAAAGATTATGTTAGGTCCACAGTCAGAATATTGACAAGGCAGGTGGTGGGAGAGTTATACCCATGATAAGAAGAGGGGCTCCTTTAGTAGTCCTTGAAGAAAAATATAAGCTGGGCAGGTACATATCGATCTGTGTCTATTGGATGGCAGTGTGGATTACTTTAGCAAATCTTTACTTGCCCCCCCAAAACAAATTTAAATGAAATGAAACGAGTGTTGCAGACTATTAGGTATGCAAACCTCTTGATGTTGCTGCCAGGGATTACTCTCACTCATCTCTCTCTATCTAACACACACACACACACACACACACACACACACACACACACACACACACACACACACACACACACATGCTTCCTCATTCATACATGCATTCACTCACACACGATCGCTGTCACTCTCCCGATCTGTCACACACACAGTCACTCCCTCATTCATACATACATGCAGTCACTCACACATTGCCCTCACTCTCTCCCGATTTCTCACACATACACTCATTTCCTCATTCATACATGCATGCATTAACTCACGATTGCTCTCACTCTCTCCTGATCTCTCACATACACAGTCTCTAGCTCTCACTGTCTCTTTCTCGATTATACCTCTTAACCATACTTCTCAGATTTTCACAGAATGTCCAGATTTTTGACATATTTAAGTCTGTTCCTCATAAAACTTGTGATTTTCTTGTAAGTCATTAACAGTTAAAGTCACTAAATAATTAGACTTTTGAGCATCATATCCTTCAAGTAATTAATGTTAACACAACACCTTTTATTCTAGCAACTTTCTAAGTTTATATTAGCAATATTTAAAATGTATCTATATTTTGGGCCTATGCCCCGTCCCCCCCCCCCCCATTATTTTTGGCTTTGTCCAGATTTCTTGTGCTGGGAACTTGAGAGGTATGCTCTTAACTATACAGATTTTTGCAGAATGTCCAGATTTTTACTTCATATTTTTGGTCAATTTCTCATAAAATTATGGGTTTCTAGCAAATAGTTGGCAAATCATTGAGTATTTAAGTCAGAAAATATTGACAGACATTTGAGTTTCAGTCTTAATACCTTTCAGAAAATGTGTGCTAATGTAAACCCTGTTATTCTATTAACTTTCTAAGTTTGTAAAAGCAATATTTAAAAGGTCTCCCTAGTTTTGGTCCTTTGCCCCCCATGTGGATTCCATGAAATGTGTTCTGTGTAACAGACACACTGGTAATGAACAGAGAAAAAATGATTTTCTCAGCAAATTACCCATATAGTCAATCTCCTTGGTGCATAGCATACCTCTCAACTGTCCAGATTTTTTCCTCATATTTTTGGTCTGTGTCTGATCCTAATAATTCTGGTTTTCTGGTAAATCACTGAGGATTGAACCAACAAAGTAATGTCATACTTTTGAGTTGTAGGCTTTATATCCTTCAGAATATGCATGCTAACAAAAAATCCTGTTATTCTAGCAACTGTCTAAGCCTTGAAAAGGAATATTTAAAATATGTCCCTATTTTTGAAAACATGTCCCCCAGAATCTTTGAATTTAGTGTTACAAGGCATGTTCCACACATAGGGTGCAGGGATTAGTGTGGGGCTGTAGGCCTATAAATAGACTGCAGCTCAAGTGTCCCGGTTTAGGTTGTGTAACAAAATGGTCACTTTGGCCAAACACCAGCATATACTAAGCTCACACATACACACACACACACACACACACACACACACACACACACACACACACACACACACACATTCAAAAATGGCAGTATTGTAAAGCAAGTGTTCAGCTTGCTAACAGCTGCCATTACCTGCCTTCACATGTTGGCCGAGCTCCAGTATAATTTTGCCATAGCCTGCAGAGTGGTCATTGCATGTTGTATACTCGATAATATGGTGGTGAAGTGACAGGCTGGGTGAGAAACCCAATGCTACTGATATGGTCAGCCACATGCCCACAAGAACAGAAAGTAAGGTGCCTTAACACCATCATCTGACAACAGTATGATGGAACAGCAATGACTGGCAATCTCACAACCACCCTCAGATAGTACCAGGTGCAGTACTCGGAAGTGCATACAAAGCGAATGCATCTATTCCAGATAGAGGGGCACTGATCAGTAGACAGTGCATTGTCATCAGATCAAACACAATGTAAATAACAGGTTGTACTTGTCACTGCATGGTTGAGCCACCCTGTTAATCAGATGTTCCCATATTTAAAGTCAAAGACAAAAGTAACTTTATTGTCATTCAGTCATACACAAGTATACAGCTGAACAAAATTTTGTTTTTTCAAGCTCATGCACAAAATGTCTCTAATAAAATTCTTATTGTGGAGTGGGTTGTTGTCTATGCTGTATGCTGTGGGTGGAGGTGATCTACCAATTATGACAATATTCCTCTTTTTGCCATTTAATCTGAACCCATTTTAATACACCAGGCATTTAGAAGTCAAGTCCATGCTGAATGATTTGTTTTTTAGAAGGGGACTTAAGAGTGTCTTTCAGCTTACAGTCATCTTTAAACTTAATTAGTCAGATATCTTGGTTCATTGTCTAGAGATTATAAAAGTAAATAATGAACAAGAGATCTAAACAGTGAGCTGTGTGTAATACCACTGGTCACCTTCTTACTCTTTGGTGACACACCTGCTACCCACACTGTGTGAGTTCTATCTTTTAGTCAATTTGCTATCCATATTAATGCTTACAGATCTATTTATAATGTGTTAAACTTACAAACTATGCTAGCGCTGAGATTGGTATCAAACACCTTGGGTTAGGTCAGGTGCGCTATGTAGACAACATGTCCACTATCAACAGCCTGTGTTACCCTTTCAAAGAAAGAAACAAGAAGAAACTGAAGCCAAACGCAGTGTAGAAATCACTAATACCAACAAAAAACACTACTGCACCACGGAATATTCATCAAAAAACTAATAAAGTTTTATTATACAGCAACGGTAATTCACTGATTGAGAGCTTTCTTCCCTCAAACCAGGGACTTCATCAGAATCTACCATTAAAAACATACTTTTCCCTATGTACTCCTCCCCAAATTGAATGACATCACAATTCGAATACATTTTAAAGAGATACACATTAAAACATAAATACAACCTAGCACATTAATAAAATATTCGAAAGTTAAACTAACACATAAAACATCATACTAAACCATTATTACTGAATGACATTATTATTATAAAACTTGATATTTAAAAATGATATGCTTAAAAGATTATTTTAAAATGCAGCCTTCCTATTCAATATAGGCTTTATAGAAATCATTTCATTTAATCCTGGATCTTGATTGCCCTGTAATTTGATTTGCCATCTGACCTCTCTTTCTTCAATATCACTTCTAAAATCACCCCCCCCCCCGGGATTTGGTAAAACTTTCTCTAAAACACAAAACTTAAATCTTATAAAATTATTACATATGCAGGAATGTTTGTACAGGACATTATTATTGTTGCAGGTAGATATTTGGTACATGTGTTCATATATCCTGTCCCTCAACCTTCTCTCGGTTTTACCTACATAAAAACTGGGACAGGTTATACACATGGCCAGATAAATCACACCTGTAGTTTGACAATTGCCCCACCTACACTTAACTCAAGTTTTTAAGGTGTTGCCTATAGTAACAGTTTCTTCAGTACTAATATATTTACACTGAAAACAGGTACCACATCTCGAAGTGCCAAATCTAACAGTCTTTTTGGGATATTTTCAAAGCATTTTTTTCAACTTTGCCCCGGTCTTAAACACAAAATTGGGTCTAGGACCCACAACTGACCATAACTTTGAGTTATTCCTCAATATTTCCCAATTACTTTCTATAATCTTTTTAACATCATTTGCCTTACTAGAAAAAGGGACCACCATAGCTCTCTCATATTCTTTATTCTCTTCATTTTCAACTCACCCATTTTCCTTTCTTCCTTCTCGGTTACCCAACAAGGGTTTGTACTTCACTCCCCATTATTTTTTAACATATTCTAGATTTTCTTGAATAATCTTATTGGGATAACCTCTCTCTTGAAATAATGTAACTACTTTTTGCAGTGATCCCTCCACATCCTCTCTATGTGATGTCATTCAGGCAACTCAAATAAGTTGTCCATTAATAATACTCTTTTTCTGATGTGGGGGGTGACTACTGAAATACTCTAGATACGAGTTACTAAAAGTGGGTTTTCTATACACTTTTTATTTAAATCTTTCATTCCCCTTTTGAATGAATGTATCCAAATAATTGATACCCCTTTTACTATATGAAAAAGTGAATTTGAGAAACCCGGTTGACCCATTCAAAAACTGTACAAAATCTTGAATCTTATTGTCTGGGCCATTCCATAAAATAAAAATATGATCCAGGAGCCTAACATAGAGCTTTATATACCCAAAAAATTCACTTGTGAAAACCTTACTTCTTTCCCACTCCAGGAGGACTAGATTTGCATAAATGGGGCACAAGAGGCCCCCATGGCAACACCTTTGTGTTGTTTAAAATATTCTCCTTCAAAGAATAAATAATTGTGATCCAACACTATTTCCATAAAGTCCATAATTGAATAAATGTTATCTTCAGTTAATTTAGTGTTTTTATGCAAACTAGGCCTAAATAATTCCAGTCCTTCCTGTTTGGGAATTGAAGTGTACAAATGTGCTACATCCACGGTGAGAAAAAACAAATGCTGATCCCATAATGAATCTACAATCCTTCCGAAGAAGTCCCAAGAGTCCTTGAATAAGTGCTCTGCATTGCTAATAGTCTTCTTTACCCATTTATCTATCATGACTCCAAAGGAGTATGTTTTTGATTCCTGCCCTGACACTATGGGCCTAAAAGCAAGTTTTTCCATCCCCTTATGTGTCTTTGGAATGCCAAAAATCATAGCTCCAATTGGGTTCTTCACTTTCAGGAAATAATATAATTCAGATGAAATCATCCCCTCGCTTAGATACTCTTCTTAATAAAAATCAATACGCCATTGGCTAATATTGATTTAATTAATAGGGGATAGAAAGTAGGTGGATGGAGCATTAAGCATTTCAAAAATGTCCTGAGAATATTGAATGACATCATATATTACTGTGCCCCCCCCCCTTTATCGGGCTGCATAACTCTTACATCTCTGTCATTCCTTAGCTCATTCAATACTTCAAACTCTTTAAAATTTAAATTGCATTTCATGAGGTTATTACGTTCTCCTGCTTTTCATTTATAAACATCCTCCATTATGGCCTTTTCCATAATGTTCAGAGTTGGCTCGAGGAGTGGGTTGGCAACACTTTTAGTTTTCAAATCTTTACTTATATTTCTCCCATCCCTCTCACATTTGCTTGTGTTATGAAAGATATATGCCAAATTCAACTTTCTCACAAACATTTTTAACTGAAGAATTGTCTCTGTATAATCAAAATGCATAGTAGGCACAAATTTCAGGCCTTTCATACATAGGGAAAAGTGTTCCTTACTTAAATTAATACCTGCAAAATTATAAATGTGGTAACCTTGAAATGTCCAAGTGGTATCATCTTGTGTAATATTTTCTACCATATCTCCCTGTAACTTCTGTTGTTTCTGTTTGCCCACTCTCCGTGGTGTGTTCCCTCTCGATTTAACCCCACATCCCATTGTTGTCGATGATAAAAAGGTTGGGGTTCATAAGATTTTCCACCATATTCCCTACTGTTAACCCCTCTATTATTTTTTCCTTCCTGATACCTTCCTCGGTGGAATTTTGTATAATCTCCTCCACTCTTAAACAATTCACCCTTTTTATTCTCCCTAAAGATATACACCGTGTTCCCACTGTAATCCTTTAAATCTCTCTCCATCTTCTTACACTTTTTTCAAACAATTTGTTACTATTAAAATCCACACTTTTTATCTGCCTAAAATACAAGCCTTCATATTCTGGAAATAAGAGGTCATCCTTAATATCTTGATTCAATTTTTCGGCTTGCCCAATGAGCAAGCTCAACTTAGCTTGGTTACATTTAATAATTTTTTCCATCATTTCCAGACCATGTCTATCAAACATTTCAATAAACTCAATAATTAAATTTAAACATTCTGATAAATACCCATTTTCTAACTGCAATTTTTTAATGTTATTAATTTTAGATTGAAACAAAAAAATCATGTCCTTTAAAGTTCCATATTTCATTTCCTCCTTGTTTTTATCCGGCGCTTCACTAGAATTGCCAAAACTATTATTGTCTGTGAAAACAAACTGTTTTCCCAACAAATCGTCAAAGCCATAAATTTCCCCTAAACGATCCATTCCAGCTCTTGCTGCACCCCTGTCTGCCCAATGATAATGGCCAGCACCTTCCCTGGCATCTAATGCCACTGAACCATTATCCAAAACAAAGCTTTGCTTAAAAACAGTACCTGCATTCTTGGGGCTTGCCCCTGTCCTTGTCGCATCGTTCCCATCATCGTTGACCACTTGGGAGGCTGCAAAGTCCCCCACACTTGTTCCATCCATAATGGGTTCAGTTTGATCATCCTCGCCATTCACCACACACACCGACTGTTCCTCTCTGGGCGCAGAGTTTGTAACGTCACTCTCTGGGGACGAGTGATGTTTCCTCTTATTGTAACCTCCTGTACTTGCTTCATCAGACTAGGTGAGAAGTTCAATGATACAAGTAAGTTCCCCCTTCATAATAGCCAGCTCACATTGAAATCTATTGAGTTCTTCACGGTGCACAGGGGAAAATAAAGCCATGATTTTTGGCATTCCAAAGACACATACGGGGCTGGATAAACTTGCTTTTAGGCCCGTAGTGTCAGGGCGGGAATCAAAAACATACCCCTTTGGAGTAGTGATAGATAAATAGGTAAAGAAGACTGTTATCAATGCAGAACACTTAGTCAAGGACTCTTGGGACTACCTCTGAAGGATTGTAGATTCATTATGGGATCAGCATTTGCTTTTTCTCACCGTGGATGTAGCAGATTTCTACACTTCAATTCCCAAACAGAAGAGACTAGAATTATTTAGGTCTAGTTTGCATAAAAACACTACATTAACATAAGATAAAATGTATTTAATTATGGACTTTATAGCAATAGTGTTTGGATCACAATTATTTATTCTTCGAAGGAGAATATTTTAAACAACACAAAGATGTTGCCACGGGGGTCTCTTCTGCCCCTATTTATGCAAATCTAGTCCTCCTGGAGTGGGAAAGAAGTAAGGTTTTCACAAGTGAATTTTTTGGGTATATAAAGCTCTGTGTTAGGTTCCTGGATCATATTTTTATTTTATGGAATGGCCCAAACAATAAGATTCAAGATTTTGTAGAGTTTTTGAATGGGACAACCAGGTTTCTCAAATTCACTTTTTCATATAGTGAAAGTGGTATAAATTATTTGGATACATTCATTCAGAAGGGGAATGAAGGGTTTAAATCAAAAGTGTATAGAAAACCCATTTTTAGTAACTCATATCTAGAGTATTCCAGTAGTCACCCCCATATCAGAAAAAGAGTATTATTAAGGGACAACTTATTCGAGTTGCCCGAATGACATAGCATAGAGAGGATGTGGAGGAAGAACTGCAAAAAGTAGTTACATTATTTCAAGAGAGAGGTTATCCCAATAAGATTATTCAAGAAAATCTAGAATATGTTAAAAAATAATGGGAAGTGAAGTACAAACCCTTGTTGGGTAACCCAGAAGGAAGAAAGGAAAATGGGTAAGTTGAAAATGAAGAGAATAAAGAATATAAAGAATATGAGAGAGCTATGGTGGCTCCTTTTTCTAGTAAGGCAAATGATGTTAAAAAGATTATAGAAAGTAATTGAGCAATATTGAGGAATAACTCAAAGTTATGGTCAGTTGTAGGTCCTAGAACCAATTTTGTGTTTAAGACCGGGGCAAAGTTGAAAAAATGCTTTGAAAATATCCCAAAAAAGACTGTTAGATTAGGCACTTCAAGATATGGTACCTGTTCTCAGTGTAAATATATTAGTACTGAAGAAACTGTTATTATTGGTAACACCCTAAAAACTTGGGTTAAGTTTAGGTGGGGCAATTGTCAAACTACAGTTGTGATTTATCTGGCCATGTGCATATCCTGTCCAAGTTTTTATGTAGGTAAAACCGAGAGAAGGTTGAGGTACAGGATATATGAACACATACTAAATATCTACCTGCAACAATAATAATGCCCTGTAAAAACATTCCTGCGTATGTAATAATTTTGTGGGATTTAAGTTTGGTATTTTAGAGAAAGTTTTACCAAATCCCGGGGGGGTGATTTTAGAAGTGATATTAAAGAAAGAGAGGTCAGATGGCAAATCAAATTACAGGGCAGTCAAGATCTAGGATTAAATTAAATGCTGTCTATAAAGCCCATATTGAATCGGAAGGCTGCATTTTAAAATAATTTTTTAAGCATACAATTTTTAAATATCAAGTTTTATAATAATAATATCCTTCAATAATAATGGTTTAGTATGATGTTTTATGTGTTAGTGTAACTTTCAAATGTTTTATTAATGTGCTAGGTTGTATTTATGTTTTAATGTGTATCTCTTTAAAATGTATTCAATTTATGATATCATTTAATTTGGGGGTATATAGGGAGAAAGTATGGTTTTAATGGTAGATTCTGATGAAGTCCCTGGTTGGAGGGAAGAAAGCACTCAATCAGTGAATTACCGTTGGTGTATAATAAAATTTTATTATTTTTTTTGTGAATATTCTGTGGTGCAGCAGTACCCTTTCAAAAAAGTTATCCACATTCATTAGACAAGCTCTACTTTTGTAGTCTGCTTTTAACTGCATATTAAAATTTCAAAAGAGACCACAACTCTGTCTCTTGCGAGTCAGGCAGAAATTAGAACTGATCAATTAAGGACTCATACATAAGATAGAAGAGGTCACTTAAGGTTAATCATTTGTGAACTGAGGGGGTGGAGCTAGGAATTAAACCTTCTATTTAAGGGGTAAAATAAAACATTTCAGAGCTTTACTAGGAAAGGCTCACCCAGACTCTGCTACACTTTGCTGTGAAGGAAAGGTTAGTTTGATTTTTATTTGTTGCATTTTGTATTACTTTATTGCCTTTTTATATTTTGAATACTGTGATTTGTTTTCTTTACCTTGTGTTTTACTTTTGTAGTCTGCTTTTAACTGCATATTAAAACTTCAGAAGAGACCACAGCTCTGTCTCTTGTGAGTCAGGCAGAATTTCTTTTCCCATCCACCCACCCTGTTTTTCCTACCGCCCACCCTGTTACTATTCTGTTCTTAAATACCACTGTCTTTCTAGTTGCCTGCCTCTTATGTTAATTTGACCATATATCTCATTTCCTCTCTGCTTTCACTGGCTTATGTGAGTAAGCACAAAATTATCATTTTGTGAAATCACTCCCCTTCAACTATTTAAATTTATTGGTCATCCTACTGTATTCCATAGTACCAGAATGCAAAAGTGACCACCCCCTTTCAATCTATCTTGCTGTTTTAAAAATAGTGACTCCCCACTAAAACTTAACTTTTTAGACAGGTAAAACTTAAGTTACTTACTTTCACATCTAACTTCTCTAGTGCACACTGCAGTGTTTAGGATAAACATTTTTTTTTCATTGTGCCTTTAAGCATCCCAGTGACTAGCATTTGCTCTAATACCTGCTGGAAAGCACTAGGAAGCCTTAAACGGATACAAGCACTCAACTCTCCTTGTTAATGAGAAATTAATCATAGGCACTAAACAGCCTATAATTGCAAAGTAGCTTGCTAAGGTAAGGGAAAACAGCTCCTGTACTTTACAAAAAAAGCACCAAACCAGGCATGTCCAAGGGTCAGCGTCTGGTGATTTCTCCTGTCCACCTGGTGAATCTGGGCATACTGGGGCAATGCAGCAATTGTCTCATGTACACAGACATCCCTCTCCTCCTACCACCCAACACTACAACCTGTGAGAGATGCACTTATATAGCCGAACTGGAAGCAAAGCTCTCTCCACCCATGATTGTGCTAGACAGTCAAGAGGAGAAGGTTAACACCCACACTACACCTCAAGCAACACATAGCCCTTCTAAACCCAGACCACCAACACCTACACATAGCAACACTAAATCCACATATGCGGAGGCTCTTAACTGTAACCTGCCCAAGCAACAAGGACCTCCAAAGCTGAAATGCAAACAAACACCAATCACAACCAAAGTGTCACATAGCTCACAACACCAGTGTGCCACTCAGCAACAGCCCCTAAGGTAAGACAATGTACCTAACACTTTAGTCATAGGTGACTCTATAGTCAGGCACACTGATGTCCCACTCACCAGGCTGAACAAGGAGAAAATTACAGTCAGCTGCCTGTCGGGTGCCAAGATCCGTCACATAACACATCCACTCAAGTCACTCCACAACAAGTACAAATATGACTCTGTCATTGTCCATGTTGGAGTGAATGACTTGAGATATACCTCCCTGGACTACATGAAAAGAGACATAAAAGAGCTCTCGGATCATGTGGCCCAGGCAGGTATGACCCTAGCACTGAGTAGCATCCTGCCTTCACCCAGAATGATAACACAATATAAGGACAAAATGATTGACTTCAACAATTGGCTAAGCTTCTGGTGTCATTCAAAGAGGATCCAGTATCTGTCTTCCTGGGACGACATGATCGACAGACCACAATGTTTTGCCAGAGATTGTCTGCACCTGTCTCCCCTGGGATTCAGGTTACTAGCTAAGGGTCTTGCCACCCCTATAGTGCCTTTTTTAGGCAAAGTTCAAAGGACAAAACCACCACCGTAACAGGTACAAGTATGCAAAATCTGAAGGTAATGCTACTCAATGCTAGAAGTCTAAACCTCAAAATGCACTCTCTCGAGGCACTCCTAAAAATGGAGAACATTGATATTTGTGCAGTAACTGAGACCTGATTCATGGGCTGCAATACCAGGCTACAACTCTTACCACACTTTTCGGCCACCAAACCAGGATCAAAACACTAAAGGTGGAGGAGTGTCCATATTCACCAAGGATATTCACACCACCAGGCTAGTTGCCCAACACAATGCATCTGAAATTCTCCAGGTGCAACTAACACTAGGTAAGAATGTAATCCAAATTGTAGCTTGCTACAGATCCCCCACCATGCCCCAAGGTTCTCATTACACCTTTCTAAACATACTGGAAAATATTAAGATACAACCAAACACCCTAATACTGGGTGACTTCAACTACCCTGCTATTAACTGGGAAAACTACTTGTGTACCAACACCTTTGCCCATCGGTTCTTGGAATTCATAAATTCCAACACCCCGGATCAACTAATCCATTGTCCCACCAGGGGCTCCAATATCCTAGACCTGGTCATTACCAACATGGGAAATCGATGCTCCACACCTATGGTCACCCCCTCGTTGGTCAGGTCAGACCATAAGCTAATCACCCTTAACATCCACGTCCCACCCCCACCACCCAGTAAGGAAACCTCCATAAAAAAATTCTCCAAAGCCAACTTCATGCTACTCAAGTCAGAAGTAACAAACTTCATGACACCCATGCAAATGGGAACTGAAAGTTCAAAGGCTGAGTCCTACACTAAGGCACTGTACGAGCACATCCACTCATGCATTAATCGTGCCATCCCAAATAGAGCCAAAATGCTCTCCTCCAAAAAAATTAAGCCAATTTGGTGGTCCCCTGGCATAAACAAACTTTACAACAAAAGGAAGAAACTGTTGCAGAAAAGAGGAAAATCCCAGGATGCAAAAAACTCCCTTACCAGCCTCACTAGGAAGCTGAGATCCCTCATAAAATCCTCCAAAGCTAGTTACAAAAATAAAATTGCCAAAGATTCCAAAGACAACCACAAGGCATTCTATAACTATTTCAAGAATCTAAATGACAATGCTCAGATCTGCTCTGAGCTAGAATAGAATGGCATTAAATATACTGATCCCAAGGATATTGTCAATATCCTGGCAGATTGATTCAGTGCCAACTTCACCCCCCTTTCACCCCCTAAATGGCCCATCTCAATACCGGAAGATTCCCAAATTCCGGTAATAACGTCCGCACAGGTAAAAAAACGCACTCTCCAAAGCTAAGAATACAGCGTCCATGGGACAAGATGACATCCCGGGCTGTGTACTACATGAACTACAAAATGAACTGGCACCTCACCTAACTGTCATGTTTAATCATAGCCTCACCTCAGGCTTCAAGCCCACTGAGTGGCGCACAGCTACAGTTATCCCACTCCACAAGGGGGGAATCCACCTTGGATTCCGGGAACTACCACCCCATCAGTCTGACAAGCCTGATCTGCAAGGCCATGGAACGTATTATCATGAAACTTATAAACAAAGACATTGGCAACCTTCAAACACTGGACCCCACCCAGTTTGGGTTCGTGAAGGGCTGATCTTGTCTCCTGAACCTGATTGACTTCTTTGAATCAGTCTCCAGAGCTGTGGACGAGGGTAAGGAGGTCCACACAACTTATCTGGACCTCACCAAGGCCTTTGACATCATCCCCCACTCTGGAATCATAGATAAACTTACTAAGCTTGGCATTAATCCCTACGTCACTCAATGGGTTGCCAACTGGCTTACTGACAGAACCCACACTGTAAAAGTACCTGACTCCAAATCCAGCTCCAGACAAGTGACAAGTGGAGTACCTCAGGGTTCAGTCCTGGGACCACTCTTGTTTGGCATCTACTTCTTTGAAGTACAGGCCAATACTAAGGGACTCTGACTAACAAAGTTCGCAGATGACTGCAAACTGGGCGCCATTATTGAATCTCCAAATGATGTGGATACTCTACAAAAAGGCCTTACAGAAACAGATGCTTGGTGCCAGAGCCATGGGCTCTAACTCAATGCCAAGAAATGCATAGTTATCCCCTTTGGGAAAAACATGTACCCATGAATTACCACGTAGGTGGCAGTACACTAAACACTGAAAGTGTGATAAGAGATTTAGGGACACAGGTGGACAGTGGTCTCACCTTCGATAACCACATCGCCACAACAGTCAGGAAATCCTTCTATGTGGCATACCTCATCACTAAGGGCTTTTCATCCAGAAAAAAGGAGGTCATTGTCCCACTGTACTCATCCCTCATCAGACCCATTATAGAACACAATGCCCCATTTGGTATGTACCTCTCAAGACACCTGCAACAACTGGAAAGGCTGCAGAAATACTTCACAAAAGCAATCACAGGCCTAAAGCAGATGCCCTATACTGACGACCTATAAAACTCCAGCTATACTCTGTCGCATATTGTCTACTCAGAGGCAATCTCTGCTTAACATACAAGGCCATGTCAAACCCAGAACTGTTGGACATGCTACACTTAAAGAAATCCCAATCCCTCAGAGCCACATGCTTCAGGGATCGAAACCTTGTCATCACAATAAACAAAACATGCTGGAGGGATAGGTTCCTGACCCAGAGACTCCCCAGACTCTGGAATAGACTGCCCATACATGTCAAGCAGAGCGCCTCTTTGGCCCTCTTCAAAAGGAACCTTGACGATTGGATGGGAGAAAGGAAATTCACCCCAGGGATCATGTCAGTCGCCCCTGCTAGACAGGGGTCCAGGAAGTAAATAGTATGGGAAGAAATAGCCAGGGAATTGTTATGGCTAGGCTTGTATAGGCCCTAGGGCTGATAGCGTAGTACCAGCCTATGAACCTATGAACACTAAAATATTGTGGGTCTAGTCTGATGAGATTTTTAAAGTCATTATTATCAGGTCAATTATAATATGATCCATAGTTTTGCAAATAAAAACCATCAGATTTCTGGGCCTATAATTCCTGACATCAGTGGTGGACTACTTGTGGAATGGCATTACGGCTGCTGTGCACCAGACCTCAGTGGCAAAGCCAGTGGCTAATCTTGAGTTAAGTAGTTTAAGGAGTGGTTCTGCCATGGCTAATTTGGTCTTGTCTATTAAGCAGCCAGGTATTTTATCATGCCCCATGCAAGAAGTAATGTCAGTCGTGGAGACCACCTTCAGTGCATGTTTTTTTGTGGTGACTGTGGGTCTGGGAGATTCTGGATAAGTGGACTTTGGATGGTCATCTCTGGGGTACGTGTTTGTTAGCTTGCTGGAAATGTCTACTGGATTAGAGTACATGGTGCCATTATGAATTCAGATAAATGTTGGATGTTATCTCTCTATTTCCTAATGTAGCTAAAAAAGTATTTGTGATTGCCCTTTGCATCAAATGCCAACCTAAGTTCATGGGCAGCTTTAGTAGATCTAATAGTATTTTTCAAGCTTTTAGTTACTTTACTGATGTTATCCTTGAATGAAGATCTTCTGATCTGTTGTATATTTTAAGGATTGCACTTCCTTTTATTGTAGAGTATATTTATGTTATTGGAACACCAAGGTGGTTTGTTTTTAAATTTCACTTTGTATTTTGATCTGGCTGGGACTGCTAGTTCTATATAATTAGTCAGTGTCAGTGACACAACAAGAACCATACTCCTCTTTGGTGCAGAAGGCTGTGGGTTGTGTTTCCTCACCAGTTAGATCTATTGCTGACACTGCAGTGCATCATAAGAGGGGATGCTCCACCCCATGAGTTTGCCATGCTTCAGATGAGATGCTAAACCAAAGTTCCATCTGATTGAGTTGGTGGTAACTCAGGTGTAAACTATCCTATGGAATTTATCAAAAAAAGTAGGGAAAATGTTACCTGATGTCCTGGACATATTATCTCTAGAAGTGTAAATACCACATTGAGTCTCTCCCATTTAACAAAGGATAAATAAAATTATCCAAGTACTCATAGCACTCCTTTGTGAAATTACCTTTTGTGGCAACATATGGGATAATGCTGCAATAAGTGAGTTTTGAAACTTCATCATAAAATTTGATGAGATTAGTATATTTCAAATCTTTGAGTTTTGAGATATTGGTTTCATTGGGTTCTGAGATTTTGAAGATGAAGGTCAATAGTTTATGATCCAACTTGACCATGGAAGGAGACGCCGAGGTATAGTACATTATGAAGCAATATTCAGAAGGATTAGGTCAAGTGTATTATGTACTTTAGTTGGTTTGTTAATAATCTATTCAACTGATTTTTTGTTTATTAAATCTAAAAAGTTTTGAGCATATCCTACATTGGAAGTGTAGTTGCTCCAGTTTATTGAAGAGTACTTAAAGTCTCCCAAAATACTGGAGTTTTTTGTTTATAGAGAATTTGTCAAGTTCAATTAGGAACCTTACATAATTTTCAGGTGACATAGAGGGTGTCCTGTAATAGGAGATAAACTAATAGTTGATCCGGTGGGGTCTATGTTATATCAACAAATGTTTAGGTTGCCGAACACCTAAACATCGAACCTTAAACGTTGAAAGTTACAAAGCACGAACAGCCAGTTACACAAATTTTTTTACAAGGAAAAAATGTGCTTGGCCATCATCGAGAATTTACCCTTTCCCCAAAATAGAGCGATCTCGGAGTTGGTATATTTAGTTGGGGGGGGGGTGTTGGTGGCAAGCCCCCCCCCCAGTTGATTAGGGCTTGAAAGAATGTTTTGTTTTCCGGTGGCCAAGCGAATTTTTACCCTTTAAAAAAATTTGCGTAATTGGTCGTTCATGGTTTGTAGCTTTCAACTTTTAGGGGTTGACATTTAGGTGTTCGACAACCTAAACTTTCATTGATATAATATAGGCCCAACCCAGCATAGTGTGATTTGGAGCTGAGCAAGTTCTGTATGTGGGCCTGTGGGACCCTGTCTAGAGGTGATATGTTCCATAAGAAATATCAAGATGCTACTATAGAGTGAGTGCTTTCTGAACTTTTAAACCAAGTTTCATTAACTACACATATATAGATGCATTCAAAATATAGGAAACCATTGTGGTCAGGCTGTTTGTCATTGAGACTTCTGGCGTTAAGCACTGCTACAATAATGTGATTGCATTTGGGATTTGACATATTAGTTTTTTTGATAGCTGTACTCTCTAAAAATGCACTATGGGGGCAGCAAAGCCTTTAACCAATATGTGAAAGCCTTGGAATCATAGTTTAGAAAGCAGGTAGGTCTACCACATACTGGATCCCTCTGGAATGACTCTAACTATGTTGCTGTAATTATGTTACCCAAAATCTTTGTAAAGCAGTGAAATGGTGGTGTACTAATTTTTGATGCAGTGTGTGCATCTGCTCAGGCTGCCACAGAGGGAGTATCACTGGCAGATAGAGCCATAAGGTATCCTGAGATCCCTCCCTCACTGGGGAAGGTGAGAACCCTCTCCATACAGCCTCATGTTCTTATGTGTGTGTGTGTGTGTGTGTGTGTGTGTGTGTGTGTGTGTGTGTGTGTGTGTGTGTGTGTGTGTGTGAGGCTGTGCATTTTCCCTGTATTGAGGGTGGACACACACTCAAGATAAAGACAGATAGTACCACTTTGTCTTTAGACTGTAACTTCAATAACCAGCAGCCCCAGCACAGGTGCCAACGTCAGCCTAATAATACATCCCAGCCTCTACATGTGTCACTGTAACAGTGCTCTACAGTGTTCATACACAACAAAAGGCCCACCAGAATGACCATGAGTATATCTCACAAAACCATACCTCTGTGGCATTCATGTTATCGTTGTCTATGAAAGATGCACCATAAACCCAATATATCTCTGCTACCATCCTAACATTACTGTAAACATGAATTATCCAAAACAGCATTCAGCCTCAGGTATCTCCATGCACTATATCTCTCTGGAGTAAGAGGAACTAACCAGCTGCATCCACCATTGACATGTTGGGGTGGTTCCATCCAGATGTCAGCATCCACTCCTCCAGGAATAATCCCAGAACCAGTATTCTCCATTCAGAAAACCAAAAACTAATCTGGCTTTTCAGCCTCTTGCTCCCAGGTAGTGTCCTTTCGTTTCAGGAAGTTTCTTTGCTTTGGCATGGTACAATATGTTGGCAACACACTTGGCACTGCTGTAAATTGCATCCGCATCCTCCAAGACATTTACATTATTGACCATAATCTGCCATTGTCACATAAAACCTGGTCAACACACCTTTATTCTAACAAGCACCACCCATGTGTCCTAAGTGCTTGTAGCAGGACATTATTTTCAGCTGGGCTGAAATTGCCCATCCTCTGCCATGAACATATAAGTCAGCCCTACAGACTACATACTATGGGGTTTGTAGAATGACATCTACAGACAAAAGGGTAATTTTTGTAGAACATGTAATAATCAAAGTGACAGCTGCAAGGGCATGGCATTCAATTGTTTTTTACAGACATACATGGGAATAGATGCAGCAGATGCTCACGCCAGTAGGTATGTAGAGGGTAAGACAAGCATCTCCGCTGTCAGCAGTTGAGTCACCTAAATCACACCTCTCAACCTTTTGGTGAAAGAAATCTGGACAAAGCCAGGAAAAATGGGGGACAAAGGCCCAAAAATAGGGACAGAATTAAAATATTGCCCTATGAACTTAGAAAGTTGTTAGAATAACAGATTTTGCTTAATTATGTGTTTTCTGAAGGATATAATGTCTGAAACTCAAATGTCTGTCATTATTTAGTGTTGTTTAGTGACTTCAATTTTCAATGATTTTCTAGAAAACCACAAATTTTATCAGGAATAGATAAAAAATATGAGGCAAAAGTCTGGACAGTCTGTGAAAATTAGTAACTGTCAATGATATGGTGTTACTATAGTATCTTGGAGGAGAACATGCTTGTAGGTATATGACTTCTGCACTCACCTGTGTAGGCTGACACATAATTAGACAAGCTATAAGAGTTCTGTGACAGTGATTGGCATTTTCATGGACAGGGTTTCCTGAAATTGTGGAATGCCTTGTTCCCAACACCTTCTACAAACATGAGTCACATACAGGCACATATATTCCTGTTGTTAGCCTTTTGTAAAGTGATTTACAGGAGAAGCTAGGTAAAATGCAGTGACAGGTATTGTATGGCTCCTCAGACTGACTATAGTCCACAGTAGTGGTGCTCTTCCTCTTAATACAGCTGCCCAAATATGTAGTAATTTTCAAATCTAAATGACTCAGCCTAGAAAATGGTGACATGTTTCTAAGATTATTTTACTTTATATATGTATGTGCAGACATGTATGCTGATTAGCTCAGGAATAATGGATGTTTATGAATTGTTATAGACATAAACTAATAGTAACCTTGAACAGATCTTAGCCATGAGCAGATGATGGAGAGCCATTCAGGTACACATGCCATGCTACTTCATAGGTAACCATAACCATGCCATAAGTGGGTAATTCACAAGCCATCTCTTTGTTTCTCATGTAAATGCTACCGTTTAATAGATTAACAGTTTCTTCTTGGGCAAGCCAGAGACCACATGAGTGGTGCATGAAGGAGAGCAAACCATCATGATTGCTTCACTTCAGGGAACACCTACTTAGCCCTCAGCTACAAACAACATCAAGACAGGAAACAGTGCAGGCATTGTTTTTGTGACTTGTAATAAAACCCTAACTTTGGAAACAGTGCAGGCATTGTTTTTGTGACTTGTAATGGAACCCTAACAATATCCATGTAAACAAGAAATGGAGATTAGTCAACAACACCTAGAATGATATAATAAGTATTTCTTATATATTTTCCCTTTTTTCTATCATTTTTGCCCCCAGGCCTGTCAACTTTTAAGTCTCCTTCCATGTGAACATGGCCCATTAATTCTCCTGCATTGGAAATTCCATCCGTTGAAGGGAAAAGAACCATCTGGAGGAGATCATCACTCAGCCAACCCTGTGGATGTATTGTACCTTCACTTGCACCAGGGCATTTTTACTGGCTTAACCTCACCTTTAGGTAGAGGGATGGATGATCTGCATCACCACTGAATCCCACAATACCCTTCCCATGTTAATCCATGCCTCTGTACACTCACATTGAAGACTGTCGCCAGGCGATAACATGGTGAACTTAATACCCCTCTCCAGGCTGTACATTTATACTGCTGCCCCTCTTCCAAGTGGTCATGGCAGTTTGCAGCTGTCTCTGCCCCCCCCCCCCCATGGTGGGCCCTCCTTTCTCCAACATTCCCTGTCAGACACCTGAGCCACTAAACAAGCAAACATCATGGCTTTTTCTGTCTGTTATGTTGGAGCTGGCTTTATGTTTTCTCATGTATCCTGTTTTATGTGTATTATGTTTGCTCCTGTCTGCACCTCCCATGACAGTCATTGAGTTGGTGGCATTACATATGATATGGTCAGTATTTCTGTACCCCCTTTTTCACATTTTGGCTGCATGCATCACAGCACACTGACTGCACTTGATGTGATCCCATGTACATCTGAGCCATATTCTCCTTATATATATTACCATATTTATGTGGGAGACACTCCTGATGCCTAACAGCTTTTGGGAAGTACTTATGAGATTGTTCTAGCATCTCATCTTACAGTGGTTGTAGTTCTCTGATGTGGCCTTTCCATTTCAGCATGAGCAGAGTGTGAGGCAAATCATGTTGCCTTCTGCAGGAGGCTGGAAAGGTTTGCAGTCAGCCACAGTGAATCCCTCCATGTGCTGCCAGGTTGGTTAAAAATAATCAATTCAGTGTCAGGCAAGATTCAGTCATGGCTATCTTCCCATTTTATCTCATCATTGCAGGTCCCAATGATAGACATTTGCTGAATGTACCTTTACCATGTCTCCTCCCTACTGAGCTTGTGGCTGAGGTACCTGAGGGTGATGAGGCTATGAGGGTCATCCTGGATGGAAGTTCTGAGTCTTCATTGGCTCATAACTACACTGTAGTATTTTTTAAGTACTTCCTTCATGCCCTCTTTTTGTTGTGCATTGTTACTTCTGTTGTTCCCTTCCTTATACACCACAAACAAATTATCAGTAGTTTAGCATTCACTGCAATACCTTAGGTGGCCCAGCTTCAGAATTAACAGGTGATGGAAGATAAAGTGGTGATACCAGTAGTCAGTATATAGCCCGGATAGAGAGCACCATGGAGTGGATTGCAGATTTGCTCACCTGACTGGCTGCGCCATCAGTGTGGCTTATACCACTAGTCAGTGTGATCCAGCTTGTGGAGATGGACACTAGTAATGTCCCTCTGAAATGGGACCAGAGATGACACAGCAGCAGCTCATACCACACCCTATCTCCAGCCATATGTCATGCCTCATACCATGTGAGTTGTTGAACCATCGCTAACACAACTTATCTACCCTCTATTTATGTCTACCCTTCCTATATCTTCCCATCCTAGTGTGCACATTTCTATCCCTTTTTGTCTTTGTTGTGCTGGTTTACCTGTCTGCACCCACACACTGTCCCATCTCTGTGTTCCCTTTACACACACCTTTTCCCTTCTCTCTCAAAAAAAGTTTCATTCTCCAACAAAAAGAACACATGTCATCGTCCCCAATGCTGTACACCTGTACGTGTCTTTTTGTATGGCCTTGGTGTTCCCCATTAGTTTACTTTCCCCACATATGTGGTCACAGTAGCAGTGGAGTAGGAGATAAAATAAGGCTAATTATGAGTGTGCAGTCTGGGGTTGCATTTTGTCAAGGAGTTTGGTAGCACCTGCACCCTAGGTGATGTAGTTATTACTGCTTTAGTCAGTCTGAGTTCACATTTTCTATTTTTGGGAGACTAAGAAATTCAGCATGTAACCAGTTTATGGACAATGTCTTGAGCTTCGGTGTTTGTATTTCAATAGATGTCTGTGTCTATCTGCACAGTTTTGCTATATGGCAAGGTCCATATGCATACTTGCCACATGGCTCATTAACATGCCCTAAACCACATCTAGCTTCTAATAAATGCTACATTTTCATTGCAGTATTAATTGTACCCCTGTGTTGATGCAAAATGCCATTTGCCTGCAGATTATGCATAAATGCAGTGCATATTTCTATGAGCCCCAGAAATTATCTTGTAAGTATGTAAAATAATAGTCAAGCTAGTCAGCTAAAAATGCAGTAAATGTAATCTGAAAAAAAACTTTGGCAATACAGTCAGGATTTAAACACACAACACTTTTGTAGAATACAGATGGCAGTTTACATCAGCTGGGGCTTAAAGCACAAGAGTAATCTGTTCAGAAGAACAGTCGGTGCAACACAAATGAGGTTCAGCAGTGAACATACAGAGAATAATTTATTTTCTGAGCAGGTCAGTAAAGCCCTTAGGCTTTTCAAACATAAACACCAGCCTATACTCTCTGGTGGGACAATTACTGTGACTATAGCACTGTGTGACTGTCACAGCTGCCAAAAGCTACATGTCTCCCGCTGCATGGAAATGGAGCAAAAATCACTTAGTGGGAAAAGTGAGAATGTTTTAAATGTCCAGAAGAATAATTTCAGATCAAGGAACACAACATATCTATAGTGCAATCATAATGAGTGTCAGATAGGGCACGTAACCGGCAGCCATGCAAACTAACAGTGTGAGTTAGATAACAGCTGAGCAGTAACATCCTTATATCTCTTACAATGTTTTGCCTGCTAGTTTCCTCCAGATTTATTTGTAATTGCTAATGATAAATAATGCATTTAATTCTGAAACCTTGTGCATTCAACAGCCAAATTACTGTATGTACTTTTCCTTCATTCAGAGCATTTATTCTGCTCTTTGTATGCTCCCTTTTCATTTTACAGCAGTATAAAATTATTTAGCAAGTAATGGCTATGAAAATAACCTTGCAATGTTATAATTTAACATTGTTTGACAAAGATATAAGCTAAAAAAAAAAGCTGTGCTTATTTTCAAGAAATCATTATCAGAATGTTGAGCTTCGGTGACACACATGACGATATAGAACTTTAAAGTTAGCAGCAGCCGCTGGCAGAATTGTTTTTCTGTAAATCCCTTGATATAATCTAATTTATTTTACCATCTGCAGTTACAACCCGTGAGTATAAGGCCCTTTGAAAGGCTTAATATTTAGTTTCAGACTTTTTGACCTGCAAGCCTCCAACTAGCTGCTAGTTCTGTATGTCATGTCAAGCAGGTGCTGTGGACAGTAACTGGACTACAAGGTAGGATATCAATTAATGTTCAGCCTAAGCTCCAGGATGCTGCCCCATAGCCTTTTGTGTTAAAACTTTGAATAATTCTTTCTTTTGAAGGGTTTATTGAATTTTTCCTGGAGCTGTTTAAAATTTCATGAATTACTTTTAGATTTACCTGGCTGTGCATGACAGATTATTATACTGCAGTTATTTGTAGTAAACATCGACAGTCATACAAGATATTCTTCACTATAGTTTTCTCAGATTTCAAATTTGTCCCATTGTCTTACATAACTGTACATCTCAGACCGACAGACAGACTGCACCGCAAGGTTCCTAAGATAAGTGCATCTGTGAAAAAATGTAGTGAAATGTTTGATCACTGATACGACTGCTGTTCTCAAGGGGGGACTTATTTATTTGAATTGTTGACCAGTAATGTTCAAAATGGTAAAGCCAAGTAACAGTTGCGACCTAGAGTGGAAGGTAGGAAAGTGTCAACAATAATTACAAAGGCAATTAATGTATAATACATATACATACAACAGCAAGGAGAGTTCTAGATCTTGTTTGTATAAACAGTCAAGACAGTTCTAGATACATATTCATAAACATGCACATTCATATTTTGATAGACTGTATGTATCCAGTGCTCTAAATACAAATAGTTACTTTTCAGTAATAAATGTTATGATAAGTAAACTCAGTTTGATTCATTGATTTTATTTTCCTAAGATCTGACTGAATTAGATCACTTTGAAATTAATTAAAAGTACAAAACAGAGTTTGATTGGAGTTTTACAGGTCATATAGCAGTAATAAGAAGAGGGACAAGGCCTTGAGACAGTCTGCATGTGATCAAGCCACACTAGCTAAAGGTAAATCCTGCATTACCCACATCCAGTCATGAATTACTCCTAAAATGGACTCCTACTTGAGTGTTAATGAAATCTGTTCTCCATTTCAGTCAAGTTTTCAGTCTAGGCATGATACTAAGACTTCCCTGATGAGAGTAAATAATGACCTCCTAGCAGTAAGAGCTCAGCAATGCTACTCCATCCTTATTCATTCATATTTTGCTGCTTTAGACATAGTTGATTGTGATATCTTACTTAGTTGCTTGCCCTAGTACTGAAGTATCTCTGGGGTTGTGTAACAATGGTGTGCCTCCCACCTTAGTGGTTGAACTCAGCATCTATTTTTTCATCTTAATTTCTCCTCATCCTTCCTTCTGACATATGGGGTGCAATAGGGCTCCCTCCTTGCTTCCATGCTGCTTACTGTGTATACGCTTCTGTTAGGGAATGTTTACTCAGATGTACCTCTCCTTTCTGCTAAGCTCTATGGGTAGCTCTGAATAAACTTGCCTTGGACTTGGAATGCATCCACAAATGGACAATCATTTGAAGCACAGTAACAGTAAGAAGATAGCCAAGACCATTCATACCACCTTGCATAACTCCTCGGATCCATTTTTTTCACTGGGTATTACTTACAGTGATGATAAGCTGTATCTAGAATGCAGACTCCTGACATGATCTTTGAAGATTGGTTTACCCCTAATGCCCAGGATACAGCTGTTGACTTTACTTCCTGAGGACTATCTTGGTGATTAAACACATTATTACTTCAGTGACTTTACTCAAACATATGCATCCTCTGGATTCTACCTGTCTAGACTACTGCAGTGCATTGGACCTGGGGTTACTGCCCATTGATCTGTCATCAGTTTGTAGAGTAATCTGCAAGTTATCTCATTACTGTGGTATTGAGATGTCACCATATCACACTGTTGTGTAAAGGCTGCACTTGTTACCTCATCTGTCTTGTATCCTGTCCTGGTTAATCTAACTCCTCACAACTTGGGAACCCTTTAGTTCATAGGGAACATCTCAAGTGGTACTGGCCTGCTTACACTCTTCAGTCATGTAACCACTGATTGTTGGAGGTTCGTAGAGTCTGGCAGGATATTGCAGGGACATGCTCCTTTGCATATCAAGGGCCATGTCTCTGGAACCTCATGCGTCACTGTGTTAGGATAATCCCAGTTCTTAATAGTTGCAAGCATTCATTCAAAATGTACCTCTTTGATCGGGTCTATATTACAAGATCGAAACTTTAGTTAATCGAATAACTAAAGATCGATCTTGTAATATCAAAACCTAACAATGTTGAATGGCCGAGTTGACCCAGGGAAACACTTCCCTTGGCCACATTAAAAAAAAAACCTTTCAATTCCAATTCAAGTGAGGGGCTTCGCCTATCACACCCCCTGGTGTGGGGGGCTGTGCCCCCCACACCTCCCCTAACTAAATATACCAACTCCAAGATCTCTCAAAATTGGAGAAAAGGGCATAATCCACATAACGGCCAAGGGAAGTGTTTCCCTGGGTTAAATTGGCCATTCACCATTATTAGGTTTCGATATTACAAGATCGATCTTTAGTTATTTGATTAACTAAAGTTGCGATCTTGTAATGTAGACCCCTTTGATCTGGTATATGAAGTGTAGTCTCTTCTGTTTCTCTTCATTATGTTATTTACTTACTTTCTGTAACAGTTCATAGCTATAACCACTTAGACTTGAATATGTACTTGACAGTGGTTCATAGTGGATTGATTCCTACATCTTCCTACATTTTGTGAAATACTTTTGGTGATGAAATCAGAAAAGCATCAGACATTCATTATGGCTTCATTTAAAATGCCACATTAAAACACTTATGTCACTTTATACCATAATTAGGACAATCCCCCAGAGAGACTATTAACTACAGCCTACACGCAGGCACATTCCCTACCTGAAAAATCAGATACAATGTAAACTAACATTATACCAACATTTTAATATTGAAATAATACATATCAAATAGTTAATCTTTACAGAAACTCACAGAAAATAGCAGCCAGAATAATACCAGTACCTAAAACTAATCCACCCCCCCCAAAAAAGAAAGAAGTGACCCACTCAAAACAAACTGAATCTTAAAAGGACCTGCAGAATGAAAACATTTTGGAATCTGAGTCCTACAAGGCAAAAACTAAAACTGATCACATTTGATATTTAACATAACAACAGATATAAGACACATAGCCTCCCTATACATACCCTATAATCAGTATACCCAATGCCATAGACAAACTCAGTAGAAAAATAAAAACATAAACTCTCCAATAGCAAACATTACACATACAAAAAAATGAAACAAAAATTTCTGCACCATGTCCCTTGTATATCTGCATCAGCCATTGTTTTTACTAGACACATTCAACCTCAGAAATGACTCTGTTGAAAGCACCTATCTTGTCTCCTAACAGCCAGAACTTGGCTGTAAAACCTAGAGCACACTGCTTCAAAATCGATATGCTAAATTCATCTGATAATACAAAAAACTACAACACTCCATGTAAATGCTAAATAGAATAATAAATTCTCATAAAATTAACATGTACCCACTACTATCTTTTTTCAATGATGTCTCAACCCAAACTGAAAGTAAAAAACAAAATTCCCTTCCTTCTTGAAATAATAGTATAACTGGTCAAAAACTTAAATCAACCAATCAAAGAAAAAAAATCAGCAAAATTACTACCAAAAAAAGTTATAAAGTCATGTTCCTGCTCTTCAAGTTATTCCTAAATTCTAATTGATACAGTGGTGAGTGCTGTTCCAGAAATCACTAAAATGAATAGGAAACCATATAATTAAGCATTTGTCAATGCCAAATTATGCTGTCAGAGCACTGACAGTGATGTAATAAGGTATGATGGAGTAATAAGATAATGAGGTAGTGATAGGAGTCGACGATGGCACGAAAAAAAACATTACCAATAGTACGTATATAAGTGTGGAAATACTCCGATGTACTCCTTGTACAAATGTGCCTGCAGTGCAATTCATACAGGCTTTATATATATTTTACTGGCCCTTGAATGGAAAAAAAAAGTAAAATATTACAGTTTCTTACTTTTGGCTATTAGCTACCGCTGTCAGCTGTCAAACAGTGATGCTTATAAATGACTTATGAGCAGTGGGGAACGTGTTCCTGCCACATGATCATCCTTTTCCTTTTTTATAGCTGCATATGTGCAGCAGAATTAATACAGCCTCTAGATATAAGTTTTCCAAATTTCTGTAAGCTGTTGTTGTGTCTTTCGGCTTTTCCCGGTTAGGGGTCGCCACAGTGGAACTCCGGTCTGCTAATGATTGGCAGTAGATTTTTACGTGCCGAGTTGCCAGCCCTGACGCACAGCCTTCAACGAAGGTACGCCCATTCACGCATGTCTCCACACAGAGGACGCTGTAGCTGAGAATCGAACAGGACAATGTCTTACTGTGAGGCGACAATGCTACCGCAGCACCATGGTTCACCAGATGGTATTTACAGTTGTGTATAATAAGTTAACTATTCCTTTTGCTTATATTTCTGTATTACTTCACAAGCATGGGCATCACAGGATAACTGGCAGATTTCAAAAACTGAGACCATGTTGATGTATTTTGTTTCCCTATTTTTTTCGGATGTGCATTTGCAGCCCCTATATGTTGTGTCTGGCTGTCAAATATATGCATGCAGTACAACAAATTATATTTCAGTCATGTAAAATAAAGTGAAATATTCATCATATATTTCTCTGTCATTTCTCATTGTCAAGCATTGCAGACTGACATCTGTGAAACAGTCAAGAAGAAAGATAAAAGCATAACATTTATATATAGAAACTGAAAATATCTGTAAATTATCTTCTGAAACAACAAATATAACAATATAAAAGCTCCGTACCCTCCCAAAAGTATGCTATATGTTGCTTCCCCATGTCTGGGTGCTCTGTATAAGGTACAGCATGATGCTTTGTGTTGCTCCAATGATCAAGTTTTTAACAATCACATTTATGTGGCTGAACTAAGACAACACCTCTAAATGATAAGGATTTCCACAATCCTGTAACATTTGTATGGTAGCCATACAGCAAATGATACAGCAAATCAAATGAAATAAAATGAAATAATTCCTGATGCCTGCATTTGGCTGCCACTTCTCAGAATAAGGTATGAAAATGGCCAATACCAGATGTATTAGTCTTAAAGTAGGGTTTTGGGTCCTAATTTTCACTTCTTGCATGAGGGAGTAGAAACAAATTCTGGAAATCATCACCTGGTTTTCTTTAAGGCTGTGTCAGAAGTAATGTTATCAGAGCATAGGTCTTGTTGCTTTCTTCATAAGAGGATAGCACAGATCTCATCACATTTCCCCGTTCCTCTGTGATGTTTTATTTCACAGGTAAGCTATGGTGACATGCACTGTGGTCTACCATTGTACAATAGCATCATAGCAATCTCTTCAGATCCAGAGGTTTTGTTGTCAGTACTGTGCAACTTTTCATGGGACAAACTCAAAGAAACTGCAAAATAAAAGTGACTGTATTTACTGCCATTGCAGTTCCTGCTGCACAGTGGTATTAGTAGCCTTATGTTGGTCCATAGCTGGCAGTCACGTGGTGTTTTAGCCAAACTGTTTTTCTGGTTTTGGCCATTTTCATTTCCTACTTCTGTATTGCACCCTTATTTGTCCTTCACTTTAGAAAAGGGATGAATTGTGCCAAGGCAGCCGGGGGGGGCTTCCAACCAATGCTCCTTTCAAAACTTATCCAGAAAGAAAGACAAATTTGGCAAACATTATCCCCAGACATCCTTTGCTCCACTAACCCAGTGGAGAAGTGAAACAAAAAAGAGATAAGAAATAAAAAAGTAACCATTCCTTAGAGAAATCCGTGTCACCATAACCTATAATTGACTGACATTTGCATAAACTTGAATCTCTAGTGCAATTATAGCTGCAAAGACTGGAGAGAGGAGATTGTAGTATAATGAAAACAAACTTAAGGAAAAAGACATTGTATAGCAACTGGAGGACGCATACATATTATAGACCTCACTGCCAAGTGTTCCACAATACTCCCAGAAGAGGAAATGACCATTCCATGCCACCAAGACTTTCCCCACCCACTACCAGTACAGAGAAGGCAGGATAGCAAGGCACTCCCCCTTGAAATTAAACATTTCAAGTAGCACTAACTCAGGCCAAAGAACACTCACTCCAGACGGGGTAATTCACCTACTCAGTCTGCACATGCCCTTTTATGTCTCAAAAAGGAGACTGGAGGATATGATAGGCTGAAAGATGCTTATCTGCTACTGGGATGTGAGAGACACACCAAGTAAGATCTCTTAAAAGGTACCACCTAGAAAGACCAAATCATCACCCTGTCCATTGGACTTTCATCTAACCCCCCCCCCGCCAAAATGAATGATGCTTCCATCCATGGCATCATGCCATCAGGGTATAACTGTGTTGCTGCACAACAGTAGCAAGGAGATGGGCATTTGTCGTAATGGCCTGAAATCACTCTCTTGTCATCAGTGGAAGTAAAGAGGCAAATTGTAACCACACTAGAGCTCCATTCCACATCAGAAACCGGCCTGCTAAGCCACCCAGAAGCATAACCAGATGTACTACACAGTCTATAAAATCCAAGTTTTGTGGAACTGAGGTTTTTAAAGAATGCTTACCTTTCTCTTACATCATTTGCAGTAGTTCTCTAAGGTCTGAATTCCCCAGGCAAAAAGGGTTGGAGAAACTGACCCTTCCTCATCATGGAAAGAAAGTGGGAGTGTGTCATGTCACTCTTGCTGTCAAAATGCATGTACTATTCTCCATAGCTTCTCTAACTAGTAAGCTGACTACGAGCATTACCTGCAGCAGCACCAGTGTCAGTGTTGTTACAAACCACTGTATGTGGCTAGAGGTACATATGGATGCCTTGCGTCAGCAACTTAAGAAGGAGGATCTACCAGGTAAGTTCCAACCAGATGCAGTGCCAATTGCTAACCGTCAGCAGTGCACACGCTCACACCACTGCTCTATCTGTACAAGCATCAGCAGGGTAACTATAGCAAGTTATGCTTTCTGCAAATGGAAATAATCTTCCTGTATTCATGAAATTAAGAGACCGTGTTTGAACAGGCAATAACAAGGCAAACATCGCAAACTATGCTTTCTGCAAATGGAGATGATGTTGTTATGTCAGAAAAAGGAAGACACCTTGTTTGAACCAGCAGTAGCAAGACAAACATAGCAAACTATCCTTTCTGTAAATTAAACTGATGCTGTTATCTCCATAAAAAGGAAGAGAACATAGTTGAACAAGCAGCAGCAAGGCAAACATGGCAAGCTATGCTATCAGCAAATGGCAGCGAAGTACCAATGTTAGTAAAAAAAAATAGTGGTTCATTATACAGACCTTAACACAATATGACCACCTGTTAATGTTATGTGTATTTTGCTGAAACATAATGTTACTTTGCATACAGTTAATTTGTATGTGGAAGATTTTCAGTTGTGTGATTCATTTCTGTGGAACAAACTTAATTTACTGATGTAATAAGTAAATTATTACATCAGTCACAGCCATCAAGGAGCTGCAAGAGGCCATTGATAGGGAAATTAAATTAGGTGAGTCAGGTAAACTCATGTGGAGTATAGAGGGTAAAAACATTTGAAGTTCACAAATCCATAATCCATTTCCATATCACTTCATCTGTTTGTTTCACTCCAAGCCACATCTCTGCATACTGAATTGCTTTAAGATCTTCTACATACCTTCAGTGATGTACAACCTAGAAAATTCAATAATACTTTTCTCAGTGCTTGACTTTTTTTCTTATAAAAAAAAATAAGCCAGTGGAAACAGCTCCTTTATCATTCAGAGTTGTATAGCATATTCATAAATGTAACAGGCAATAACTGAAAACACATGCTGTAGACTAGTTTTGCTGTCAACAATACTCACTTTCCTGAGACTTTAATATTCTTCCATCCAGTTATTTTAGAAAAGGAAGGTATATTATGTTTGAGGCTGATGTGTACTATATTTAATTAAGGAGACAGTATGATACAATGTATCCATTAACCCTGTTGATCAGATGGATTGCATTAATAAGGTTATAATATAAAAATAGATAGCTCCGTAGGAGTATGACAAAATTATGTATTGTTTTATGGCCTTCCTGGTATTTCCTAACATAAATACATTAGTGAGACTTTTTTATCAGTTCTCTTCCTTCATCCATCTCTCGTCATGTCACTGTGTCACACCTGTTGTGTACTTCTCATAATCCTAGCTGCACGGTTAATATCCTGGTGGTTTTACATTAACCATTGGCAGGTCTTATTCTGGAAAGATAATACTATAGTGCATTAAGTGGTAAACTAAAGTTTAAAATGATATAATGGAAACAGCAGAAAGGACACTAATTGTCTATAATGAAAATTACCCTAGAAATTATACTCGGAAATTGGAAATGGTAAATGTTACAATATTTGGTTTTGTATGAGTCTACAGATCCACTTTCTATTACATTCATTTTTAAATTAAACTTACAAAAAATATGAAGGCAGGGTGTTTTAATTAAGTAAGCTGAGTCATACAGATACAGGTGTTTTTTTAATTAAACTTACTGTTAAGTTCAATTCATCTTTATGAAGTTAATGTGCTTTGCTAACAATAATTTATGTAATTCATATTGCAGTACTTTCTAACTCTTTGTAGAACTATAACAATATCGATATACTTATTTGTGGCTGCACGTTTGGATATTCTGATTCCCAGAGATTCGAGATAATTAAGTCACGTGGCTCTTGAATAACTTTTGTCAGATTACACAGGAGACAACAAACTATATAATGACACTTTTAGTATTTTATACTTTGCGTGTATTGTTATGTATGCAATGCATATGGTAAGTCAGTTTCAGAGCTTAAGGGCACAGGAGTCAGTTTTCGACTTTTTCTGTCTGCTGTAATTTAGGAGCATTTTCACTCACTGGTGATTAGCAGTACCTTGTATAGTAACAAACGTATAAAGCTAGTACTTAGGACTTAAACATGTAACACAGAATGGCTTTGCATGGAGCTAAGCTTAGGGCAACTAGATAGTGTCATACAGCACTAAGATCATAGCACTATCTAACATGGAAATACCAAAATGTGTAAAGTAACAGAAGATATGGATATTAGCAACCTGCCATGCCCATACATTATGTTTTCTTTTCACTATGGTCAATTGTGTTTTATCACATTTACCTTTAAGACCACTACTTGATGATCCTGAAAAGGGTGGACTATGATGAATTGTCCAAAATATACCAATGAACAAATAAAAGAACAAAGTGCAGGAAAAGTAGGTTGCAGTAGCAGCAGTAATAAAAAATAGTATTGTAAATCACTTTTATCCCTCTTTAATCCAGACGCTATCAGAACTATATATACATTTCAACCAGCCCCTTAAATAATATAATCACATGCTCATATTAATTAAAGCCAAAGATCAACAGTGTATTTAAGCATAAATTCTGAATATTATCTATAAAACACACTTTATGATGAACACTGAGTAAAGCACTTTATAAAACACTCTAACATAATCGCTCAGAAATGTAACGGTGATACTTTATAAATTTGCAGTGACTTGGGTACACTTAGATAAACTATATAAAAAACTTTTAAAATGAAGGTCACTGCAACTTGACAACAGCATCATCCATGAATGCATAAAGGGGCTGCAGGTCCCCAAAGCACTATGTATGTGGACGTATCCCTATGGTTTGCAGCCAGGATCTTTGTTACATAAAGAACTGCCTGTGTTTTTTTTCCATCCACATGGCTGTGAACTGATGGGTGTATTGATTAAGGACAATGAAAGAAGCCATGGAAAGCTTAGTGTGGACATTTCAAAATTAAAGGAACCAATGATTAATGTGCTCCACTGTGATGATTATTTTAGTATTTTTTTAAAAAGGTGGGCAGTAGTCAAGATCTTATAAAGAGGAAGGTGGAAAAATTGGAAAGAGACACAGACGATTATGAGGCTCAATGAGCCTATCCAGTTAACCATTCTTATACTACAAACTATGACCTTTATGATGTCCACTCTGAAGTGGAGGATATGTTTACATTAAGAAGGCTGGGACTGCAACTCTAGTGGGAGGAGAAAAGTAGTCTGATCAGTCCAAGCTGAAAAATGCATAGGGAGGCTTAAGGTGAGAATTACTTCTCAATAGTTATTTGATTTGTTTCCAATACCATTTCACTTTTAGCTAACTAAAGTCTGATTTTTTTATTAAGAAGGCTGGGATTGCAATTCTATGGAAATGGATAAAGGAAGCCTTTTCTTTCCGAGATGGGAAACACACAAGGGAGCATAAAGTGGCAATTACTTGTTGTAGCAAGTTGGTGCCTTTTTTCACTTCTGTCTATCTAAAGTGTGTTTCTTCATTAAGATGACTGTGACTGCAATTCTAGTAGGAGGAGAAAGGTCAACTGGTCTGTCTGACCTAGGAAAACACACAAGGGAGCTTAAAGTGACAATTACTTACTGTAGCTAGTTGATACCTTATGCTTTTATCCAATCAAAGTGTGCTTTTACATTTTGAAGACTGGGACTGCTATTGTAGTGGCAGTAGTAAACTAGTCTGGTCAATCTGAGTTAGAAAACACACAGAAATTTAAAGGAAGATTGTTTCATCAGCCACAGAGCTTTTTAAGGACTTAGTTGGGTGTTAATCTGCACATGAGCTACTTTTCCAGTTGTTTTACATTAAAAAGTTCCAGGATAATCCATCCTGTGGCAGAAGGTGTTTACCTGAGTTGGGAGGCATTCCAGAGAGCTTAAGGTGCATTTGTTTATTGGCATGCAGGCAAGGCAGTTAGTTTATGTCTGCTATAAGTTGGGAGCATTTTCGAGAAGCTATTCACTGCTCACTGATGGTTAGTTAGCAGTACCCTGTATAGTAGCAAACCTATAAAGCTAGTACTTAGGAATTTAACCCATAACATAGCATAGAGCTAAGCTTAGGGCAGATAGATTGTGTAATACAGCACTAAGAACTTAGCATTACCTAACATCTAGCCTTCTCCCTAGACACCACTCAGGTGACCCATGTAAAACCAAGACCATAAACCATAATAGCCCAACTCTAATACATTTCCTGACAACATGGACATGGGCATCCTGAGATAATATAGTAATTGTCTCATGTACTCAGACAACCTTTTAATCCTTAAAGAAACTAACAGAGTATGCAATAGATGTACATACATAACTTCCTTGGAGGCAAGAAGTCATGCTTACAAACAAGGTTGTCAAAAACATGTACACTAAATCCTTTACACATAATTCTCACCACACACACACACAGACCTTCTCATGCTGAGGAACTTAAAAAAAACACTCAGAACCTCAAAGATCTCTTAAGCCATCAAACTACAGCACCTACCCTAAATCGCAATCAGTAAAGCAAACACCAAAAACAAAACAACACCTAACACTACATATAAGCCTACGCTCGATCTCGCAAGAACAAAGCCTATATTGCAAAAAACTTTTTACCTAGTACTCTTGCCATAGGGGTTTCTATTGTACAGCACATAGATATCCCTCTCACCAGGATGAACACGGAGAAGAGAATGGTTAGTTGCCTATCTGGAGCTAGAATCTTCAATATCACACATGCACTCAAGTCATTGCATCGCTGGTACCAGTATGATTCTATTATAGTTCATATGGGTCTAAGTGACCTGAGGTGTATCTCACAGGACGGTATGAAAAGAGACAATATAGATCACTCAGAATATGTGTCACAGACAGATACGTGCTTTGCATTGAGCAGCATTCTACCTTCACCAAGGATGATGGCACAGTATGAATAGAAAATGATTGATTTTATTAACTGGCTTACGGCATGGATGACATGGTTAACAGACCACATTGCTTTGCCATGGATGGTCTGCACCTTTATCCCTAGGCTTTTGGATATTGGCTAAAACATTATACATCCCCTTACAAGTCTTTTTAGGCAATGTCAAAATGACAAAACTGCCAACATAGCAAAAAAAAAAAAAATTCAAAGCAACCTTAAAGTGTTACTGTGCAATGACAGGAGCCTAAACAAGAAACTCCACACCCTGCAAGCTATTCTCCCTCTGTAGAATGTAGACATCTCTGCTGTTACCAAGACTCAAACATATTAGAACTAGTACTCACCAACACGAGAGAGAGTATTGCGCCCCTGTCACATCCTTATTGGTGAAGTCGGATCACAAAGCTGTTTTCCACAAAATAAAATTCAACTAGAAAAACCCAACTAAACCATAATAGTTAGGAACTATACTAAAGCAAACTACATCATATTAAGTGATGGTTTGTCAAAATTCACTGTTCTCCCAAACCCTGAGACCCCAGCTACCTAAGCAGAATTATTTACAGAAACCCCATATAAACAAGTAAATGGCTGCATTCAAGTTGCCATACCAGAAATAAGCTCAGATCTTACACCTTGATCAACCACATTGGTGGAATCCTTACCTTAACAGGCTGTATAAAAGGCAAAACTTCATGGCCAAAACCAGAAAGAGTAATTCTCATAGAGACAAGAACTCTCTGATTCAACTAAACAAGAAACTAAGAGGTCTAATAAAAGTCCAACAAGGCCAATTATGAGATCAGGATACCCTCACAGACTAAGGACAGTCAGAAAGCCTTCTTCAGCTTAATTATACCTAGCAGTGTGCAGAACCTGTGGTAAATAGCACACACTGAATAGGATGCATTAGCAAATCTACAGGCTGATAAATTTAGCTCTAAGTTTATATCCCCACTCTCCCCTCAACCCACTAAATATTATATACTTACAACCATCAACTTTTTGAAAAGGACTTTATGTTTATTACAAACACTGGTATGATTTTAGTGCAACTGATATTGATTTAAAATTCTTTACCAGAAAGTTGTAAGCACAAAACACCAAAAAGTTGAATTTCAGTGTATCGTTTTATAGCTAGTGCAAGGTGAAATTTTAGTGGTGGAGTATGTTATAGAAAAAAAAAGTAGACCAGTTGAAATTACTTCAAACTAACCACAGCATAACTATAGAATAAAACAGTTTTGTTGTTGCCTACTAATATAAAAAACATTCTCTTTATGAAACCTGATGGGGTGGGGGTTAGAATAGAGTTATGTGCTTTATTGAGTTTATGATTAAAATGATGGGCATTCTGCAGGATGACCTATGCAACAGGTAGGTTTTTAAAATGAGATTCAGGTGGCTTATAGAAAAATGTATCTGTTTTCATAAGATTTGATTTTACAGATAATAAGTCTCCAAAGCAACTCTGTGAATATGTATTAGTCCAGAGACCTGTTGTCTTTAACATTTTTAGTATCCCATAGGTATATAACTGTAACTATTAAAAAATAAAACTTTAGCCTGCTGTGGCAACAGGAGGTTTAAAAATTGAACTTTAAGCAAAACTTATTGATAGAAAACTGAAAAATATTTGCAAACAATATGATGAATATATATTGAGAAACTGTTGGCATTTCTTAGAATTTTACAATACGTTAAGTTTCCAGTAATACATGCTTTGTGACAACTGGTGTGAAAGATCTTTTTGTAGTGATACTGCATAATAATGGATTAAAGCTATTTAGTGAACATTAAGAATAAACTACAGATGTTATTATCATCATACGTTCATGGGTTCATAGGTATTTACTAACCTAATGACCACAAGGGCCTTTTTAAGGCTAGCCATTCATCCTAAATCTCTGACAATTTCTGATACCCTTGTTAATTGTAACCAGGGGCTTGGGAGATGAAGCATTTACACGCAGGGGCTTGGGAGTTCAACCATTTGCAGGCTGCCTGCATCCATTAGAGACATAGTGCCAGAACAAGGATAAATTTCCTATTCCTCATCTAGTTGTCCAAGTTACATTTGAACTGGGTTAGAGAAGAATTCTGCTTCACATGGATGAGGAGCCTGTTCCAGAGAAGAGGAAATCTCTTGGATACATACCTGTATCTCCAGCAGGTCCTATTTATATCACAGGTAAGGTTTAAGTCTTTAGAATGGGTAATTCTGGTGCTGTTTGTCTTGTGGATATGCAGGAGGTCTATCAGAGTGGGGACTGACAATTCCCTGTATGCCAGCCATAGATCTCCCCTCGACAGCCTGTAGGAGGTAGAATTTTGGGATAGGGCCTTGAGAAGTCTGTATAGGACATGCTACTTATGTCCTGTATTCTTTTAGTGAGGAATCTCTGTGGACATTTAATTGTTGGATATGCATGGTTAGGTACATACCAAAGAGGGCATTGTACTCATCGATAGTTCTGATGAATGGAATACGGTGGAATAATGACTTCCTTGGACCTAGATGCCATACCTTTTTCATAAGTTACACAACAAAGAATGCTTTCCTCACCACTGTAGACACAAGAATGCTTTCCTCATAATTGTAGAAACATGATGGCGTAAGGCTAGATTACTGTCTATGTGTATCCCCAAATCCCTGACTGCTGAGTCAACACTTGGGGGTGTGCTGTCAATATGATAGCAGGGGTGGATGATTTCCCAAAGTATACTGTTATGCATTTCTTTGCATTTAGTTTTAGTCCATGTCTCTGACACTAGTTATTTGTTTGTGTCAGGTTTTACTGGAGAACATTTGTGTCAGTGGGTGATTCAATGACAGCACCTAATTTGCAATCATCTGCAAATTTAGTCAGCCAGAGACCACTGACATCAGTCTTGATTTCAGAGAAGTAAATGCCAAAAATGAGCGGACCCAGGACCGATCCCTGAAGGACTCTACTTGTGACTGGCCTTGTTGTAGAGGTGGACACCCCAATTCTAACTTCCTGGGTTCTGTCTTTGAGCCAGATGGCTATCCAGTGGGTGACATAATGGTTTGTACCTAATATCTTCAGTTTGACAACAATGCCCAAGTTGGACAACTGATGAAGTTGGTGATGAAAAATAGCTTTGTTTACTTTGAAGATGAATATTTCCACCAGGTGAGTGGGGTGGTGATGGGAACCACTTGTGCAAATGTGTTTTTTGTGTTTAAATTTGAATATCAAAAAATGAGATTTGTCCTATGAATGATATGGGAAATTTTATATAATTTTTAAATTCAACCACATGTTTAAAATTTACATATATATTTTCTTTTGATAATATTAATTTGTTGAATGGTTCTACTTAGAAGGGCATTGACAAGCAACATATTGAGCCTAATGTTTACAGAAAGCCCACATATGTATGTTTAAACTCATATCTATACTATTATAGCTGACATCCCTGTAGAGATATGCACAATTTAGTAAAAGGACAGATGGTGCAGCTAACTGCTAATTTCAAAAAATGGCCAATATTCACTGGAGGTTAACAAGCTGAAAGAGATGTTTTAAGATCATGGCTATCCTATGCCATTATTAAATTAAATAACGGAAAAGGTTTTAGCATTTTGGCACAGTTGGCTTAAATTGATTTTAGAGATAAGGTTGAACATTAGCGATAAAACCACTGACAGGGATACACCAAATTAAAAGGATGTAATATTTGAGTATAATAAAAATAGTAACGCTGTAAAGAATGTTGTTACCCAGTTTTTTAACTTTTTGTAAAATGGTGGGTGGTGTTCTATTTTTTTATTTATAAAAAGAGATCCCACTGTTAAGGAAAACATTGAAAAAACAACCATATGTAAGGGATGATAATAGTTATGTGACACAAATATTTGGAATGTGTAGACAGTGTACATACTTTAATGATACTTTTTATTCAGCTGAGCCATACAGACACTGTTCATCTATGAAGGTTCAGTATCTTTATGGTTTCATAAAGCAATGCTGGTACTAGACTCCTGCACCATTGGCATCTGCCTGTCCTGCCACCGGACAGCTTACTCCAAGAACAGTCCATTCCTTTACCTGCCCTATATATCATTTACATTGATCTCTTTCATCATTGCACTTATTATTTTGTACCCCTGCTTACTAGAAAAAAATATTTGCTTAAAGCTGTCCCTCCCTCCATTGATCAATATACATTTGTTTCTGTTGGAGATACAAGATTTGATAATGTGTGACTATAATCTATAGGTTCATAGGTTCATAGGTAGGTACACAGCTATTGGCCCTAGGGCCTATATAAGCCTAGCCAAAAGGTACCCTGGCTTTTGCCACCCAAGAAAATTATTTTCCTGTGCCCCTGTTGAACAGAGCCACAGAAGTGATCCCCGGGGTTAATTTCCTATCTTCTATCCAATCATCAAGATTTTTCTTGAAGAGTGCTAATGAGGAGCTTTATTTGATATATATATATATATATATATATATATATATATATATATATAAATACATACATATATATATATATATATATATATATATATATATATAGTTTGTTCCAGAGTATGGAAAGTCTCTGGGACAGGAATCTATCCCTCCAGCATGTTCTGTTTATTGTGGTGAAAAGGTTTAGGTCCCTAGAGCATGTAGCTCGGAGGGATTGCGATTTCTTTAAGTGGAGCATGTCCAACAGCTTTGGGTTTGACATAGCTTTGTATGTTAGGCAGAGATCGCCTCTGAGTAGGCAATATGCAATGGAGTAAAGCTGGAGTTTTTTGAGACAGTCTGCACAGGGCATCTGTTTGAGGCCAGTAATCCTCTTTGTGAGGTATTTCTGCGGCCTTTCCGGTTGTTGTAGATGTCTTGTGAAGTACATACCAAAAGGGTTGTTGTACTCTATAATGGGTCTAATGAGTGACGAGTAGAGGGGAACAATTACCTCTTTTTTCCTGGATGAGAAACCTTTTGTGATGAGGTGTGCCAAGTAGAAGGATTTCCTGACTACTGTGACGATGTGATTATCAAAGGAGAGACTACTGTCCACCTGTGTCCCAAGGTCTCTTATCACACTTTTGGTGTTAAGTAGACTACCACCTATGTGGTAGTTCATGGGTACAGAGTTTTTACCAAAAGGGATGACAATGCACATTTTGGCATTGAGCTGGAGGCCATGGCTTTGCCACCAGCCATCTGTCTCAGTGAGGCCCTTTTGTAGGATGTCCACATCGTTAGGAGTTTTGATTATGGCACCTAGTTTGCAGTCATCTGCGAACTTCGGTAGCCAAAGACATTCTGTGTTAGCCTGTACTTCAGAGAAGTAGATACCAAACAGGAGAGGACCCAGGACTGAACCCTATGGTACTCCACTTGTCACTGGTCTGAAGTTGGATTTGGAGTCTGCTACTTTGACAGTGTGGGTTCTGTCAGTGAGCCAGTTGGCAACCTATCTTGTGACATAGGGATTTATACCTAGCTTAGTGAGTTTATCTGTAATTCCAGAATGGGGGATGGTGTTGAAAGCCTTGGCGAGATCTAGATAGGCTGTGTGAACCACCTTAACCTCATCTACGGCTTTGGTGACTGCTTCAAAGAAGTCTGTCAGTTTTTTGAGACATGATCTGCCTTTTACAAACCCGAACAGGGTGGGGTCCAGAGTTTGGAGATTACCAATGTCATTGTTTATAAGTTCCATGATGATACTTTCCATAGCTTTGCAGACCAGGCTCGTCAGGCTAATGGGGTGGTAGTTCCCGGAGTCTGTGGTGGCTCCCCCTTTGTTGAGTAGGATAACCATTGCTGTGCACCATTCAGTGGGTGCAAAGCCTGAGGTGAGGCTGTGATTGAACATGGTACTTAGATGGGGTGCCAGTTCGTTCTGTAATTCATGTAGAACACAGCCTGGGATGTTGTCAGGTCCCATGGATGCTGTGTTCTTGGCTTTGGAGAGTGTGTTTTTTACCTGTGCAGCCTTGATTACAGGAATTTTGCATTCTTCTGGTATAGTGATGGGCCCTTTAGGGGATAAGAGGGGGGTAAAGTTAGCACTGAACCTATCTGTCAGGATGTTGGCAATATCAGTTGGTTCTGTATATTTAGTGCCATTGTGCTGTAACTTAGAGCAGATCTGAGTGTTGCCATTGAGATTCTTGACATAGCTATATAATGCTTTGTGGTTGTCTAGAATCAGTGGCAATTTTGTTTTCTTAACTAGCTTTGGAGGATTTTATGAAGGATCTCAGCCTCTCACTGAGGCTGACCAGGGAGTTCCTCTACTCGTGGGATTTTACTCTCTTTTGCAACAGTTTGTTTATGGCAGGGGACCACCAGATTGGCTTCCTTTTTCGGAGGATAGCATCTTGGTTCTGTTAGGGATTGCACGATCCATGCACTCATATAAGTGCTTATAAAGTTCATCTGTGTAGGATTCAGCAGTCGTACCTCTATTGTCCGTCAGCATGGGTGTCATGAAGTTTGCCACTTCTGTCTTAAGAAGCGTGAAGTTGGCATTGGAGAAATGTTTTACGGTGGTTTCCCTAATGGGGGGTGGGGGAGGGATGTGGATGTCTAGGGTGATTAGCTTGTGGTCGGATCTGACCAACGAGGAATTGACCTCTGGTGTGGAACACTGGCTGCCCATGATGGTAATGACTAGGTCCAGGATATTGCTGCCCCTGGTGGGGGTGTGGATAAGTTGATCCAAGGTGTTGGAATTTATGAATTCCAGAGAACGTTGAGCACAAGAGTTGGTACATGAGTAGATTTCCCAGTTAATAGTGAGGTAGTTGAAATCACCCATTATTAGGGTGTTAGGTTGTACCCTAATATTTTCCAGTGTATCAAGAAATGAGGAGTTGGAATCCTGGGACATGGTGGGGGATCTGTAGCAAGCTACAGTTTGGATTGCGGTCTTGCCCAGAGTTAGTTACACTTGGATAATCTCAGCTGCATTATGCTGAGCAACTAGCCTGGAGGTGTGGATATCCTTAATGAATATGGACACACTTCAGCATTTAGTGTTTCAGTCCAGGTTAGTTGGCCAAAAGGTTTGGTATGAATTATAGCCTGGTAATGCAGGGGTGCTCTCTGAAGCCTCGAACCAGGTCTCTATCACTGCACAGATGTCGATGTTCTCCATTTTAAGGAGTGCCTTGAGTGGGTGCATTTTGAGGTGTAGACTTCTAGCATTGAGTAGCATTACCCTCAGATTTTGCTTGCATGTACCTGTTACGGTGGTGAATTTGTCATTTGAACCTTGTCTAAAAAAGGCACTATAGGCTTGGCAAGAGCCTTAGCTAGTATCTGGAATCCCAAAGGCGACAGGTGCAGGCCATCTCTGGCAAAGCATCTTGGTCTGTCAATCATGTCATCCCAGTCAATCATTTTGTCCTTGTACTGTGGTATCATTCTGGGTGATGGTAGGATGCTACTCAGGCTTAGGGTCATAACTGCCTGGGCTACAAGATCGGACAGCTCCTCCATGTCTCTTTTCATGTAGTCCAGGGAGGTATGTCTCAGGTCATTCACACCAAGATGGACAATGGCAGAGTCATATCTGTACTTGTTGTGGAGTGACCTGAGTGTGTGCTTTATGTGGTGGATCCTGGCACCTGACAGGCACCTGACAGTAACTTTCTCTTTGTTTAGCCTGGTGAGTGGAACATCAGTGTGCCTGACTATAGAGTCACCTATGACTTAAGTGTTGAGTATTATGCCTTATGGGTTGTGGTTGAGTGGCACACTGAGTTTGTGGGCTATGTGTCATTTGGGCTGTGTTGGCGGGGGTGGAGGTTGCTTGCATTTCTGCTTTGGAGGTCCCTGTTGCTTGGGCAGATTTTTATTGAGAGCCTCCGCAAATGTAGATGTGTGTTTTGTGTTTCTATGTGTGTGTTTTGATGGTGTAGATTTTGAGGGACTATGTAATGAGTGTGGTGCAAGTGTTTACCTTCTCCTCTTGACTATCTAGTCCAGTCTTGGGTAAGAGAGCTTTGCTTCCAGTTTGTCTATATAAGTGCATCTCTCACAGGTTGTAGTGTTGGATGGTAGGAGAAGAGTGTTGTCTGTGTACATGAGGCAATTGCTGCATTGCCCCAAGATGCCCAGATTTATCAAGCAGACAGGAGAAAACACCGGGAGCTGACCCTTAGACCTGCCTGGAGAGGTACTTATTTATTAAGTACTAAAAATTGTTTTCCTGTAGGCAAGTGAGGAAAGTTGAGTGCTGCAGTACTTTGTAGCTTATTTACTGCTTACAATGAGTTTTGAACTAGTGCTGAGCTCAAAGAAACAAATTTGAGTGGTGACACTAAAACAACTGGCTAGTTCTAAGAAACAAAATTAAGCTAGAAGGCTTCCTTCCAACACAGAAATGCTTGTGGGCTTAGAAGCTTACAAACAGTCCTGGATACAACAAATCTGTATCTGGACTAGACTACCCATGGGAAAGGCAGGAAACAATATTAGAATTGTTTTGTTTTGTTTTTGTAAAGGGGAAATGAGGAGCAGAAACAACGTGGGTTGGCCTTCTCAAATGTTCTCCCTGGATTAGGTAGAATGACACTAGACTGGGAGGAGTGTCCCAGATCAAATTTTCAGTAGGGAAGGTGAGCTGCAAAGTCACCAAGCATAAGAACACGATACTATAAGTCTCATAACCTGATTTCTCTGATAAAAGCTATGAGCAGATTTATCTTATAAAGTTAGAGGATCATCTGTGAAGGATCACATCTGACAGCAGTATCTTTTGTTGCACCATTAGTCGCTTTACTAATTATTTTCCATCCTTAGGTATCTACACCATTGTAGACTATGGGTTGTTCATGAAGTGTCAAGACCTTATTTCCAGGTCAGCTGCCATGTCAAAGAAAACTAATTGCAACATTAATCTCTGCCAGGTCAACAGACACTATCCAATTCACTGACTTAACATTGTTTACAACTACACTTTTTCATCCCTACCCCGTACACATCTTCTTGTATTGATCCCCACCACTGCAACCATTGCTGTTAAGCATATTTTATTTTAGTCAGCTTGATTTTAATACATTTGTTGTCGTGGTTACTTGGTTATAAATATGTACTGCTCCAAGTCCCAGAAACCACTGGGTACTGTATAGGGTATCACATTACAATTAAGTATGCCGATTTTTATTAACTTTCTTGTTATCATTATCTGACAGATGATCATTTCTTTACCACTTTCGTGCAAATATTTTTTTGTAAAAATGGAGCGCCATCGGTTACAGTACTTCCCTCCTTCATGTAGTGAAAATGTCAGTCATGCAGCTGCTGTAGATATTGCTGTGAAACAACTCACAGAAAGCATCCGTGGCTCCTTTATCTGATGTATCACATGCATCTTATGAAGTCCACTGTTGTGCTGTTTGCTTTTGTTCTACTTTTTCTGTTATATTTTGTGCATTCTTTGAATGTACCATCTCAAAATATCTGAGGCATTTTTTTAACTAGTTAAGTAAATTTGGATAATTTGGTAGGTCCACTGTAGTAAAAAGTATGCTATTTAGGAATTTCTGTTTTACGGCTGTCTTCATCTTTTTTTGTTTACCTTACCTTATTTAATCAGTATGCACCTTTGGCTCCCTTGTTGCTTTTCACAGAGCTTTTCAATAATATGAGATATTTCTATTTACCCTTTTTGATTCAGTTCAAATTTTGTAACTCTTTTTATCCTTCAGTATATCTCTGTCACATTTTTCAGGATATTTGACACATTTCTTCTCCCCTTTTTCTCTTTTGATCATGTTCTCTGTATGCAGTTTGGTTGACATCATCAAAACCACCCTTAAATCTAAATTTCCATCTGTTACTCTCCCAAGCCATCTCTTCTTACATAATTATTATTCAGTATTGTTAGCATTACCCTGCCTGTGCCTTCTGTGGAAGGTTGGGCGCTGGGCTGGCAACTCAACACCGTAAAACTCCACTGCCAATCATGAGCGGACAAGGTGATCCACTGTGGCGACCCCTGACCGGGAAAAAGCAGAAAGAAGAAGCATTACCCTGCCTAAGGCACTCAACAAGTATAAAGATAAGGATGCTCACTAGCATAGCGATGTAAGCTGGTTCAGAATCATGCTGTACAAAACAACCCTACATTCCAGGGTTACCTTTCACATTGAAACTTACAGTTGTAACACTGTTTATAGGATTCTGGAACATTTCTTGCCTTGACATTGCTGACAGATTAGTTGAGAGAAGTAATGCATTTCTCTCTTCCTAGTTGTTACTATAGTTTAAGATACTAGTCTGTACTCTACATCAAATACATGAAAATATTCAAGCATCATTTCTTACTCTGAAAGTAAAATATGTAGCTTTAGCAGCTATTCTGTAATATCTATAAAAAATGTTATCACTTAACTTTCCATGACTTCATACAAATGGTACAATTTCTTTTGCTTAAAAGCATGTATTCCTATTTATTGCCAGGATTTACAATAAACATTACTCCTGTTTAGTACCTTACCATGAAAGCTTAGCATAGAAATATTTATGTTTGCAGCAACAGTGTGTTAAAAAATACTGTGTTGTATATGTAATTCTGCATTTCAATGGCACCTTGAGTTGAAAAACTAAGCTATAACTCAGAGCAAGTATGAGTGCCACAGATTTTTATGAAACGCAAAGCACTTTTTATGAAATCAAACCTTAGTATTATTCTGAAAGCAGAGTCTATGATATTCCTTCAGTGTCTCAGTACTCAAAACATTGATTCCACAAGTGCATGAAGTTGTTTGCTTATGTATGTAGAGGATCACTCCATCGATAGTTGAATAAATAGTCACTTTGTGCAAAACATAAAACCTGCATAAAGAAACAAATGCTTCTGCTTTGTAGGAAAGTCCCCTAACATCCTGCTACACTCTTTATGTGATCCCACAAAAAAGTAACTGCACTTTCAAGAAAAAGCTATATAAAAAGCAATGAAACATCGCTTGTCCTTTGTCTGCGATACTGCAATCTTTTAGAAAAAATACAACAATGATATTGTGATATATGATGTGGTAATTGTTGTCTATATTTTTATATAGTTTAAAGTCTTTCTTTCTAAAATTGTATAACTACCTATCTTGTGTCATCTGATGTTTTTATTTTACTCATTGTGGAGCTTTTCTCCCCAGGCCTCCAAGGAAAATGGCTTTCTGATTCAGTGGAATTTCCTGGTCAACAAATGTCAATAAATAAATAAGTAAATTGAGGTAAATAATAAGTTTATAATTTTACAGTGAGCAGTAAATATGATCAGAATTGGTACCCTGGCAATTAGACGTCAACAAAACTATAAAGAGCAAAGTACCTTCAAGCATATGAAGGGAAACCCTCATAGCATAAGTTTAATTAGCTGGTCAGAATGCTTGTATAATAATTTTATTTTCCTAGCCAGATAAATCCCACATTTTTTTAGGAATGACACATAGTACAAGGACAAGACCAAGAAAAGAGTGTGGGATTTGAGGCTGTTGAGACAAAAGAATGTTTGAACTGATCCATGCTTAGTAATCAGTGCCATTACAGTAAAGGGGCAGCCTCTGTGATCAGTCAGTACACAATACTTAGTCACCTGATCTATCAGCAAAACTGACTGAGAACACAAAATCAGTATCACTCCTTGAAAAATGGTTTTCTGTAGGTGCAAGCCCCCCGCCAAATGCACAACGTTATATGTGTGTGTGTGTGTGTGTGTGTGTGTGTGTGTGTGTGTGTGTGTGTGTGTGGGTGTATGTATATACATCTATACATGTGTATATATATATATATATATATATATATATATATATATATATATATATATATTTTTTTTTTTTTGTATATAAACTCCATTACTGTACAACAAGGGGTAAACAAGGAAACCCTATAGCAATGCACAGCACTGTGTCTCTTTTGTCTCCTTCTCACACTTGCGTACACACACACACACACACACACACACACACACACACACTCACACTCACACTCACACACAGTAGTTTTGTACAATATAGAAAGTAATAGACAAAATATTTGAACACTGAGGAAATTTGATTGAGAGGTTAGAAAACAGCAGGTAAACACATTTCCTTAGATGAGTAATAAAGCCAAGAATGGGGTATCATCATAAAAAATTGTAGAAAATTGTTGTCTAAGTCCTAATATTAAACACATCAGAGTGGCTCTTGTCTGTATGTGACACTTTGTGAAGAGATGCTCTAGTATGGATAGTATTGAAAAATACAATAGCTATGGTCCTGTGCCTTGCTGACTTCACTCATAAGCTAACCAGATAAAAGAAATAGTAAAAAGTCTATCTTGGGCTATGCTCTTACATCATACCATAGCCACATAAAGGTCCCTGTCTTCTTATCTGATGTTATTAATGACTGTCATACCATCATCTCATTCAGTTACAATCTCCATAGTTCCCATTTACAGAGATTTTAGATCCTTAAGCATAAACAAAGTTATAACAAAGGTTGAAGCCAGCCATTTTATTCAGTGTATTAACCAATAAATCACAGACCACAGTCATACAACTGATAAAGCATTGCATTACTATATCAATACAATCAGTCGCACACCAGATATTTTCACTCCACTGGATTTTTTTAACATACTAAACAGTAGCAGTTTCAAAAACCAAAATGAGTTTATCGAGAAGACTGTATCTAAGCAAATTAGGGTCAAAGACCCTACTACCTAACCATTTGTCTAAGCGTGATTTAAATTTTGTAAGTATAGGAGTAACTTGAGAAGAAGCTTGTCTCATAGATGAGGAACTACTGTAGAGAAAACATTTCTTTTTCATCACACTTTTGAAGATCTCAGTCTTAGCAAGACATACTCTGTTTGTAGCTGGGAATTTATGCATAATGAAACTTATCCCCATGATTGCATTTAACAGTTCCTTATGGAGTCATGTGTAGAACAATATTATATCTCACTAAAATAATCTGTAGCTGACAGTAAATAGTTCAGACTGGTTAGTGTGTCTCTCTATATGACAAATTTCACACAAGAAAGTTCTTAGCAATAAAATTGGGGTACATTCAAGCTTCCTGATATGAAAAACTATATGAGCAAATGAGTGTTTCATATGGCCTAATTAAAATATTTCACAAAGTAACAGTAAGAGGCAAACTTCCCGAAGCAAAAATGTGAGGAATATGTTTGATAATGAAGAAACATTTGCTAACTATTGTATTACCATGACTTTCAAAAAGAATACCCAGATCATGTTCAGAAGTGGTGTGTTTAAGAATATCGTGGTGGTATTCCTTACTGTTACATCCAAAATAGAACACATTGTATCTACTGGTATTAAAAGATACATTAATTAAACATGGCCCAAAACGAAAGTAGAATATAGGCAAGATTTTAATATTAATGCATCATTTATTTTGATGATCTTAGTACCAACATTTGAATCATCAGCAATGTTATTTACAGAGACTTGGTTAAGAGGTGGTAAGGTCAAAATTAAAAAAAATTGATCCAACTGAGCCCACAGGTATTCCATTACAGATAATGTGGACTGAAATATATGAGTCACTTAGTTTTCATCTGACAATTGCAGCAAAATAACCATTTCAGGATCCAACATATATACATGTATGCTAAGCATGTTTAAAAGTTTCTGAGGATCAAATAAAATGCTTTTGACAGATACAAATTGTCTACATCAACGCGGATGTTGAACTCCAGTCCAGTTATCATTTTCATACAGAAATTAACTGAATTGGAAAAACAAGAACACCACAGTTAACCCTGTACATTTGGTATAAAAGCTGAACATCAAGTCAGGTGGGAGTAAGCCTAACAAGTTTCTTTTATAGCATTTATCCTTAATAAAGGTTAGACCAAATGCCCCAAAGCTGACAAGTTATTTGTTTTCTACCCTTTGGGATATTAACCAGAAGAGACACCTTTCAAAGTGGTGGTGTAAATCTAGTCAGCTTTCTGGGAACAAGTAAGGCGTGCTAAAATGTACCTTATTAAGTAGTCATTGAAGCCATCAGGACCAGTAGCTGCATTCATTTTGAATTTATCCAAGACTTAGGCCAGGCATGACTTAATGAAAGTGAAACAGTACTCTGTTCCTGAGGACATACAAGAAAAGCCGTTTACTCCCCTAGCAGAATAATTTCTGATAAAATGATAATAGAACTTGAATCGCTGACAATGCCCCTCTCTGCACTCAGGGGAAAACTAGCACGGGTTGACACTGGATACCCATATATGACTAGAGAAAAAACATTTGATGTCCATAGTGAATTCCACCAACTTATGCTCATATATTGATTTAATGTATTTGAATTGCTTCCTTAGTTTTAGTTTAATACTAATGCATCATTGTTTGTTTAAACTGGTCGGATTTTTTTTAAACACAGATCAGAAGTGGTGTTTTTACTAACCAGCTCATTTATAGACTTTTTTCAATAGAGCAGAAAAGTTTATTTTTATTTAAGTGGAATTCATGGATTTTATAGTAAATATGGACCCAAGTAGTAATAAACACTCATGAGAAACTACCATCAGAACCAGATACACAAAGTTTGTTGGGCCTCACCATTCATCAAAACATAAACTGTTTTTCCCTCTACAAAGCGTTTTTCTGTGTATTTTAAAAATGCACTTCAAACCCCAATAAGTAATAAAATGGCCAATCACATGGTCAGTTAGTAAATATATATTTTTTATAGACAAGGATGACCAAAGTAAAAACTGTTCAGATGACTTATTAATAATCATATTACATATAAGAAAACAAAATAATTCAAAACTAATACAAATATGTATAAAATTATTTTTCTGTAAAGAATACTACCTTGCATGTAACTAATGTACTAAATTAGTGCTTGAATAGTGACCAAAGTGAAAATTGCAATAAAATATAAAGTAAACACTAAAATGCATACTATTTAATATAAATCACTGACTTCTGGTTTGAAGAATGTTACTGTCTGAAGTAATCCAGTCCCTTTCTTTGTAAGGAAGACTTCTCTTCAAAACATTCTGTAAATTCATCAGAGTAGCCTATTTAGTATTGAGTTCTTGCTCACATAATTAGTTCATTTGTATATACCTTCTCAAACCAGGACTTGTTGATACATATTAAATTGTACGATTTCTTGTGTTCACCATATTTTCATATTATTATAATTCTCACTGTGGCGACTGTATTTGTACAGTACAGTTACTGAGATCTTTTTTTCCTCTTTGTTTTATTTAATCTTGTACAAGGCATGCCACTATCTATCTCACTTTAAGTAACTGATGCTTCGTTTTCCTTCCAGATGTTTATGATACTTGTTTTATCTCACTTCATATAGCTGATACATTTTGTTATATGCTTCTGATTGTGCTGCTTAGCTAGTATGTTCAGGGTTTCATCTGTCTCTCTCTCTCTCTCTCTCTCTCTCTCTCTCTCTCTCTCTCAATCTCTCTTTTTTAACTCCTGTAAATGTTTATTCCAAGCTTCCACAGAAAATTGGTCTCAACCCTGCCAACCCTGTTGGACATCAGTGATAACAAGAACAAATTACTGCAGCAGGCAAGTAACCAGAATAGAAGCATTAAATCAAAACAGCTATTTATATATTAAATAGCTGTAAACATTGTATATGTAGCAGTTGCATTTTTCTGGGTAGTATTAGAAAATGGCATGTATTAGGAAGATTACCCTAGCTTACGTAGGAAAGTTGTCTACAGCAAAAGTTATACTTCACATGTTATTTTAATTTATTTTGTTTTGTTTACTTATTTAATTAAGCTTTCACATGGGACTTTACCGGTCTAAGAGGTTAACAAGTTGTATAATGGGGAATGGTAATATTATATTCTGTACATGAGGCTTGTCACAGAATTTTACGTATGTAACCAAGATAGTGATATTACAGTAGTCTAAGGACAGGCCATCCAAGGGGTCATAAAACATGAAACAGACAGATGGACAGGGCCATGTGCTTGATCTGGCAAGGCCATGGTATGTCAACTCCTGTTTCATCGCCCTTGGGTCAGAAGAAATTAAAGAGATGAAGAAAACTCTGGCAACTGTTAGATCAGTGTATGGCATGAAGAAGGTACTGAGCCTAGGAAATGACTCATCCTTTGGATTGCCACTAATAGCTGACATCTATTTGGAAGCATAGGTACTTATCATTTGCATTTTATCAGAAATATAGAGCATGAAACAGACAAAAATTATGTCATCGGTGACTGATTTACTAATCAGAATTATGAGTCTGACTATATCATCCTTTAGAGAGAGTCATACTATAGCCATATCTCTGCTATAAACATACCTTAAGAATTAAAGTTATCCAGGTAGAACTTTCTGCAGAATGCAGCACTACAGCATTCTAAGCATAATAATATAGCAATAACCCACGCCTGGGTGTGGGTAATGCTAAATTTACCCACGGTTGACGTGGTTTGGTCCCGAGGGCGAAGCCCGAGGGACCAAACAAAGCCAACTGTGGGTAAATTTAGCATTACCCACACCCAGGCGTGGGTTATTGCTATTATACCATGACATTATTTAAGAAAAGAAACTGTTACTTTTCTTAAATAATGGCATAGTATAATGCCTGTTTACTGCCCTTCCGCAGATGTCTGGCATCCGCGGCAGTTCTGATGTACTCGCGCCTCGCAGTACATCAGAGTTGTGAGCAAAAGCAACGGAGAAAGCAAGATCTCCGTTGCTTTTTTTAGTGTTTTGCTATGTTAAATGAGTTTAACATAGCGAGACAGTTTTAAAATAAGCAACGGACATCTCTGTTGCTTATTTTAAACCTGTCTCGCTATGTTAAACTCATTTAACATAGCAACACAAAAAAAGCAACGGAGATCTTGCTTTCTCCGTGCTTTAAACACTGTCTCGCTATGTTAAATGGGTTTAACATGGCGAGACAGCTTTAAAATAAGCAACGGAGATCTCCGTTGCTTATTTTAAAGCTGTCTCGCTATGTTAAACCCATTTAACATAGCGAGACAGTGTTTTAAAAAGAGTTATACTAATGGAAAAAAGTCCGGGCGACCGGACCTTTTTCCATTAGTATAACTCGATTTACAACGGGCACGCTGGCCAATCAGCGTGCATGTTTTGGGGGGATCATGGTATAATAAGTGATAATAGCTAGGGCAGAAAACTATCACTGGCCATTAAATGCAGCAGATGACAGAAAGGATGCAAATCCTGTAAAGAGATAGCAGTTTTAATGCCTGAAATGTCAGATTTCTAATTCTTTTGCTTTAATCGTGGCATTCTATTATACAATGAATTAAGAAACCACAGATATAAGTACCTAGCCAGATCCAGAATTTAAGTTTAGCAAGAAAGAAATTATGTATTATGGTATAGCAAGCACTAGGGTTTTATGGTTAATGATTGAAGGGAGTAAACATCAAATGGCAATTCAATGAAATCAATCCATCAGAAGTCCATCCAGCAAGCGTGCACTTCATCAGACCTGTGAGATGGGGGAAGTAACTAGTTGGCCAACACTTCCCCATTTCAGTTTCCCCCACTGTAATGTGATCTCGGAGTTGGAATATATCGTTATGGTGGGCAAAGCCCCCCACCTGGGTGAGTTTGAAATACTGCCATTTGCGAGATGGGGAAGTGTTGGACAACTAGTTACTTTCCCTGTCTAACAAGTTTGATGATGTGCACGTTTGACGGATGGACTGTTGAACTGATTTTGATGAACTGCCATTCGATCTTTGCTTCCTTTGATGATTAACCATAGACCCACATGCTACAAGAGGGTCTAAAGATATTGTTTTTGAGATACCAACATTCTTGTTATTACTCAAAATATAAGACATATTTATTTCTAAACTCATGATTATGGTTTTAAGTACCCCATAATGCTTGAGGTAGGAGACAAGTTATTTACTAACTGCTTTCTAACAGTCAAAATTTTAGAGGGTTTATTTTTTCATGCTTTGAAGATTCATATCCCTGCACCCTAATGTCTTCTTCTTCTGATGTTAATGGAAAGGTAACTAATTGTTCTGAGACAGATGAAGGTATACAAATGTAATGAGAGATGATTACGAGGTATACCGTGGCTTTAGGTTTACCTTCAAAGTACTCGTGTAGAAAATTTATAACCGAGTGTCGAGATAATGTGTTATTTTAAAAAATCCCAAGAATAAAGACATATAATAATGTGTTATTTTAAAGGGCCCCTGGATTGCAGGCACACACTTTATGGGGTTTCTTTTTGAAAAAGGTTGATTTTTAAAGTCCTTTTAAGTTGCTTAAATGAGAAGAGCAAAAAGTTTTGAAGTAACATTCTTTAGTGCTACTAATACCCTTCTCTGCACCACATATGTTGGTGCCCCATGGATCTGTAAAATCAGTGAGTCACCCATGGTCTTTCTTGTACTTTAAATTATGCAGAGAAGCCATAATCCACTTATGCCATGATTACCCTTAGTGCTGTCTATGAGAACTATATAAGTAAGGTAGACCATTCAAATACATCTTCAAATCTTGGAAGTCTTTAAGGCTGGCTTGACAGCAGACAGCAGTCCCTGCAGGAAACTATGCTGCATACATTTGCCTTGGTCTCTCTCTCTCTGTCTCTCTCTCTCCCTCTCCCTCTCTCGCCATGAAGATATGAGTTGCAGGTGAAAAAATATATAATTTTCCTTTCTAATGCAGGTTGCTAGAAAAAGTGGGTTTGGCTTCATGCTATAAATGAACTGTGACTGTACCGTGATTATTAATGTGCTAGCTTCTGTTTATTTTAGTGTGCTATCACTGAGGTGAGAATCACAGAGCAGCACTGTTATTAGCACAGTCTTAGTAATTATTATTTAGAATTTTAGTAGGAATTAGTTTGCATTAGGTTAGAATGCTTTGTAATTTATAAAAATATGGGCATGCTAACAGTTGAAACGTAAGTGTTTGTTGTGTTTTATGTGTTTTTTTTACATGGTCAGCTTTTCTAAAGTTGATCATATGGTCTCAGCCATATGACAGTCCACTTTCTGAAGAGTTGACCATGTAAAGTAGACCTATATATGTGTATATATGTGTGTGTGTGTGTATATATATATATATATATATATATATATATATATATATATATATATATGTGTCTCTGTGTGTGTGTGTGTGTGTGTGTGTGTGTGTGTGTGTGTGTGTGTGTATATGCGTGTATTTATTGCACTTGTTTTCTAGGATAGTCCAACTTGATGGAAAGGTATCCATTTTCATTAGAAGCCCAGGGAGAAAATCTCCAGAAAAATTCCAGCATTAATTAAAGAACATAGTAACAGATGTTATTATACAAGTAGTCAACAAATATGCAAAATATTAACAGATTATCCTTAATTAACAGCAACATAATGTAATGAACTATAAACTTTTTCCAGGGAGAAAAGCACTGGGGAAAAAGCACATCACATAAAGAACATAGTAAACAGAGGTATACAAGTAATCTTTAGATGTGCCTAAGTAATCAGCAAATGTACTACATTTAAACAAAATATCATTAATTAATAGCTATTGTTAGATGCATCAGTTTTGGAAAAAAATAGTTTGCGGAAGGATAAAGTAAAGGATAAAGATTTATTTTCAATGGCTTAGCCTTTGTCGAAACATGCCTGGATTTTCTGCCTGTACTGTTTTCTACTCTGAAAATTTACACATGTGATGACAGTAGACTATGTGTAAGAAAGAGCCTGTGCCAAAGTGTGAGAACTCAATGCAGAAGGTTATAAAAGGAAAGATATTAGAGCAAGTGTAATAGATCTAAACATTGATGTATGTTTGTTACATTGATGATACTCCAGGCAAAGGCAGCAGAAATGTCAACCCTTTTAACATGAATGTGTAATATGATCACCCTCTCAACTGCAGATACATTATTTTGACAACAACTATTAGATACTGAGTTACATACTAGCAAGAAACAACTCCACAATAAAAATGGCCAATAAGCTTTTTAGTATGATAGTATGACTGCATAAAAAGGTCAACTGACATCTAAAAAATGTTTTACCTCACAACAAAATTTCACACAAAGATGTGAGTATGCGCAAACACACACACACACACACACACACACACACACACACACACACACACACACACACACACACACACACACACACACACACACACACACACACACACACACACTTGCATGTGCGTACACCTCCAATATGTCATTTCCATATCATTCTTTAATAGAATATTGTCTCAATGAATGGGTGACCTGTAGATCGGCACCTTGACTGGAGAATGAACATTCTCCAGCAGAGAATGCCCATTGAAAAATGAGTCTGCCACTTCATGGCATATCAAGCTGCCATGGACTCAGACTGAAAATAACCTAATGGCCACCATTATTTTGTGCTCACTAAACAGTGCCTTTGCTGTTTCGTGGGAGTAAAATATAAAAAGAAAAAAGAAAGAAAGAAAATTTTAAAAAATGTGTGCATGTTTGTCTGTATATGTGAGTATATGTGTGTATGTGAACAAGAATGAGATCAATCGACTCATTATTTTACACTTGTTAAGCAGTGCTTTTGCTGTTTAGCCAGTGTAAAAACCAAATGAACTGTAAAAAGTGGGCATGTGTTTATGTTTATGTTTGTGTGTGTTTGCTTATGTTTCTGTGTGTGTGTGTGTGTGTGTGTGTGTGTTTATGTTTCTGTCTGTGCACAAGTGTATGCATACTTGCATGTATGAAAGTGTGGTGTATGTAAATGAGAGAGGGAGAACAGTAGAAGTAACTGAGCACTAGCAACAGCAGCAGCAGCAGTAAAGAGGTGTGACTATCTCTTGACTGTTTAGCTGACAATATCTGAATAAAGCTTAAAATCAAGGTGGAGCAAAGGCTCAAATAGGAACATTTTTTAAATATAGCTTTTATAAATGTGATGTCTCCATGCTGGGCCAGTAATCAAAGACCCTGAATCCTCACCACTGACGCTAGAGAGGGATGTACACTTGGAATAAAAATGGATACACTCAATATTTCCAGATGCAGACCTCTCTCCATCAAGCACAATTTCCCTTAAGAGTACATATCAAAAACACTAAGTCTGGGTTCTGGATTTCTCTTTCTCCCTCCAGGTCCCCATTAAGACTCCCCACTAGTACAGCTGTAGGGTTAGGTCCTCAGCCGAGTGTCAAAGCCAAGTCCTCCAGCACCCTCTCTGTGAAACCAGTGCTTCGTGTCCCTACCTCAAGTAGCTGACACACACACTCTTTGAGATTTAATTTTCACACACATACACACACACACACACACACACACACACACACACACACACACACACCTGGGAAAGGCTGGCACAGATTACCCGCTCTACCAACTTTGCCCAGAGTATAAGGTAGATTCACTCCCACCAGTCAGTTACTATAAGGCTCTTAAAAGTTTATCCAGTTATACTGAGTGAAGTTAATATTAATACAAATGGTAATTTTGATCAAATGGCCAGGCCTTCATTAGTGGCCAATGGTATCACCAAATAAGCAAATAATACTCTCAAAACTTAAATAATTTCTAAAAAGGACCAGCCACAATGAAACATTTAAATATATTTAATAATAAATAATTAAAAAAAACATAAACATGTTAAATATCTATTTACATTAAACACCAGAGTTTCAGTCACAGGGAATATTAAAATTAACATGGATGGAAAGTTTCACACAGCTAGTCTCACTATTCCTGATTGACTAAAATAATTACTGATCCTACTTACTGAACAGAGCAAGGCAAGATGGATGAATGGTCCTTGTTGTGAGATCCAAGACAGAATACAGAATGCTGCTGACACTTCAGTCTCCTCTAATATTAAAACATTATTTCTGTACAGAATGACATCACATACATCTGGTCACCTGACTCTGTTTCCTGCACTATCCCCCATCACTACAAGTTATCAGGTTTAGCACCTATGTGCTACAATGCACATAACTAGACCTTTGCACAGATGTTGTGCTGATGCTGGAAGTCATAAAACCATAAAACCATTTCACTGTTCCTACAGGAGTTACCAACTATTCTCTACCACAGACATTGCGTCTCTGGCTCCATCCAAACCTGTGAGGTAACATCTTTATGGCTTAACCTATAAAGTAATTTAATTTCAAGAGTATTTTGCAAACAAGGTATACATTTAATTCAGTCACAATAATACATGTGCATTTCTTTTCCTTTCAGCAGGGCTCACTGTTGATACATTTTAATGCAAGCAAACCTCACAAATGTATCTTTAGTACAAGCATCTGTACAAATCAGTTTAATATACAAATTGCATACAATTATTTGCAAAATTCCAGCTAACTCTGCTGGCATGTTACAAATCCACTGCCCTATTTCTCCTGACATTGCTGGCAGCACCTCTATCGCCACAATAAAAATCACAAAGTTGCTTGAATAATAGGAAGTGCAAGTGTGTGTGTGTGTGTGTGTGTGTGTGTGTGTGTGTGTGTGTGTGTGGTAGAGAGTAAGATTGATGGACCATTGGTGGCAGCAATAAACAGGTTTGGATACCTCTCAACCTTTTAGCTCAAGAAATCTGGATAAAGCCTAAAATAAAGGGGAAACAAAGGATCAAAAACAGGAACAGATTTTAAACATTGTTCTTATAAAATTACAAAGTAGCTTAAATAACAAGCAGGATTTGTGTTAACATGAATTTTCTGAAGAAAATAAAGTTTGAAAGTCAAATGTATATCATTATTTATTGACTTCAATCCCCAATGACTGACAACAGACCACATATTATACAGATATATATTTTTTTTATGATACATTTTGGATGTAAAATTCTTTCTCTAACACTATTTACATATATTATAGCAACTCTGAAACATTAGGTTGAGGAACTATTTTGCATCAAAAATATATAAAAAAATATAGTAATGTTGTTGTTGTGTCTTTCGGCTTTTCCCGGTTAGGGGTCGCCGCAGCGGAACTCCGTTCCGCTAATGATTGGCAGTAGATTTTTATGTGCCGAGTTGCCGGCCCTGACGCACAACCTTCAACAAAAGGTATGCCCATTCACGCATGTGTCCACACAGAAGACACTCTAGCTGAGAATCGAACAGGACAACATCTTACTATGAGGCGACAACGCTAACGCAGCACCACCACCACAGTATAAAAAAATAAGTAAATACATTAAGTAAGTAGAACACAACAGTTTTACAGATAGCCCATTCTCTAAGTGCAATAATGCCCTCCAAGGTGTGTGGCAGCATCAGGCCTCAGAACAGCCCTTGGCAGGCTTTATTTCCACAATAACACACATCCTGTTGAGCATTATTGCTTGCTTAACTAATTGAACTGGGACGGTGAAGCAAGATTGCAAGTGGTCCACATCTCTGCTTTTGTTTCTTAGTCACTTGACACACATTCAAAACACAAGCACTGTTTTTATATGAAAGTATGAGAAAAGTAGATTTTCACAATCAATAATGTGTCATTAATGGGAAGTCAGCAAAGGGATACTATTTAAAAAAAATAATAATACAGCTTTATTTCACAGCTGTGCATGGTCAATGTCTCCAGAACTGAATTCATAAATAATTCTTTTGCCATCAGTACTGGTACGTAACACTCCATTCAATAAATAATATTTTTTATAGCTCCACTACAGTTTTGGAGTTCTCTGACAAATTGCAGTATGGTTTTCTTCCTAATTTATCAGTGTATATTCTTAACAAGAGTGCTGTATCAAAAGGAAAATATATTTATGAAAGTGGTCAGATGGGTGCCAATTAAGTGTTGGAGATAAACACAGTCACATAAACCAGTGTGAAATTTAGCACGATGCAGAAGAACTGTGAAGTTTTAGTGGAAGAACATATTGCTAGAGGTATATTTAAGTATTCAGGCAAGCAATTTGCTGAATAAGGTGCAACTTTAAAACTTCTTGGTGTGCATGTGTGTGTGTGTGTGTGTGTGTGTGTGTGTGTGTGTGTGTGTGTGTGTGTGTGTGTGTGTGTGTATGTGTGTGTGTGCGTCCATATTCTTCCACATTAAACATTTGCATTTTCAATACCCTTTACACTGTAATCTCCCAAACATGTTAGGAATAGCACACATTAACAGCGGTACAGCACTGCAGAAGTTAGCTTTGCTTCCTTGCAGCATTTAGTTCTCTGCTGTTTCTCATTGGGGATGCCTTTTGAGGAGAGTCCATACTTCCTCCCTGTTAATATATAGGTTTTGTCAACTTCTTTTGTTTCATTCCACATTCCAAGACATTCTATAGGTGGTAAAGCGCACGTGTGTATGCATGGTGTGACTGAGTGAGTGTGTGTGTGTGTGTGTGTGTGTGTGTGTGTGTGTGTGTGTGTGTGTGTGTGTGTGTGTGTGTGTGTGTGTGTGTGTGTGTGTGCACTTCCAATAGGAGTTCAGTATCATGAGATTATTAGCTGCTTCCTGCTATACATCCTCAGAGTGTCGTGTCAGGCTCTAGTAGCCTTGACCTTTTTAAAAGCTTCCATGGTGTAATGATTAGCACTCTGGACTGTGAATGCAGTGATCTTACAAATCATAGTGGAACCTATCTGCTTTCTGGGGAGGATTTGACACAATGATTAAGGTTCTTACCTCACAGATACCAACTTATGAAGACATGAGTGAATGTTGTGTTATACAATAATGGGTGTTTAGTATTCCAAAGCATGCACACTGGTTGGATACCCATTGTAAATCAAACATATTCCAGTAGAAAGAAGCCTGTTAAACTATTATTAACCAGCCATACTTTCTGTTAAAATTTGCTTCAAAAAAAGTTATCCTTGAATATTTGATGAGGATGCAAAATGTCAGAAAAAAACTATCAGGATGTTTAGCAAAACTCTGCACAGTTGAAAGGTATAGTTACTGAAAATATGATCTGTCATAATACTTTTTGAAGAATATCTCTCACATATTTGCCTGTCTTTTTAAACTTCATTAAAATTTTAGGGTGAGAGAAGACAAAAGTAATAGGCCAGTCATTGATGTGGTCACCACAGAGTTTTACCCATGGTAGGACTTGTTTGATCACTTAGGCTTCACTGTTATAATCAATCCATGCCAAAAGTGGGTAAATCCTGGCCCCGTAAGTGACTAGTAAGCCATAGAAACTGATAATATTGCCCAAGATCATTGTGTATATATCAGCTGCCCACAAACGTATTAAAAATAAATTGCATATAAAGCAGCAGTGTCAGTAATGATTGTGTTTTAGTGTTTAGTAATATCAGTCCTGGCAGGTAAAAGTACTTTACTGTATACTTTTATCCAAGGGCACCCGCAGGCAGGTGCAAGGGGGTGCACTTGCACCCCCCCCGGATTTTGACTTGCTTGCCGAGAGTCTGTGGGCCAGATTCAGGAAGGCTTACACGGAGTTCAAGAGTAGTGTAAGCCTCCGTGTAAGCCTCCCGATTCAGGTACAGCCCAAACCTCCGTGTAAGAGACAGCTAACACGTCTCTTACACGGACTGGGCGTGGAAATGCTCAATACCTCATTTGCAGCTCCAAGATATGCAAATGAGGTATTTGAGCGATCCACGAAGCAGAAACCAGTCCGTGTAATGGACATGTTAGCTGCAGAAATGTACTCAGCTGACAACTGAGTACATTTCTGCAAAATCAAAAACGGAGCTATGTCAGCTCCAAATAAAGGGTGCATATGTGTCATTAAGCATGCCAATGGCCAAATATGTGGCCATTGGCATGAAAAAGTGTTGCAAAAATAAGTTATTTAACTTTTTTTTTTTTCACGGGATTATTGTGTTTAACTGCAGCGCACAGGTTCCGTCCTTTGGTGCGCTACCTAAAACTGAAAACCGAAGCTTATAAGCCCACAATTGTGGGATTTATGTATTACATGGAATGTCAATGGAGGGACTTGCAGACTAAAAACAATATGGCCTCCGTTTAGTGGTTGTCAAGGGGGGGAAGCTCCTTGTAAGATATGTAACTAAGCATTACTAGGCAATCCTATGTAAATGAGGGTTACAATACTGAATCACACTGCCACATAGGTAATGAGCACTTTCTGAGTAGTGTAAGAGTTAGAGAAGGGGGAGGAACAGAGTAAGAGGTAGGTGACATCACGGAGGGGAAGGATAGAAAGAAATGTCCCAGATTGGAGGGCAATGTAAGGTAACAGATGACAGACAGACATCAGGGGGGGAGGTGTGTCCCAACAGAACACTAGGAAAGTCAAGAAATTGAGGGTATACGCTATCCCTACACTCAAAGTTTCTTGATATACGTGTATGCGCGCATGTGCGCGCGTGTAAGGCAGGTTCAACATGTGGGAGCATGTTGCAAACTGTTTACAACGGTTTGCGCGGGTGTGCACGTGTGTAAGGCAGTGTGCGCGCGTTTTAGCATGAATCAGCCTAGCTAACACCGTGTAAGGATGTGTGCACGTGTGTAACACTGTGTAGGGATGTGTGCGCGCGTTTAAGTGACTGTGAGCGTGTTTAAGCTGGTGTGCACATTGCTCCCCCTCAGGAAACAGAGAGGAAACAGGAAACAACCAAAATACAGGAGAACTGCCAGGAATACTGCTGGAGTTAATTGGTGGAAACAATTACAAGCAGGCAATTACACAGGCAGACTAGAAGCCCAGCCCAGCACTTAAAACACAACAAAGAGCAGTGAAGGCTGTTTCTCACAAGAGATACTGCCAGAAGCTAAGCTATCAGAATTGAAAACTGAAATAAAGCTGAACTCAGAGCAGAAATGCTAGGGGCTGCCATGGCTATTATAATCAGGCATAGGCGAATTGCTGAGGGTGGTGACAATGCAGATGCTGACAGACAACCCAGAGTGAGGAGAAGGAGAAGAGTATACAGGCCCAGGGTCATCTACCATGGGTTACATGAGCTGGAGATAGTAGAGCGCTATAGAGTGGACAGAGAGCTCCTGCAGCAGATTGTTGAGCTGTGCAGGCCACACCTCACACACAGAACCAACAGAGGGGAACCCATCCCAGTGGAAACCAAGGTATGTGTTGGCCTAAGAATACTAGCAACAGGTACCTTCCAGAGACCAACTGGTGATATGATGGGGATATCACAGGCATCAGCCTCCAGGGTACTGCACCAGTTCCTGGATGCCATGTCACCACATGTCAGTGATCATATATATGTCCCTAATGACCGTGAAGTTGTGGCCAGCAATATGCGTCTCTTCCAGCAAATAGCGGGATACCCTGAGGTGCTGGGTGCAATAGACTGCACGCACATATGCATCAAAGCACAAGCCGGTGAGCGGGGTAGAGTCTACATTAACCGCAAGGGATACCCCTCCATCAACTGCCAGGTCGTGTGTGATGCCCAGGGCATAATAATGAATGTGTGTGCTGGCTGCCCTGGGAGCTACCACGATTCCCACATCTGGCATCTGACGCAGCTGTACCAATCATTTGCCAATGGGGACTTCCCACACGGACACCTAGTGGGGATGCAGGTTATGCACTTGAGCCGTGGCTGATGACACCCATCAGAAATGCACACACACCTGAACAGGAACGCCATAATGAGGCACACGCACAAACACGTAATATCATAGAGCGTGTGTTTGGGCTGCTCAAGTCACGGTTCCAGTGTCTGGACACATCTGGTGGAGCTTTGCAGTACACACCAACTACATGTACCCAAATGATCATGATATGTGCTATGCTACATAATATGATCCTGCGAAACAGCTGCAGCAGGACCAGCACAGGGCTGGGCCAAACATCCCACCATTGCCAAGGCCACGACAGGCAGGGCGTGACTCGGAGGAGGATCTACCTGACCTTGGCCTAGTAGGCTGAAGGAGGCATGCCCAGTATGCCCTGGTCTTGGCAAAGAGGCAACGATAGCACATACGCTTGGTCAGTAGGAACACTGGGACTGATACCCGCTCTGACTCACTCATACAGTAACAGGGATGCCTAACATGACACAACCTGCTTCCAAATGTACAGGGAGTGTAGTATGTGTATCCGACAGAGGTGGCCCTGCAGCACCACCTGAGGCATGAATGCCATGTGTTAAGTAATGTAATATCATGTACAATATGCACACCTGAGGACCCCAACTAACATCCATATCCACGCATATGACCCTGTGGAAACAGCTGCATGTCATACAGTGATGTACATGTGCAAAAACATGGAACAAGATACAAAATGAGGGTGTCTAGCAATAAATAGCATGGATAACCACACACCCATGTTTGTACCACAACAAGAAGCAACATGGAATAGCCATGGTCAAAAATCAATGGCTAAAACCGACTACTACTATATAGCCTGCTGCAGACCACTGTCCTAATAGCAGGAACTGCCCCAGGCCTATGTCCATAGGTTCATACTAGGCTATCTGCCCTAGGGCATTAATAAGCCTAGGCCAGAGTTTTGTGGCGTCTGCCACCCCTGCAAGTTGATGGATATGCCCATTATTTTGCTGTGCCTCTGTCAAGCAGTGATACTGAGGTTATCCCTGGGGTATACCTGCAATCTCCCATCCATTGGTTAAGATCTCACTTGAACAAAGCCAGTGAGGTGCTCAGCCCCACATGTACCAGAATGTTGTTCCACAGCATATGGACTCTCTGGGTGATGAATCTGTCCCTCCAGCACATCCTATTAATATCTGTGTTGAGGTTTAGGTCTCCTGCCCTTGTAGTTCTGATGGATGTAGAGGTCTTGAGGTGAAGCATGTTCATAAAGTCTGGGTTGGACATAGCCTTGTATGTCAGGCACAGATCACCTCTGAGCAGTCAGTAAGTGACTGAATACAGCTGGAATTCCTTCAGTCGGGCAGCATAAGAAATATGTTTGAGACCCTTTCACCTCCTGTCGAGGAATTTGTGGGCCCATCCAATCTGAATGGGGCAGTGTATGCAATCATTGGTGTGATGAGTACAGGGGAACGATGACCTTCCTTGATCTAGATGTGAATCACTGCATGATGAGGTGGCCAATGTAGAAGGCCTTCCAAACTACCCTGGCAATGTGAGTGTCAAGCAAAAGGTCACTGTCAACCTGGGTGCCCAGGTCCCTGATAACCTACGTTGTGCTTAGAGGATTGCCACCTAGATGGGAAGTAGTGGTAACCTTGTTCTTCCTGAAGGGTATGGCTATGCATTGTTTAGTGTTTAATGTAAGGCCATGGCCGTGGCACCAGTTATCTGTGTCTATGAGACCCTTCTGAAGGATGTCTGTGTCAGATGGGTTTCCAGCTATGCTTCCCAGTTTGCAGTCATCTTCAAACTTTGTCAGCCATAATCCTCCTGTGTTTGCTCGTACTTCTGAAAAGTAGATACTGAACAAATGTGGGCCCAGGACTGAGCCCTGTGGGACACCACTTGTGACAGCTCTGGAGTGTGAACTGGCACCAGCAACTTTGACCCTGTGTGTTCCGTCACTTAGCCAATTTGCAACCCATGCTGTGATGTATGGGTTCACAATTAAGCTGGTGATGTTTTCAATGATACCTGAGTGGGGTATTGTGTCGAAAGCCTTTGCCAGGTCAAGGTAGGCTGTGTGGACTGCCTTGCCAACGTCAATGGCCTGGGTGAGTGTTTTGAAAAAGTCAACCAAGTTTAAAAGGCATGATCTGCCCTTGACAAAGCCAAACTGGATTGGATCCAATGTCTGCAAGTCCCCTATGTCTTCATTTAGAATTCCCATTATGATCCTCTCCATAGCTTAGCAGAACAGGCTTGTCAAGCTGATGGGATGGTAGTTTCTGGGGTTGGTGGAGGCACCTCCTTTGTGAAGTGGGTCCACCATTGCTGTATGCCACTCCTTGGGAAAATATCCTGAGGTGAGGCTAAGATTAAACAGCTGCCCTAACTGTGGGTGTAATTACTCATTGAGTTCATGGAGCACACAACTGGGGACACCATCTGGTCCCATGGATAAAGTGTTTTCTGCCTTGGATTGAGCAGTTCCCACCCCAGCAGTGGAGATGTTTGGGCGGCTACAATCCTCTGGTGTACATACCCCCCCAGTTGGGGGGAGGGGGGGAGAAATCTGCAGTGAACCTGTCAGTCAGTATGTTGCCAATGTCTGTAGGTGCAGTGATATCAACATTATTCTGAACTAAGTCTGAGCATATCTGGGAGTTTCCGCCCAGGTTTCAAACATAGGTAAAAAAGGCCTCATGATTGTCCCTGGAGTCCTGAGTGGGTTTACTCTCAAAACATGCCTTGGATAATTGTATGGGGGAACCCAGTGTTTTACTCACAATGAGCAGGGGTGCCTTCCCCCCTACGGATTACGCTCTATCTTGTAGTAGCTCCTTCCTTGTGTTGTACAGCTTGTTTATGGCTAGGGTCCACCAGACTGGATGCTTGCCTGTGGTACAAAGAGTCATTATTATTTGGGATTGCCTGAACCATGCAGTCCTGGAGGTGCTGGTAGAAGGCATTTCTAAGTGATACAGTGGCTTGGGTAATGGTGTCTGCTGGCCTGGGGCCTTGAAAGAGACCACACCAGTCCTCAGAAATGTGAAGTCGGCATTTGAGAAGGTCTTCACCGTTTCATTTCCCATCTGGGGTGTGGGTGGGATGTGGACTCCCACTGAGAATAGTCCATGATCTGATCTCACCAATGATGGGTATATGTCTGGTGTTGAACAGTGTGACCCCATGTTCGTGATGATGTGTTCTAGTATGTTGCCTCCACTTGAGGGGATTGGGACCAGTTGTTCCATGGCATTTCAGTGTATGAACTCTTGGAACCTTTGTGTTAGAGTGTTGTGGCATGATTAGTGATCCCAGTCTATATGTGGATAGTTGGAATCACCCAGTAGGATGGTGTTTTGAGATACATTTATCCCCTTCAGTGTTTGCAGGATAGCTGTGTGAGGTACCTGAGTTTGAGCGGGTGGCATGTAACATGCTACAAACTGCAGAGCAGTCTTGCCTACGGTCACTGGCACCTGGATGGTCTCTGATGCATCGTGTGTTGCCACCAACCATGAGGTGAGGGTGTCCTTGATGAATATGGACACCCACCATCCTTCTTGGTGTTGTCGGGATGCTGGTGCCGGAATGCATGATATGAGGTAACACCCGATAGTGCCGGGGTGCTGTCAGAAGCTGTGAACCAGGTTTCAGGCACAGCACAAACATCAATGTGCTACATACTGAGAAGGGCATAGAGTGTGTGCAGCTTGAGGTTGAGACCTTGGGCATTGAGCAGCATTACCCTTAGTGTCTTTCCTTTACTGTGTTCTAGGGTGGTAGGTGTAGAATCTGAGTCTTGCATAAAAATGGCACAATGGGGGTGGCAAGAGCATCATCTGAAATCCGGAAGCCCAGGGTGACAGGTGCAAGCCGTCCCTTGCAAATCACCGTGGCCTGTCCAGCATGTCATCCCAGGCAGACAGACATTGGACCCCTTAGAATGACACCATAGTCTAAGCAAAATACTACAGCTGATCATCTTGTCTCTGTTTATGTGGCATCATACTTGGTGAAGGTAGGATACTGCGAAGGTCAGGGTCATACCTGCCTGGCCTACATAATCAGAGGGATCCTCTATGTCTCTTTCCATGTAGTCCAGGGAGGTACATCTCAGATCGTTCACACCAGCATGGATTATGACTGGGTCAGACCTGTACTTGCAGTTTAGTGACCTGAGTGCTTGCATTATGTGGTGGATTCCAGTGCCCGATAGGCAGCTTACTGTGACCTCCTCTGTACCTGATCTGGTGAGTGGGACATGTGTTGAGTAGTGTAAGCCTCCGTGTAAGCCTCCCGATTCAGGTACAGCCCAAACCTCCGTGTAAGAGACAGCTAACACGCCTCTTACACGGACTGGCGGAAATGCTCAATACCTCATTTGCAGCTCCAAGATATGCAAATGAGGTATTTGAGCGATCCACGAAGCAGAAACCAGTCCGTAACGGACGTTAGTTGCAGAAATGTACTCAGCTGACAACTGAGTACATTTCTGCAAATCAAAACGGAGCTATGTCAGCTCCAAATAAAGGGTGCATATGTAATATACATGCCAATGGCCAAATATGTGGCCATTGGCATGAAAAAGTGTTGCAAAAATAAGTTATTTAACTTTTTTTTCACGGGATTTTGTGTTTAACTGCAGCGCACACCCGCGCAAACGGGTGCGCTACCTAAAACTGAAAACCGAAGCTTATAAGCCCACAATTGTGGGATTTATGTATTACATGGAATGTCAATGGAGGGACTTGCAGACTAAAACAATATGGCCTCCGCTTAGTGGTTGTCAAGGGGAAGCTCTGTAAGATATGTAACTAAGCATTACTAGGCAATCGTATGTAAATGAGGGTTACAATACTGAATCACACTGCCACATAGGTAATGAGCACTTTCTGAGTAGTGTAAGAGTTAGAGAAGGGGAGGAACAGAGTAAGAGGTAGGTGACATCACGGAGGGGAAGGATAGAAAGAAATGTACCAGATTGAGGGCAATGTAAGGTAACAGATGACAGACGGACATCAGGGAGGGAGGTGTGTCCCAACAGAACACTAGGAAAGTCAAGAAATTGAGGGTATACGCCATCCCTACACTCAAAGTTTCTTGATATACGTGCATGCGCTGCATGTGCGCTGCAGTAAGGCAGGTTCAACATGTGGGAGCGTGTTGCAAACTGTTTACAACGGTTTGCGCGGGCGCACGTGTGTAAGGCAGTGTGCGCGCTGCTTTAGCATGAATCAGCCTAGCTAACACCGTGTAAGGATGTGTGCGCTGTAACACTGTGTAGGGATGTGTGCGCGCTTAAGGACTGTGAGCGTGTTTAAGCTGGTGTGCACATTGCTCCCTCAGGAAACAGAGAGGAAACAGGAAACAACCAAAATACAGGAAACTGCCAGGAATACTGCTGGAGTTAATTGGTGGAAACAATTACAAGCAGGCAATTACACAGGCAGACTAGAAGCCCAGCCCAGCACTTAAAACACAACAAAGAGCAGTGAAGGCTGTTTCTCACAAGAGATACTGCCAGAAACTAAGCTATCAGAATTGAAAACTGAAAAAAGCTGAACTCAGAGCAGAAATGCTAGGGCTGCCATGGCTATTATAATCAGGCATAGGCGAATTGCTGAGGGTGGTGACAATGCAGACGCTGACAGACAACCCAGAGTGAGGAGAAGGAGAAGAGTATACAGGCCCAGGGTCACCTACCATGGGTTACATGAGCTGGAGATAGTAGAATGCTATAGAGTGGACAGAGAGCTCCTGCAGCAGATTGTTGAGCTGTGCAGGCCACACCTCACACACAGAACCAACAGAGGGGAACCCATCCCAGTGGAAACCAAGGTATGTGTTGGCCTAAGAATACTAGCAACAGGTACCTTCCAGAGACCAACTGGTGATATGATGGGGATATCACAGGCATCAGCCTCCAGGGTACTGCACCAGTTCCTGGATGCCATGTCACCACATGTCAGTGATCATATATATGTCCCTAATGACCGTGAGGTTGTGGCCAGCAATATGCGACTCTTCCAGCAAATAGCGGATACCCTGAGGTGCTGGGTGCAATAGACTGCACGCACATACGCATCAAAGCACCAGCCGGTGAGCGGGTAGAGTCTACATTAACCGCAAGGGATACCCTCCATCAACTGCCAGGTCGTGTGTGATGCCCAGGGCATAATAATGAATGTGTGTGCTGGCTGCCCTGGGAGCTACCACGATTCCCACATCTGGCATCTGACGAGCTGTACCAATCATTTGCCAATGGGGACTTCCCACACGGACACCTAGTGGGGATGCAGGTTATGCACTTGAGCCGTGGCTGATGACACCCATCAGAAATGCACACACACCTGAACAGGAACGCCATAATGAGGCACACGACAAACACGTAATATCATAGAGCGTGTGTTTGGGCTGCTCAAGTCACGGTTCCGTGTCTGGACACATCTGGTGGAGCTTTGCAGTACACACCAACTACATGTACCCAAATGATCATGATATGTGCTATGCTACATAATATGATCCCGCGGAAACAGCTGCAGCAGGACCAGCACAGGGCTGGGCCAAACATCCCCCACCATTGCCAAGGCCACCACAGGCAGGGGTGACTCGGAGGAGGAACAACCTGACCTTGTCCCAGTAGGCAGAAGGAGGCGTGCCCAGTATGCCCTGGCCTTGGCAAAGAGGCAACGATAGCACATACGCTTGGTCAGTAGGAACACTGGGACTGATACCCGCCTGACTCACTCATACAGTAACAGGGATGCCTAACATGACACAACCTGCTTCCAAATGTACAGGGAGTGTAGTATGTGTATCCGACAGAGGTGGCCCTGCAGCACCACCTGAGGCATGAATGCCATGTGTTAAGTAATGTAATATCATGTACAATATGCACACCTGAGGACCCCAACTAACATCCATATCCACGATATGACCCTGTGGAAACAGCTGCACGTCATACAGTGATGTACATGTGCAAAAACATGGAACAAGATACAAAATGAGGGTGTCTAGCAATAAATAGCATGGATAACCACACACCCATGTTTGTACCACAACAAGAAGCAACATGGAATAGCCATGGTCAAAAGCCAATGGCTAAAACCGACTACTACTATATAGCCTGCTGCAGACCACTGTCCTAATAGCAGGAACTGCCCCAGGCCTATGTCCATAGGTTCATACTAGGCTATCTGCCCTAGGGCATTAATAAGCCTAGCCCAGAGTTTTGTGGCTTCTGCCACCCCTGCAAGTTGATGGATAATATGCCCATTATTTTGCTGTGCCTCTGTCAAGCAGTGATACTGAGGTTATCCCTGGGGTATACCTGCAATCTCCCATCCATTGGTCAAGATCTCACTTGAACAAAGCCAGTGAGGTGCTCAGCCCCACATGTACCAGGATGTTGTTCCACAGCATATGGACTCTCTGGGTGATGAATCTGTCCCTCCAGCACATCCTATTAATATCTGTGTTGAGGTTTAGGTCTCCTGCCCTTGTAGTTCTGATGGATGTAGAGGTCTTGAGGTGAAGCATGTTCATAAATTCTGGGTTGGACATAGCCTTGTATGTCAGGCACAGGTCACCTCTGAGCAGTCAGTAAGTGACTGAATACAGCTGGAATTCCTTCAGTCGGGCAGCATAAGAAATATGTTTGAGACCCTTTCACCTCCTGTCGAGGAATTTGTGGGCCCATCCAATCTGAATGGGGCAGTGTATGCAATCATTGGTGTGATGAGTACAGGGGAACGATGACCTCCCTTGATCTAGATGTGAATCACTGCATGATGAGGTGGCCAATGTAGAAGGCCTTCCAAACTACCCTGGCAATGTGAGTGTCAAGCAAAGGTCACTGTCAACCTGGGTGCCCAGGTCCCTGATAACCCACGTTGTGCTTAGAGGATTGCCACCTAGATGGGAAGTAGTGGTAACCTTGTTCTTCCTGAAGGGTATGGCTATGCATTGTTTAGTGTTTAATGTAAGGCCATGGCCGTGGCACCAGTTATCTGTGTCTATGAGACCCTTCTGAAGGATGTCTGTGTCAGATGGGTTTCCAGCTATGCTTCCCAGTTTGCAGTCATCTTCAAACTTTGTCAGCCATAATCCTCCTGTGTTTGCTCGCACTTCTGAAAAGTAGATACTGAACAAATGTGGGCCCAGGACTGACCCTGTGGGACACCACTTGTGACAGCTCTGGAGTGTGAACTGGCACCAGCAACTTTGACCCTGTGTGTTCCACACTTAGCCAGTTTGCAACCCATGCTGTGATGTATGGGTTCACAATTAAGCTGGTGATGTTTTCAATGATACCTGAGTGGGGTATTGTGTCGAAAGCCTTTGCCAGGTCAAGGTAGGCTGTGTGGACTGCCTTGCCCACGCCAATGGCCTGGGTGAGTGTTTTGAAAAGTCAACCAAGTTTAAAAGGCATGATCTGCCCTTGACAAAGCCAAACTGGATTGGATCCAATGTCTGCAAGTCCCCTATGTCTTCATTTAGAATTCCCATTATGATCCTCTCCATAGCTTAGCAGAACAGGCTTGTCAAGCTGATGGGATGGTAGTTTCTGGGGTTGGTGGAGGCACCTCCTTTGTGAAGTGGGTCCACCATTGCTGTATGCCACTCCTTGGGAACATATCCTGAGGTGAGGCTAAGATTAAACAGCTGCCCTAACTGCGGGTGTAATTACTCATTGAGTTCATGGAGCACACAACTGGGGACACCATCTGGTCCCATGGATAAAGTGTTTTCTGCCTTGATTGAGCAGTTCCCACCCCAGCAGTGGAGATGTTTGGGGGCTACAATCCTCTGGTGTACATACCCCCCAGTTGGGGGGAGGGGGGGAAATCTGCACTGAACCTGTCAGCCAGTATGTTGCCAATGTCTGTAGGTGCAGTGATATCAACATTATTCTGAACTAAGTCTGAGCATATCTGGGAGTTTCCTCCCAGGTTTCAAACATAGGTAAAAAGGCCTCATGATTGTCCCTGGAGTCCTGAGTGGGTTTACTCTCAAAACATGCCTCGATGATTGTATGGGGAACCCAGTGTTTTACTCACAATGAGCAGGGTGTCTTCCCCACGGATTACGCCTATCTTGTAGTAGCTCCTTCCTTGTGTTGTACAGTTTGTTTATGGCTAGGGTCCACCAGACTGGATGCTTGCCTGTGGTACAAAGAGTCATTATTATTTGGGATTGCCTGAACCATGCAGTCCTGGAGGTGCTGGTAGAAGGCATTTCTAAGTGATACAGTGGCTTGGGTAATGGTGTCTGCTGGCCTGGGGCCTTGAAAGAGACCACACCAGTCCTCAGAAATGTGAAGTCGGCATTTGAGAAGGTCTTCAATGTTTCATTTCCCATCTGGGGTGTGGGTGGGATGTGGACTCCCACTGAGAGTAGTCCATGATCTGATCTCACCAATGATGGGTATATGTCTGGTGTTGAACAGTGTGACCCCATGTTCGTGATGATGTGTTCTAGTATGTTGCCTCCACTTGAGGGGATTGGGACCAGTTGTTCCATGGCATTTCAGTGTATGAACTCTTGGAACCTTTGTGTTAGAGTGTTGTGGCATGATTAGTGATCCCAGTCTATATGTGGATAGTTGGAATCACCCAGTAGGATGGTGTTTGGAGATACATTTATCCCCTTCAGTGTTTGCAGGATAGCTGTGTGAGGTACCTGAGTTTGAGCGGTGGCATGTAACATGCTACAAACTGCAGAGCAGTCTTGCCTACGGTCACTGGCACCTGGATGGTCTCCGATGCATCGTGTGTTGCCACCAACCATGAGGTGAGGGTGTCCTTGATGAATATGGACACCCACCATCCTTCTTGGTGTTGTCGGGATGCTGGTGCCGGAATGCATGATATGAGGTAACACCCGATAGTGCCGGGTGCTGTCAGAAGCTGTGAACCAGGTTTCAGGCACAGCACAGACATCAATGTGCTACATACTGAGAAGGGCATAGAGTGTGTGCAGCTTGAGGTTGAGACCTTGGGCATTGAGCAGCATTACCCTTAGTGTCTTTCCTTTACTGTGTTCTAGGGTGGTAGGTGTAGAATCTGAATCTTGCATAAAAAGGCACAATGGGGTGGCAAGAGCATCATCTGAAACCGGAAGCCCAGGGTGACAGGTGCAAGCCGCCCCTTGCAAATCACCGTGGCCTGTCCAGCATGTCATCCCAGGCAGACAGACATTGGACCCCTTAGAATGACACCATAGTCTAAGCAAAATACTACAGCTGATCATCTTGTCTCTGTTTATGTGGCATCATACTTGGTGAAGGTAGGATACTGTCAAGGTCAGGGTCATACCTGCCTGGCCTACATAATCAGAGGGATCCTCTATGTCACTCTCCATGTAGTCCAGGGAGGTACATCTCAGGGCGCTCACACCAGCATGGATTATGACTGGGTCAGACCTGTACTTGCAGTTTAGTGACCTGAGTGCTTGCATTATGTGGTGGATTCCAGTGCCCGATAGGCAGCTTACTGTGACCTCCTCTGTACCTGATCTGGTGAGTGGGACATCAGTGTGTCTGACTATGGAGTCACCTATGACAAGTGTGTCTGGCATTGTGTTTGGCCTTAAGGGCTGTGACTGTTTGGCACACCAACTCTGTGGTCAATGTGTTGCATGTGCTGTGCCCTGTGGAGGCAGTTGTGTGAGTGTCTGCTGTGGTGGCCACCGCCATTCTGGTAGACTTCTGATCAGAGCCTCCGAGAGTGTCTCTGTGTGTCTATGTGTATGATCTTAAGTTGTGACAGTGCCATGTGAGACTGGATTAAAGATGTGTGTGTGGTTACCTTCACCCTCTCTCTGGTCTTGCTAGTCCTATGTTGAGAGAGCTCAGCCTCCACTTTGGCTATATAGTTGCATCTCTCACATGTATGTGTGTTTTATGGCAGAAGGAGAGGGTTGTCAGTGTACATGAGGCAACTGTAACAGTGCCTCAATATTCCCAGGTTCACCAGCTGAGCAGGAGAGGACACTAGCAACTGATCCCTAGACATGCTAGAAGGAATAGACAAAACAATGTTGGAATACAGGGAGATATCAAGCCCCCAAGCCACATCATACTGTTTGATTGACAATAGCTACACATACACCGGTGTTTCATAGTGTCATAGTGTACTACTAGGCTATCTGCCCTAGTGCATGTATAAGCCTAGCCATAGTGATGTGGCTATTGCCACCCCTTATAGTGGTAATAAGTGTACAGAATAGATTCTGAATATTGTGCCTCTGACTTAGTAGTGACACATTATGACCCCTTACGTAATTGAATAACATGACTGTGACTCTGTCTAGTCTGTGCCTCCGCCTCATATGCAGTTGTCCAGATGTCTCCTGAAGAGAGTCAGTGAGGGACTCTGTCAAACATGAACTGGGATACTCTGCTAGAGTGTGAGATGCCTCTGAGTTATGACTCTGTCCCTCCAGCATGTCCTATACATGTATGTGCTGAGGTTCAAATACTCAGCTCTCATGGCTCTGGTGGATTTGGATTGCTTGCAGTGGAGTATGTCCACCAAATCCTGATTGGACATGGTCTTGTATGTCAGGCATAGGTCACCTGTAAGTATGCGGTATGACACTGAACAAAGCTGGACTTCCTCTATTCTGGAAGCATATGACATGTGTTGAAGAACCCTGATCTTCATGGTAGGTACTTTTCGGGTGCAAAGGTGCAAAAGGCAGGATCTGCCCTGTACAAAGCTGAACTAGGTGGGAACAAGGGTCCGTGAGGTCAGTAATGTGTCTGTGTAAGAGCTCCATGACTCCTCCCATATCTTTGCAGACAAGGCTGGTTAAGCCTGTGTGGTGGTAGTTGCCATGGTCTGTGGAGGCATCCCCTTGTGGAGTGGGACCACTGTTGCCGTGATGCCAGTGTTCAGGTACATATCCTGTAGCAAGACTAAGGTTAAATAGCAGTTGTATATATGGGTCCAGCCCCTTCTGGAGTTCACATAGCATGCAACTGGAGATACCAGCAGGTCCCATGGATGCTGTGTACTTGTCTTTGCTGAGTGTGGCTCTCACATGGACATCCAAGATGACAGTGAGGTTACATACAGCAGTGATAACTATCTTGTTTTGGGGGTGAGGGAGGGGTAAATCGCGACTGAAGCTGTCCGCCGGAATGTTGCCAATATCTGTCAGGTCACTGAATATATGTTGTTGTGTACCAACTCTGAGCATATCCGAGGGTTCACAACCAGGTGTCTGACATAACTGAAGAAAGCAGTGTGGTTACCTTCATTGTCTTTGGTGATTTATGTCCCCAAGTTGACCTTGCATGTCTTTATGAGATAATGTAGCTTTCACTAGTGCTGATCACAGCTGTCTTCCCTTTGGAGATGTAGCTCTGTCTTGCATTAGTAACCCTCATCTGTCATACAGTTTGTTTATGGCTGGGTCCACCAGACAGGACACTTTCCCTTTGTGGAGAGGGTCCTGTTTTCAGTTGTGATTGTATGGTCCATGCTGTCTGACATCTAGCTAAGGGGAGGTCATTCTGGTTCTGCAGTTATCTTTCATCAGCATTAGAAATGACCACAACAGCCCCTGTGGGTGTACCTCATGCACACACATCCAGCACCTGTAAAGTCCACAACAGTACCTCACCAGGAGTATGACAGAGCTGGAACACATGTAATGTGTAGTCTGATTAAACAGAGTGCAGCTCCACACACTGCCATGCTGTCCACCCAGATGCAAGCTGTGCCTGATGTAGAAAGCCATGTCCAAGCTGGAATCAATGCACATGCTGCACCTTGTACAATCTGAATGGCAGGGAGCTATGCACATGAGGGACCTGAACCCCAGCACTGACATATATAGGACAGGCTGTACTGCATTATCCAAAACACAGAAGCCACCCCCACACATGAGTAAACTACCAGTACAGGTTGTCCATAGAGACACTGGTTGAGTCCCCTCAACAGGAATCCTAATGAGTGGATGGGAGATGGGAGGTTTACCCTGGGTATCAATGTTATGTCACAGGTAGACAGAGGCACAGTATACTAAACAAGACATATGACATGTCGAACAACGCTTACAATGTGTTGATGGACAAACACATTCTCCGACTAGCATTAGGTCAAGATACCTCTTGAACACAGCCAGCAAGGTGCTCTGCCTCAAATGGACCAGGATTGTATTCCACAGCATAGGAGTCTCCGAGTGATAACTCCATCCCTCCAACATGTCCAACATACATCCCTGCTAAGGTGTAAGTCACCTGCACTAGTGGTTCAGGTGGATCTTCTGAGTCTGAGGTGGAGCATGCCCATTAATCTCTGTTTGGACATGGCCTCGCATGTCAGGCACATGTCACCTCTAAGCAGACGGTATGTGAGTGAATAGAGTGTGAGTGTCTTCAATCTGGCAGCATATGACAGCTGTTGGGGTTCCTTGATCCTTTAGGTGGGTACAGTCAGGGTGTCTCCAATTGCTGCAGATGTTGGGTGAGATACAGCCAGAATAGGGCATTCGACTCGATCACCGGTCTGATAAGTGAAGAGTACAGGGGAACAATGACCCACTAGATCTGGATGTGAATCCCATCCTGATCAGGTGGGCAATGTAGAAGGTCTTCCTAGCCACTTTAGCAATGTGAGTCTCAGAAGAATGGCGACTGTTAACCTGGGTCCCCAGGTCCATGATAACCTCCTCTGTGCTTAGAGGATTGCCACCTATATGGTAGCTTGGGGTCACCTTGCTTTTCCTGAAGGGTATGTCTACACATGTTGTGCACTCTGACTTCAGGCCATGGCCCTGGCACCAGCTATCAGTTACTGTGAGTCCCTTCTGAAGGATATCTGTGTGTGATGCACTGTCCACTATGGTGCCCAGTGTGCAGTCATCTGCTAACATTGTCATCCAAAGTCCTCCCATGTTGGCCTGTACTTCTGGGAAGTACATGACAAACAATGGGGCCAAGGACTGAGCCCTGTGTGACACCACCTGTGACCAGCCTGGAGTCTAACATAGTGCCAGCAACTCTAACCCTGTGGGTCCTGTCCTTAAGCCAGTTTGCAACCCATCTTGTGACATATGGGTTTACATTTCAGTTGTTAGTTTTCCACAATACCTGAGTGGGGTATTGTGTTGAAAGTGTTTGCAAGGCCAAGGTAGGCTGTATGGACTGCCTTTCCCCAACAATGGCCTAAGTGACCAATTTGAAGATGTCAACCCAGTACAAAAGGCATGATCTGCCCCTGACCAAGCTAAAATGGGATGGGTACAATGTCTGCATGTCCCCTATATCTTTGTTTATGAGCTCAATTATGATCCTCTCCATAGATTTGCAGACTACACTTGTTAAGCTTATGGGGCAGCAATTAACAGGGTCTGTAGAGGCACTGCCTTTAGGCAGATGTGCACAACTGGACCCTAACCAGGCTGTTGTGCACACTATGGAAATGTAAAGCAGTGATAGGACTAAAGCCCAGGATACTGACCACCACAGTGAAAGTACTGAAACACTACACTAGACAGTGCTACAGTGTTAGGTCAGTATGAACGGATGTTGACAATTGTGTGCAAAGTATCCCATGCAAAACCTGCAGGCACAGTATACTCCCTGTTTTGTTCACACAAAAGCATTCGACAGTAACTACACAACATGGCACAGAACACACAACCATAAACTGCAGGTATTTGTTGAAGGTCACACTCATCCACAAATGTGATGGGCTGCAGAGTTCAACATATGTAAAGCCCACACTGGGCATGCTCACACACTTAGATAAATGAGACATCTTTCACACAACATGCCACGGGAAGGCTGAACTGGGCATGCTCACACACTTGGTCCAAATGTTACCCCTAGCAAATGTGAAAACACACCAGAGGATGCTCATCCCCCTTTCTAGACACTGATCATGTAAGCACCCTATAAGTATATTGGAGAAAAGGATTCTCTCAGTAATCCGAATAGCGCCGTGCTAATGTGTCCGTCTGTAGTGTCATAACATAGTTAGGTAGGGGTTTGAATCCAGCAGGTGGCAAGTAAGTGTGTATGAAAGAAACATCCCTTTTGGCAACTGGGAAAACACACCACAGGATGATCATTCCACTTTCTAAACTCTGATGATGTCAGCACCCTATAAGTATATCAGGGAAAGGAAATTCCCAGTAATGCAAATAGCGCTGTGCTAATGCGTCCTTCTGTAGTGTCATAACATAGTTTGGTAGGGGTTTGAATCCAGCAGTTGGCAAGTGTGTGTGAAGGGGGTAAGTGTGCATGAAAGAAACATCCCTTTTGGCAACTGGGAAAACACACCACAGGATGATCATTCCACTTTCTAAACTCTGATGATGTCAGCACCCTATAAGTATATCAGGGGAAAGGAAATCCCCCAGTAATGCGAATAGCGCGCTATGCTAATGTGTCCGTCTTTAGTGTCATAACATAGCTAGGTAGGGGTTTGAATCCTGCAGGTGGCAAGTGTGTGTGAAGGGGATAAGTGTGTAAGTGTGTATGAAAAAAACATCCCTTTTGGCAACTGGGAAAACACACCACAGGATGATCATTCCACTTTCTAGACTCTGATGATGTCAGCACCCTATAAGTATATCAGGGGAAAGGAAATCCCCCAGTAATGCGAATAGCGCGCTGCGCTAATGCGTGTGTCTTAACATAGTTAGGTAGGGGTTTGAATCCAGCAGGTGGTAAGTGTGTGTGAAGGGGGTAAGTGTGTATGATTACTATACCCCTGTGGCAACTGTGAAAACACACTACAGGATGCACATACCCCTTTCTAAACGATATCACAATTATGTATGGCTTTTGATTACAGACATGCCATGTGTGTTGTGCACACACAGAATGCCCATGTGTGTGGGTTGTCCCTCACAATAATGCATGACATTGATTACACCGGTTATGGCAATGAACACATGCTGTATGTGTGTGCCAAATACACATATGTACCTGTGACTTTCAATAGTTACCATGTGTGATGCCTGCCACATGTGAATACATGGTATTTGCACAGGGTAACATTATGACCGTGGTCTTCTGTGCAGATGCTGCATGTGGGATGTGTATATACAGTGTGAGATGTAGATGCTATCAGCCTAGTAGTGAGGGATGCACACCTGGTCTGGGGCATAAAGTCTACATGTTGTTAATGTACAGGAGCTGCATGTTCTCACCTGTTGTGGGAGTGGTAAGACAGTATTCCATAGCAATGCAGTGACTGCATGCTAAGAACCATTCAGCTAGGGTGTTGTAGCTACACTTATTCATTAGCATTCATTAATTTGTCGGAATCCCTGGTGAGGGTCTGATGCCAACCAAGGTCAGGGGTCTACCAGCCTGTGTCACTTGCTCAGTGATCCCTTCCATGTTCCCTATCACGCATCCCAGTGAGCTTACATCCCACATCAGTTGTGGTGGCATGGACAATGACTGAGTCATGTGTCCATGCATCTGACTGACTTGTATGTTGTTGTTACAGTTTGGCCATGTGTTTCCATCTCATACATGTGATGTACATCAATGGGTAGGGGATAGGGTTGACTGTGTACATGTGGCAGCTGTGACATTACTACATGACACACATATTCCACAACTGTACCATAGAGGTGACTGACAACTGACCTTGCACATGCTACCGAGTATTGAGATTACATTGGTGATTGACAGCACATAGGGCCAATGGTGAAAAAGAGACATAGGTCCATAGGTTCGCACAGGGATATCTGCCCAGGGCATGTATCCACCTAGCCAGAATGTGCTGCCTTTCAACATGCATTGTGAATCTGTCTTGCTATGCCCTTTTCCAAGGTTAGTATACTGTGCCTCTTTCTCACAGTGACACATAAGTGATACCCAGGGTAACCCTACAATGTCACATCCAGTCATTAATATCGCCTTGAAGATAGTCACTGAGTCAGTCTGCCTAACCTCTATTGGGATAATAATCAGGAATGAAGGGAGCCTCTGAGTTGTGAATGTGCCCTCCACCATGTCCTATGTATATCACTCCTGAGGTTCAAGTATTTCCAGCGTGTATCCTGGTGGGATCTGGATATTCTGAGATGCAGCATGGCCATTACGTGAGGGTATGACCTGGCCTTCTATGTCAGGCACAGATTGCCTATGAAGAGGCAGTATGTCACTGAGTAGAGCTGCTGCTACTTTAACCAGTCAGTATGTGGCATCTGTTTGAGCACTTTGATCCCCTTGTCGAGGTACATATGTGGTAGCCCCAGTTGCTGCAGGTGTCTGGTAAGGTGCATGCCGACAGGTTCATCATAGTCAATTATGGGCATGATGAGGGATGAGTAAAGGGGCACAATGTCCTCCCCTGGCCTACATGTGGATCCCATGATGATGTGGCCCATATAACATGCTTACCTAACCACTTTGTCCATGTTGTTGTCAAATGGTAGAATGCTATCAACCCGCGCACTTAAGGTCCATAATTCCTTGGTCTGCACTTACTGGATTAACACATATGTGGTACATTGTGGTCACTTAGTGTTTGACAAAGGGGATGACTATACTCTTTCTGTCATTCACGTTGAGGCCATGGCTGTGGCACAAGTCGTGTGTTTGCAAGAGTCCCATTTGGAGGATGCGTGTGTTAGCTGTTGAGTTGATTATGGTGTTCGGTCTGCAGTCACCTGCGACTTGCTGAGCCACAGTACTTCCATGTTGGCCTGTACCTATGACAAATATATAATGAACATGACAGCTCCTAGGGCTGTGCCTTGTGGGACACCACTTGTACCAGGTTGGAGGCTGACATGGCTCCAGCAATTCTACCATGTGTGTTCTGCCCTTGAGCCACTGTGCAATACCCATAGTGACATAGGGGTTATTATGTACACTGGTGAGCTTCCCTAGAATGCACAAGTGGGGTATTGTATCCAAGGCTTATGCAAGGTCCAGGTAGGCTGTGTGGACCTCCTACCCCTTGACAGTGGCCTTGGTGACTGTTTCAAACAAAGCAAACAGGTTTGATAGGCAGGATTTGCCATTGACAAAGCCAAACTGTGTATGGTGACATGTCTGTAGGTCCACAATATCTAGATATGTGAGGTTCATGATGATCCTTGCCATAGCTTTGCAGACAAAGCTAGTCAGACATATGGGGCAGTAGTGTCCAGGATCCGTGACAGCACCACCTGCATGTTGAGGGACCACTGTTGCTGTATGCCACTCTCTGGCCACATATCGTGTATTAAGGCTGGGATTGAACAGTGGTGTTATGTCTGGGTGTAGCTCTTCTTGTGGTTCATGTAGGACACAGCCTGGGACACTGTCTGGTCCCATTGATGCAGTGTTTATTGCTTTGGGAAGGGCATCTCTTACCTGAGCATCTGTGATGTCAGGGGAAGCACTGTGCTGCGAGACATATGTTCCCTTTGGTGTGGTGGGGAGAGAAGGCAGCATTGAACCTGTCCACTAGGATGATGGCAATGTCTGTGTGTTTTATATTTTGTGTGACATATTGTATTACCTCTGAGCATATCTGGGTAGTACCACTCAGGTTACTAACATAACTACAGGCAGCCTTGTGATTATCCTCAGTGGCTTGTGGAATCCTCTCTCAAAGATGGCCTTAGACAATCATATGGGTGCCTGTAGTTGTCATCCAATACTCATCAGTGGTGCCTTCACATTTTGGGAGGTTGTTGTATCATGTAGTGGCGCCATCCTTCTATTGTATAGTGTGTTTATGGCTGGTGTCCGCCCAGGACATCTGCCTTTGGAGAATTGGGTCATGCTTTCATATGTGGCTTCATGATCCATGCATTCCTGAATGTGTCCACAGAATGACTCTATACAGGTATCTGCAGTCTGGTCCATATTTTCAACAGGCCTTGGGCCTTTGAAGGTTTCCACATCATTTATGAGGGGTGTGCACTTGCTTGACATGAGCTGTTGACAGACGTGCCGCCTCCAGACAGAGCAAGGGAGGGTCACAGTCAGCTACCTGTTGGGACGCACCTCCCTGGACCACATGGAAAGAGACACAGAGGAGCTCTTACAGCACCCTCTCAAACTCAGGTCTCCCACACAGCCTTCATGCTGACACAGGAGAGTTTAGATTACTCTGCAAACACCATCATACTGGGTGATGCCAGCTACCCAAACATAGACTGTGAACATTACACAAGCCACAATACCCAAGCTCTAAGGTTCCCATTGATCGGACATTCTTTGGCTATGGAACAGGTAACCAACCTTCCCACAAGAGGGGCAGATATAGTAGAGCTGATCTTTACAAACATGAGTACAAACTGCTCACCACTGGGAGTATATCCTCATTGTTGCAATCAAACCATATACTAATCACACTGGAGTTCTGATCCCCACATATGCAAACCTCCAACACATCGATGTGTGTGTGTGGAAATGTCCCTATTAGCAACCGTGACAGTATGGTACAGGATGCAGATCCCCTTTGAAACAGTGATGATGTCAGGACTGTATAACTATATCACCTGTAGTAAAGTCCTCAAGTAATTTGCATAGCGCCTGCTAATGCGCCTTTCTTCAGTGTCATAACGTAGTTAGGTAGGGGTTTGAATCCTGCAAAGGGAATGTATGTGTGTTAGTATGAGTGTGGTTTATGTGTGTGCACTATGCTGGGAGGGTTAACTGCCTTTGCCAACTGGGAGAACACACTACAGGGTGCACATCCCTCCTCCTACACACAGATGATGTCAGCACCTCTAAGTACAGCATTAGTAAAGATTTCTCCAACTACTGCAAATAGCACACTCTGCTAATGTGTCTGTTTCTACTGTCATTGCACAGTTAGGTATGGGTTTGAATCTTGCAAATGGAAAGTATGTGTTTTACTGTTGGTGGGGTTAGTGTGTGTGCACAATGATGGGGTGGGATGTGGCTTTTGCCACATGGGGCTATGCACTGCAGGGTGGTCATTACCCTTAACAAGCAGTGATGTTGATAGCACCCTATACAAACAAAACTACAAAACAGAAGGTGGTGGTACTGATAACACATGTAAGGTAACACTTCTTCAAGTAATGTCCACAAAACGGAGTAGGATAATCAAACAATTCTTTTATTCTATACAGACAACATGACAACAGACAACTAACTGCCAGTACTCAGTATAGTGTTACATGCTACTGTAACACGCACATGTACCAATATACCTAGATAGTGTTCTGAAGCCTGAATGTGGCAAGTGTGTGGATGTGGGATGTGACTGTGTGTGCATTTCCGTATGGGAAACATGTTTGTTGTGGCAATCAGGGTACTACAGTACCTGATGCACATTACATCTTCCAACTGATGAGGTTGCCTGAACCCTGTGAGTACAGGTAGAGAAGGGGATGCCAGTAGTAAACAACATAGTGCACTTCTGAAATGTGTACCTGTCATGTATCAACAGCTACTCATGTAGGGTGATAAATAATGGGAATGGCAGGTGAGTGTGTGCATGTGTGTGGGTAGCAGGGTGTGTATAAATGCATGTGTGACAGAACAGATACATGTAGCTGAATCTACATAACAGCACAAGATGCGCATTGCCATAGTCAATGTTAGCATGTGATGGTGTGCAGCTGGTACACTTTGTTAAGTAGTATGGGTGCAGATAACAATTGAGGACATTCATACAGTTACTGCAGCAGGACTGCTGGGATATACACACATTTATACTGCAACAGTCAACAGTTACCAACATGTTACTACTTATACACATCTATAGTCACCCTGTGCATCAGCAACGTGTTTACCTTTACCTGCACCGATGTTGTAGTATGCAGGAGGTGGCACAGTGTCATCATATGCACAGGGTGTGGGTTAGGTATGCCCAACCCGCCACTGGTAACACCAATTGACATGTGTGTGTATGTGTGTTTGTGAGGGGCAGCAGTACAGGGTGGACCGTTGTTGGTGCAGTGTGTGTGTGTATGTGTTTGCCCTAGGTGTTAGGTTTCCAGGTTTCTGCATGTGTGTAAGCACGCACACAGTCCCACATAATGGCTGCCATGTACAGGGTTTTGTGGACAGCCACAGACTGCACCTGTCAGGTCATCCAGATCAGTGTCTGTGGGCACGGACACGGTACCTGTGCCTGGCAGGGTGCTACGGGTCAGATCCGTACTAACCCAGACTGGGTACTGTCATCGGAAGCAGGGGTGTGTTGACTGGACACAGTTCCCTGTTGGGACTGTCCAGAGCCACGTGCACGCGGTCTCCTGCGGCGTTTGGATGACAGCACAGACCCAGCATTGCTGGGGCTGGTGCTGGCACTTGAGGCGCCGCGAGTGGGCCCGTTGTCGCCCGCGCCACTGCCAGCTGGTGCTCTTGCTGGCATACGCCACGCCGACGCCGCAAACGCACACCATCGCCTCTGGCCCATGGACATCTGGTTGTGGAGCAGCTGTTCTATGCCCCCACAACGCCTGTCAACGACATCTGTGAAGTTACGGATAGCATTCGCAACATCATGCATGCCGCCTGTCATGGCTATGCGACATGCTCTCAGCTCCCTCAGACCCTGTCTGGTGTACCTTTCCATACGTGCCTGTGCCTGCATGACAGTTCTAAACATAGTGGAGGTTGACATACCTCCTTGGGCACGCCGGCCAGAGGCAGTACGGCCACGGATGCCCCCACGAGAACCCATGGGCGACTGTCTGCGTGGTACCATTGGAGGCCTCTGCACATGGCTGCCTTGTGAGGATGCATGTACCACAGGTACCACATTACCCTGATCTATGCCCACTGCTGACTGTCCATCACCTAGGGACAATGGTGACAAAGGATGTAACGGCAGGATGACTGTGCGCATTGACGGGTTGAAAGCTGTGTACTGTCAATTGGCTGACCAATGGCGGACCCAGACACACCTTCCTGCACCATTACAGACATTTCATCATCATCAGTACCTGGGGCACAAGATTCAGGTTCCCTGCTGCAGGTCACCAGAGCAGCACCAGAACCTACGGGAGGAAAACATGGAACACAGATTACAGTCTCAATACATATTTGAAAGAGATGCACTTCAATACTAATGCACACATTCAGAAATGGACACATGCACTCATGGACACTAACACACATGCACACTTGGGCACAGGCACACTTGCACACATGCACACCCCACAGTAAACACACACATCAGTACCGTGTTACACTACTCAATTTACTACCTGTCAATTACAGTTATTGTGAACACAGTCACCAGCATGTCTACTACAGAGTTACACTACTCTTCCTAGTTTTATAAATTGTTTTACAGATAATTTTAAAAAGACTCACCAGCATGTATGGCCTGCCTCATTGCTACATGGGAGGGACCTGGAAGTGTGAAGAGAGTAATGTCAGTGGGCACATGTGTGCCATTCATTTTGCACATGATACAGTACAGTAGTACACTAGTTCCCTTATACACATCAGCTGCACATCATGTCTGTATATATATCATGATGACAGATACATACCACATGCACACCTTATGCGTGCATGAAGTAACAGCGTACAGAACAGTCATATGTACATACCATGGGTTAACTCTAATCTCACCCTTACCTCTCTTCAAACGCCAACTCAAACTGTACTTCCAAAACCACTGGCTTTGTTCTTCTTGGAGTCCAGGCTAACGTCCCTCTCCCTACCCTCTCTTCACCTTTAACCCCTCATTGTGCATAGAAACTAGCTTCTACCCTGTTTCTTTCACCTTGATGTCCTTCTATGCTCTGACCTACTTCTCCCATCCCTCCCACCTCCTCTTGACTGTCTTCCTTCTTTTCCTCACTTCCCTTCTTGACTCCTGCCTCTTCCATATCATTGTATCTGTCATACTCCTTCTACTTCTCTACCCTTCTGAGCCCTAACTATTATGTATATGGCTTTTGCCTTATTGCATAACCATTATGCTTTAGGTAGGATTGCTTTGAAACCAACGGTACATTGTGTATGACTCTAAACTGTTTGACTTCCTTACATGTATGTTGATTTAATTAACAGGCTGGTGTACAATTCTATTATGTTGGCTGTCTGTATTGACAACTTGTCTGTCTGCCTTTATTACACTATGTGTGGAGCTTTTCTCCACAGGCCTCTACTGAAAATGAACTTATATCCAGCTAGACTATCTGGGTCAACAAATGTAAAAGTAATAACAATAAATGAATATGGCATCTTACCTGCACGCCGCTGTCTTGCTGCTGTGTGGATCCAACCTCCATCAGGATGCATGATGGTTGCTGTTGTTCTGGGGCTGGATCCACAACACTTAGCAGTAGCCCCTCCTGTCTGGTGAGGGGGATGTGGCCACCCCCACCTGTGGCAGCCTGTTGCCTGCGGATATCTGCAGCACGCTGGCGGACATTTCTTATCAAATCACTGCAGTGATGTCTCACCTGCTCATATGTCCTATCATGCATGCCAACATCATTTATCCTGCTAACAAGGTTTTGCCACAGTGCAGACCTCTCCTGCTGATTCTGGGTGGTGCGTGAGAACAGGATGGCATAGTCACGCACCAGGCTCTGGTGGATCACACCATCCTCTGCAGCAGAGTAGGCAGGATTCCTTTTAGGTGCCATGTCTATCTGGAAAGGTACACAAACAGGTTATCAGCATAGTATCTCAACAATACATGGTACACATTCTATACAGGTAGTGTTAACTTCTACTTATTACTGATTGGTTAAAACCTGATTACAGTGTAGCTATCATTCTATGTCATTTGTACTAAGTACTTGGCCTTCAGACCAGTTGTTTTACATTAGGGAGGTTGGTGGCAAGCACTGTGGTGGCAGGACACATATCTTTCATCCATTGAAGTTGGGAACTGCTGATTGTGGGCCCAGTGTACAAGTGTATTACTTGGTATGGGCAGTTGGCCTTCAGGCCAGTTATTTAACATTAACGAGGTTTGTGGTCTGCACTCATGTGTGACAATAGGCTGTACTCTGCCATTCATAGCTGGGGACATCTGGTTTCAGGTTTATAGTGCCTGCATATCTGAGCTGTATCTTACTGACATTGCTACACCTTGTTTGTTGTAGCAAACACTACATCCAGGCCTCCTGCATCTACCTTTGTTTATATGCTTGTTATCTGTTAGCTTGTTATTTCACTGGTATGCTACTTCCACATAGTACACATCTTTGCAACACATCTGTGACTCACTACTGTTATCTGCATTGCTTACTGTACGCATTTCCATGTTACACATGACAGCAAGTGACTGCTTGTCATTGTTGCATTTACTTCATTGTGACACATTGCACTTAGGTTACCTGGCATTTGCTCACTGACGCTTTTATATCAGTCAGCAGTTGTAGGTAATGTCAGTACACCCTCACTCCCCACTGGACCTTGTTTTCAATCATTAGTGATTACAGAGTTCACAATAGTATTCTAGCATGTCCAGAGGTCAGTTGTCAGTTCCCTCCTCAGTCCAGCTGGTGAGTGTGGTACTCCAGAGACAATGTTAGAACAGATGCATGTACACAGACAACCCTCCTCCTAACAACAAATTCAAACTCATGTGAGTGATGCAACCATATACCAGACTGGAGGCTAGGCTCTGTCTACTCAATACCGCCATAACCAGTCACGTGGCAAAGGGGATCACTCACTACACTTCCAGTCTCACGTAGACCTACCACAACAGCGGACCTAACACATGATCACACATGATCATACTTGTAGGCTCAGACCACAGCTCTGCCTATGCAGCAGAGACCTCCTAAGCAGACATCCAGGCAACCACTACCACATAAACGAACATGTGCAACACATATCACACAAAGCCAATGTGCTGAACACTCACAGCCATTAACAGTTAACAACACACCTCATACACCTGTACTAGGTGCCTCTATCATCAGGCACACTCACATCACGCTCACCAGGCTTAACGAGGTGAGGGTCACGGTGTGCAGCCTGTCAGGCACTATGAACTGCCACATAACACAAACAGTCAGGTAACCCCAAGGCAGGTACAGGTATGACTCAGTCAATGTCCATGCTGCTGTGAATGGCCTGACACATTCCTCCCTGGACTACATGACATGAGACATTACAGAGCTCTCTGAGCACGAGCCCGAGACAGTTTGACCCTGACCTTGAGTAGCATCCTACCCTCACCTAGAACAATGCCACAATATCAAGGCACGATGATCCCTTCCAACAATTGACTGACATACTGGTGTCATTCACAGGTGTGCCAATGCCTGCCATCTTGGGGTGGTATGTTTTGCTAGGGACAGCTTGCACCTGTCACCACAGTCCTATTGACATTTGGCGGAGCCTCCTGTTACACCCATAGTGCCTGTATTAGGCAAGGCTCATAAGGCAAACCCACATCCATTTGTATCACAAAGGATGAGGAAGTAAGAGTGATGCTACTCAACACTGGACGCCTAGACCCAAGGATGCACGCACCCAAAACCCTACCTAGCATTCTGGACATCGATATCTGTGCAGTAACATGAACCTGTTTCAGGTTTCACAGGAGCACACCAGTACTACCACGCTATAGCTGTTACCATTCTTGTCGGCCACAACACTTGAACAAGGGAGGCGAAGTATCAGTATTCAATGCAGATTCCCACGCCTCCACATTGGTGGCACAGTACAACATAGGTGTTAGGCCATTGAGTACAGAAGACGTAGTTGGGGACCTGGGGAAGAAACATGGTAGCGGTCTGTCATTTGTCTACCACATGGCCAACGTGGATTGACAGACATGTTATATAGCCCAGCTAATCATGACTGATTCACATGTATGGCAGGGGAGGTCATTGTGCCTCTGTACTCATCCATCATCAGGCCTATAATTGCGCATAATGCACCTTTTGGGATGTACCTAACCAGACACCTACAGCAACTGGTACAGGACAACAGTACATCATCAAGGGGATGCAATGGCTCACACAGATGTCATATGCTGCCCAGGTAAAGTGAATCCAGCTGGACTCAGTGGCATACTGCCTGTTCAGAGGCAATCTGTGCATGCCATATACAGCCATGTCCTACCTAGCAGTAATGAACGTGATGCACCTCAGGCAATCAGAGTCCCATACAGCCACATGCTCAGGAGAGCTGGACCTCAGCACTGACATACATGGACATGCTGGAGGGGCATATTCCTAACCGAGAGGCTCCCTTCACTCTGTAATGAGCTCACACTACTGGTTAGGCAGAGTCCGACTCTCTTCCATAGGAATCTGGATGAGTGGATGGAGATCATAGTTGTACCCCAGGTATCACTTCTATGTCGCTGTTAGACAGAGGCAAAGTATACTAAAGTCGGACAAGGGCATAGCAGCATAACTTGTGATTGGGTGGCAAAAGACAAACACATTCTACTAGGGCTTACCAATGCCCTAGGGCAAATAGCCTAGTATGAACCTATGAACTGTTCATTCTCAACTGTTCGAGCTCATTACAGAGTGAAGGGAGCCTCTCAGTTAGAATTTGCCCTCCAGCATGTCCATGTATGTTCTATTCAGTCGCCACCGCTTGCTCAGAGGTGACCTTTGCCCAACATACAAGGCCATGTCAAACCCAGATTTGATGAATATGCTTCACCTAAAAACCTAGATCCATCAGAGCCACAAGGGCGGAGACTTAAACCTCGACACGGCTATTAATAGGACATGCTGGAGGGATAGATTCATCACCCAAAGACTCCCTATGCTGTGGAACAAAATCACGGTATATGTGAGGCAGAGCACTCGCTGGCCTTGTTCAAGAGAAATCTTGACCAATGGATGGGAGATCGCAGATATACCCCAGGGATTACCTCAGTGTCACTGCTCGACAGAGGCACAGCAAAATAATGGGTATGGTTCCCCATACTAAAGGGGTGGCGAAGCCACAAAACGATGGGCTAGGCTTGTAAATGCCCTCGGCAGATAGCCTAGTATGAACCTATGAACATGTGTGTACTGCTATAGTACATCTGCCATATGTTGCATGTGTGTGTGTTGTGGGGATGCACAGGTAATGGCCAGATACTTCTGCACAGGTGACACGCCTGACACATTCTGGGTGTTCATCCATACATACTGGATGTGTGCTGCCATCCAACCCTGTGATGTGGACACACATTACTCAGCCTGGATATACATATCTGAACAACACCACAAGCACAGTACACTACCTTGCTATGTATGCATGTTATTACACAGTTATTCAGTAGTTATGACAGTGATGCTATCCATGCAGCCCACTGGGCCAGTGGAAGCCACAACACACACCGCCAGCACCTTTGCATATGCTTACCACAGACATCCCACATACTGCATGTACTGTGCACACAGTTATCTAACCCAGAACAACTGCACACCACTTATTAATCCTGTCCAGTGGACTACAGATACAGGCATATTGTATAACAATAGTAGGAGGCTACTGCAGCACAGGGCAGATTCACATGACGGAAGGCATCTGTTGTCTGCAGTGTTAAGATGCTTCACATTCACCAAATGCACAGATATTGCCAACATTGTTGCTGGCAGTTTAGGTGCAGGTACCCCCATTGTCCTACACACGTGTTATTAGTTATCCCAGATGACTGTAACCTCCCTATCCTCTCACATGTCCAGGTGAGAGCCACCCTCATCATTGCAGAACACATATCATCACTGTTACGAAATGGTATCCCTGGATGTGTGCTACATTCACCCCTGGAGGACATAGCACCACATGACAGACTGATATTAATCCCTGGCCATACTACAGGATATGTACCTGAACAGTGCCATACATACACAGTGGTCCCACACCAATGAGGAGGAACCTCTACTGACCCTGGGAACTACTGCATCATATGCACAACTGGCCTTGTGTTCTAAGCTATGGAAGTGTTAGTTATGGCCCACATGTACAACAATATTACATATGTTTATATTTCATGACTATGTACACACAACCTATCTCATGGACATACCTATAGATAGTGAACTATGATACATTTGAGGTGTCACAGTATACACAGGATTAACCTGCTACTTTGCATTACCTGTGTTTGTGGCAGCTGTTGGTGTGTCACTGGTGCTGCTTGAAGTTTGCTGCTGCTGCTGCTGGTTTTGCTGCTGGCTGTCTTTATTTCTGTTTTGTTCTCTCTCTGTCTCTCTCTCTTTCTCTGTCGGTTTTGTGCAATGAATGTATTGCATGAGTGTAGTGTGGGTACTCATTGCTTTTGTAGGTATCTGCATAGGTCCATGTGATGGCCTCTGCACCAATTGTAAGGCAGCATTTGCTAATTGCATGCAGCTGGGTGTGTACTGATTGCATGTCTCACTGTGATTTCAGGACACTGCTATAAAAGGGTATGTGAGATAGGCACTGCCCTTTCAGATTGTAGGGCGTGGACCATGCTGGTATGCTGTTGACAGTGTTTTGTGAGTGTGAAGGTTAGTACATCTACCATGCTTCATGCTGTGTTGTAGATTCAGGTTGCTGCATTTATCTTGCCTGTTCCCTATAGTGAGTGTGTATGCATACTGACACCTACAACTATATGTCATATGTATTGCTATATAAATATATATATATATATCTGTGTACATATACATACTTTCATATATGTACATTAGTTGACATTATTGGGTACAAGCTAACAATTAGCAGGGCTGTTTCTGTTAACACTACACTAGTATGGGAACCCAGTAATTGGGACTATAAAAGTCTGCATGACATGCTTTGGGTAGTAGACATACTATATTGCCTTTATCTTCATTCCTACTATTACATGTTCCACTTATTTAGCACTATATTCCTGTATGAGAGTCATGGCTTAGTGGTAGGTCATACAGACTAGTGTTACAATGGTCTTGTGGTAGGGCCTACTAGTATGCTCATATTCTGCTTTTGAGTTGAGTATAGGGCCTATCAATCAAAGTGCTGGAGGCACCTTTAAGCAGTTAAAGGGCTTAGTAGGTCTCACAGGAGCCAGGCTGTGTTGCAGATTCTGGTTGCTGCATATATCTTCACTGTTTCCTGTAGTGAGTGTGTATGGCTACTGAGACCTACAACTATATTTCATATGTATTAATATATATTTATATATATGTATGTGTAGATATACATACCTTCACATATGTACATTACCTTACATTATTATGTACAAGCTAACAGGTAGCAGGGCTGTTTCTGTTCACACTGAACTAGTATGGGAATCCAGTAATTTGGCCATTAAAACTCTACCTGACATGCTTTGGATAGTACATCTCCTATATTGCCTTTATACTGATTCCTACTATTACATGTTATATTTATTTTAGCACTGTGTTCTTGCAAAGCAGGCATGGCTTAGTGGTAGGTCATACAGACTAATGTTACCAAGGTCCTGGGTTCGAGACTGACAGTGGGAATTTTTTTACTTTGCAAACTTTCAAACTGAGTACAGGACTTGTCAATCAAAGTGCTGAGGCCACCTTTAAGCAGTTAGAAGGGTAAGTAGGTCACACAGGGGTCAGGCTGTGTTGCAGATTCAGGTTGCTGCAATTATGTTCACTGTTTCCTGTAGTGAGTGTGTATGGCTACTGAGACCTACGACTATATTTCATATGTATTAATATATATTTATATATATGTATGTGTAGATATACATACCTTCACATATGTACATTACCTTACATTATTATGTACAAGCTAACAGGTAGCAGGGCTGTTTCTGTTCACACTGAACTAGTATGGGAATCCAGTAATTTGGCCATTAAAACTCTACCTGACATGCTTTAGATAGTACATCTCCTATATTGCCTTTATACTGATTCCTACTATTACATGTTATATTTATTTTAGCAGTGTGTTCTTGTAAAGCAGGCATGGCTTAGTGGTAGGTCATACAGACTAATGTTACCAAGGTCCTGGGTTCGAGACTGACAGTGGGAATTTATTTTTCTTAGCAAACTTTCAAACTGAGTACAGGACCTGTCAATCAAAGTGCCATAAAGGCACTTTTAAGCACTTTAAACCAGGTCTGCGCTGCTTATGCTGAGCTCACGTGATGCAGACTGGCGGTGAGCTCTGCTAACACAAGCGCACACCCGCTTAATTTCTTTGAAAGAAAAGAAAAAGGGGTGACAGGAAAGTGGTGAAAAGGGGTCACAAAGAGGGTAAGACAGTAGGGAAACAAGCGTGGGATTTGCAGGAGGGATGTAGGTAAGGCCCATAGATGCCCATGTCTTTGGCAGCAACAGCTGTGCATTTCCATGTATTTTGGTGAGACATTAGAAACCTTTCACCCCTGAGAGAGGTGTCAGGACAACATTAATAGTTGTTGTAGAGCCAATTGTAATTAACTGTTTCAATGTCAAGCAGACATGTGTGCGACATGGACAGCTATGTATGGGGCGTAATTTTTGTGGGTACAGAGTGCCCTTTTTTTTTTTTTTTCAGGTGAGAGTGGTATGTCAGGTGAAGGAAGTCGGTATAGCTGGGGAGGTAGGTTGGGTAGGTTAACAGACAAGACAGACAAGACGATACAGGGGCGTGTATGACACACGTGGGGGTTACACAATTGACGGGACGGAGGTTGGGATTTCCAAGATGCATGAGCCCACAGATGGCAACAGTGGAACTGATATCCCCACCCATAGGCAGTTGCCACTGTTCCTTCACAGCCCAGGACGGGGCTGTGTAGGCGGGGCAACGGCCGGGCCGTTAGCTGTGCCACACGAGCCTCGAGCTGGCGAGGGGCCCAAGAACAGTGTCTTGGATCTCCCTTCGCACCACAGACCGGACACCGCTGGAGGGTGAGTGGACTAACCCTCCGCCACACTTGCAGAGGGGGACGGGCCCCATCCCCTGCAGCGCTTCCACCCAAGGTGGCACAGGGCCACCGGAGGGGGTCCGCCTGGGCACCAGTGCCAGGTGCAGTCACCAGCTGAGGTGGGAGAGGTGGGTCCGCTGGGACCTGCCTTCCCAAGCCGCTCTAGGTTTGTGAGTAGTTATGTTAGTTTGGGTTAGTGGCATTGTATTCCATTCAGATTAGTTGTAACAGCATGCATTGGTATTCCCATCAAACAAACACCCAGATATTAACACCATTGAACAAGGGGCATATCAATATCACATGCATTATTTGAACAGAAATACACAGTCAAACAACATGCAGGGTTGATTAATGGCAACAGGCCATCAGATTTGCAGGTATGAACAGGGCACATGCACGAACAGACATGCATATATTTTTGAAACGGACAAATGTCCATGATTAATGAAATGTTCACATACCATTATTTAGTGGGTGTTGTTATATGGAATTATAGGGTTGGGCGGAGATAGAAAGTGATGACACATTCATATGTTACACATTGATTTACATTTATAATAGGTACACAATTAAGTTGAGGCTGATGTTTCAAAATAAATTTTATTTGACTGTCAAGCTACACCTGTTACAAATACATCACTATCCTACTTATTTTGAATTTGATCAGATACATCATCCTGCTACACTTTGATGACAGGACAGGGGACAACTATGGCTGTTTAGTCTGTCAGATAATCATTCATTCTATCTGCAAATTGTTTACTGTGATCACCATATACAGCATTTGGCTAGACATTCCAGATTCTGACACACTGAAATCAGTTTGGTATATTAAGTTGTACTTCCCACATGCATTTAGTTCTGTAGAAACACACTGGGGCTAATATATTCCGGGGTTATTACTACTTTATTTATTCATACATGACCCTTTCTGTCAGTCTCACACTTCCTGCAAATTCACAGTTCAGGTTGCTACTTCTAGGCTTTGTTCACATGTTAGACTAGTGGTGATTCAAACACTTTCCAACAGCCTCACTTCTGTCATGATTCAGCATTTCAACAGGGATATATCTCACATGTGACTACCTCAGATTCTGAAGCTGTACTCTTGAGACTACTGCAGGTTACACTATATTTAATTAATGGTGGGACATCTGTATTACAGCACTGTTTAATTCTATCAATTATATTTCCAGTTACACTTGCATACTGATGAACTTGTTGCAGCCATACCTGCAGACTTTCAAATCTTGCTTGCACATTATATTACTTTTAATCAATACACTGCAGTGTTCTGATACATGCTACAGTATAATATTTATTTACAAGTACTGGGTGGGGTTACTAACCTGCACGGTGGGCGAACCGCAACAACCTACGGGCATACATCTCGCGATTCATAGAGAGTACACCAGCAGCTGTAATACAAAAGAAGTAATATTGATCTACACATCTCCATGGTATCAGCTAGTTGTAATCCTTACATACATAAGTAAGATGTAACTTACTCAGTAGTGGGCGTTGGGCATATCCCGGCCTCCTGGATCCATTCGACAACTGGTCTTGCTTATGCCGCTTCAAGTCCGCATGGTGGTGACGGACCTGCTCACCAGTGCGTGGAATGCCAGTAGCACTGGTCAGATCACGAGCCAACTGGTCCCATGCCTCTGCCCTATATGCTCCCCATGAGACCTGGCCCTGCATGAGTTGGGCCTCGTGATGATGGACAAGGAGCCAGACCATGTATCTGGACTCCTCAACGCCCCAACGCTGTGCTCGAAAGCAACGCCCCTCACCTACTCCACTCATTCTGACTGCAGCTCTGATCTACCATCGCTTCTGCTGTGTATTCCCGCCTATGGGGCTTATATATGCCGATTTTCCGCACATTTCTCTGATTGGCCGTTTTGGAATTGTATCTACTTCACTGAAAATGCTTTATCATGCTCCATTCTGGATTTTATCCCATATATATGCTATTTCTGCATTTCTAGGTATTGCTGTCATGGCTTAGTGGTTTAGTACCTTGACTCTAGTGCATGGTATCCTGGGTTCGAATCTGGCAACTGATTTTTGATTTTCCTGACAGAAATGAGTTGAGACCTGTCAATCAAACATGCCAAAAGCACTTTTAAGCACTTAAAACCAGGTCTGCGCTGCTTATGCTGAGCTAACGATGCGCACTGGCAGTTAGCTTGTGGGAGCGCCGCGCAAACGGTGTGCGCTGGGATAAACCTTAATTGGCTAGTGACACACATGTTCAGCTAAGCACAGCTAGTTGCAAACAGTTTCACTCTGTTAAACCGATGCCTAGCAACAGGCACGCAGTTTGCAGCTTTTAAACACTACTCAGCTACGGGCACTCCGCCTCACAGCAGCTTAGCTATCAGTACATTTCTGACTATTTTGTTATTGTGTTACTTCAGAATATATGCTCCATTTCATTCCATTTTACAAAAGGGAATACATTTACATGTGTACAATACTGTCAGGGGCTTTTAGTGCTTATTTACAAAAAAAAAAAGGTTGTTGTGGGGGCTCAACCCTGCCTGCCTACTCTTAGGCCGGCAACTCTACCGCTAAGCTATTACTTCTTGGCTTACTTTGCATATTTAGTTCTTATATCCTTTTCCACTGATTGCTAACTGTGATTGCGCTTAGTAGCACACCCGGCACACGGGCACACAGTAGCAAACATTTACGGGTTTTAAAAAAAAAAAAGGTTTTAATTTAATTTTATTACATCTCTTCACTTTATACAGTGATGGTCTATCGGGCATGTGTTGTGTAGTGTGTTTATGCACATTTCCATGGCCTCTCTCGTGGCTGTTTACTTTCAGCCATTCTAGTCTTCCGGGGGCGTGTCGGCTTGCAGGGCTTAGCCTACTGACACGCTTCTACTCTCTTACACGGACCGTGTAAGAGTTACTAGTGTGATTCAGCATGCCTTATGCACCTCATGCATATGCATGACATGCTGACATCACACAGTTTCACTGCAGCCTCCGTGTAAGAGTTATAACTCTTACACGGAGGCTTCCTGAATCTGGCCCTGTAACATTAGCTTTTTAATTTAAAAAAATATATACTGTTTTTGTTTATATGGGTGTTCTTCTTTAAAAGCATTCCAGTCGCACACACTTGTCACGTCATGCATTGTCGCACAGTCTGTTATTCCTTTCCGCTCATGCTAAAATTTTAAATACAAGATGACGCTCTGTTGTGTGTGTATAACCGCAAGTAAAAGTTTCCTTTTCTTTCATCCTGGGCAGGATTTGTGTAGTTTACTTGCAGTAGATGGCGTCCATGGATTGCAGATTTATGCAGGCTATAGAAATTGGTGTTAGGATATCTGTAAGATGTGGAATTCTGTGGGAAAGCCATAGTCACAATCTGCAAGCAAATGTTAAACCCAACAGTGTTCTGCTTCTCTGTGCTCATCATTACTTTTGTTTTGAAACTTCCCTTGAGTTTCCATTTATTGATTTCTCTGTCGCTCATTTCATAGCATTTAGGCACCCACGATAACTCTCACCAACCGATTAAACAAACTAGAACCGAAAAAAACAATTTCTTCCAAAGCAGAGGACTTCTTTGGCAACCATTAAAGTCCCCTGCTTTGGAAGAAGTTTGTTGTTTTTTTCTGTACCCATGTATAATTGTTTCATTGTGTGGATAATTAGTTAATAAGTGTTGCATTGCATCGCTTAAACTAATTAATTGATTAGGAGTGTGGCTTCTGCATACTGCTGACATAAGTTTCCTGCAATGTCCTGGATATTCTGTTCCAGGTTATTGGGACTTTATTATAGATTGCATTGATTTAGCAATACTTCTTTACATGGTGTCTTGTAAATACCAGTCACAATTGCATTACTTATATTCTATACCCTTACAGAAATGAGATTTACAAAAATGCAGACAATACTTTAGGTGGTGCTAACAAACTGTCTGCAACAGGAAACAGTGTGCTTTTGCCTTAAGTAATGCACACAAGATGTCAACGGTGAAGGACGATACATCCTTGTTTTAGATAGTGCTCAAAGGCTGTCAACAGCAAGGAGCAATATATTCTTCTTTTCTGTTGGTGTCACCTATTACTGTGCATATCACTAACCCATCTGCTTTGTCACATGTCATGTGCTTGATTACCTATAAGTCATCTGATAAGAGTAACCAATCCTTCCTTTGTCGTTGCTGTTACTTTCTTTCCAGTCATATTTCTCTTTTGCTTGTCCGATACAGTTTTATTTTACACAGATTCATGCCACCCATTTTGTAGACACTTCATCCAGTCTTATGAAGTATCTTAACACAAATCCTGTTATTATAGCAATTTTCTAAGTTCATGAGAACAATATTTATAATCTGTCTCTATTTATTTTAGGCTTTGTCCAGATTTCTTGAACGAAAAGGTTGAGGTGTGTGTGTGAGAGGGAGTGAAATGCAAAGTTAGCAGGTGGAATTTATTTTCAAGTGCGTTTTCAAGAAAATGTGAGCTTCAGGGGAAGAGAAGTTTACTGCTGCTCACGCTAAGTTTGCTTAAAATGTGCAACTGTTTTGTTTAGCAAATGGTAACACTGTTGTGGTATAGAGTTTTAAACAGTGTTAGTAGCACAGCAGGTAGAAAACATGCATTTTGATGCAGAGAGCTGTAGGTTCCACTGCATATAGATTTATATTTGAAGGGGGTGGGTGCTGCAGTCCTGAGTATGTCCTCCTTTGGATGCGATGCCTAGTAACTATGAACCTGTTTTTCAGCTTGACACCCATTCCCTATTGCAATTTACCAGCTTACCATTTCTTTTAATGTAACATAGGCAATGTATTCTTCAAGGGCAACAGGCACTGAATTTGTAAATGAAACACTGAAATATAAAGCTGTTTTCTAGCAACAACCTCTTCATTGGTTTCAGATCTCTTTAAAGTGGAATTATTCAGATGACTTTTACTTCTGCAGAAATTCTGCATATTGATTGATATTGGTGGATTGTATGACAGAAGTTTGAGTGGCCCTTTATGGCTGAAATGTTCTGAATTGGGCAGTTTGCCATTATTGGTTCATATGATTTATTTCATTGCTTAAAGGAAAAATGTTTAGAATTATAAATTTAAAACACACTCTAACAAGTGGAGCTGTATTATACAAAATATAATTCAATTATTATATAGTATAATTAATACAATCAGGAAGGTGAATCAAAGAACTTTTGCATGGTTCTAAAAATGTGTGCAAGCTGCCTATGATTTGAAAAAACACCCCAAAGGTAAACTTACCCTGCCACTGGCTAGATGCATTTTCTTTGAATGTGGGTTTCATTGCTGTTTCAGTGAATGTGGGTTTCAAAGGTAGAGAAGTTTTAATGCTAAGTCTGTTTTTATTGTAAGACTATTGTTTTGTTTAGATTTAATAAATGTCTATCAGTGTTTGTGCTGTAACATTTGAAATAAAAGTTGCAAATTAAATCCAAATATCTGTAATCATTGTAGAAGTAAAGCATAAAACAGTATGCACACTAGGAGATTTGAACAGTGTCTATGGCAAATGGGGAGAAATAGCCAAGTAATGGGACACTGGAATGGCTGTGTGGGTGGGGCTCTGGGTTTGCACCCCTGCAAAAATCCTGTGGGCTCCTGTGCTTTTATCCACACTGAAAGTGATAGTGTGTAATAAACCTGTGTTGTGCTATGACTCACAGCTGTTCTGACATGACTTATGGCTATACCTCTCAACCTCTTAGCTCAGAAATAAAGTGCAAAGCCAGAAAATAATAAGACACATAGGCCACAAATCATGTATATATTTGTAGGATACTGCTTGTCTGTATTTATACTGATTCCTACTATTACATGTTATATTTATTTTAGCAGTGTGTTCTTGTAAAGCAGGCATGGCTTAGTGGTAGGTCATACAGACTAATGTTACCAAGGTCCTGGGTTCGAGACTGACAGTGGGAATTTATTTTTCTTAGCAAACTTTCAAACTGAGTACAGGACCTATCAATCAAAGTGCCATAAAGGCACTTTTAAGCACTTTAAACCAGGTCTGCGCTGCTTTGCGGAGCTCACGCGCGTACTGGCGGTGAGCTCTGCTAACGCAAGCGACACCCGCTAATTTCTTTGAAAGAAAAGAAAAGGGGTGACAGGAAAGTGGTGAAAAAGGGGTCACAAAGAGGGTAAGACAGTAGGGAAACAAGCGTGGGATTTGCAGGAGGGATGTAGGTAAGGCCCATAGATGCCCATGTCTTTGGCAGCAACAGCTGTGCATTTCCATGTATTTTGGTGAGACATTAGAAACCTTTCACCCCTGAGAGAGGTGTCAGGACAACATTAATAGTTGTTGTAGAGCCAATTGTAATTAACTGTTTCAATGTCAAGCAGACATGTGTGCGACATGGACAGCTATGTATGGGGCATAATTTTTTTGATGGTACAGAGTGCCCTTTTTTTTTTTTTTTTCCAGGTGAGAGTAGTATGTCAGGTGAAGGAAGTCGGTATAGCTGGGGAGGTAGGTTGGGTAGGTTAACAGACAAGACAGACAAGACGCATACAGGGGCGGTGTATGACACACGTGGGGGGGGTTACACAATTGACGGGGACGGAGGTTGGGATTTCCAAGATGCATGAGCCCACAGATGGCAACAGTGGAACTGATATCCCCACCCATAGGCAGTTGCCACTGTTCCTTCACAGCCCAGGATGGGGCTGTGCTGGGGGCTGTGTAGGCGGGGCAACGACCGGGGCCGTTAGCTGTGCCACACAAGCCTCGAGCTGGCGTAGGGGCCCAAGAACAGTGTCTTGGATCTCCCTTCGCACCACAGACCGGACACCGCGGAGGGTGAGTGGACGAACCCTCCGCCACACTTGCAGAGGGGGACGGTCCCCATCCCTGCAGCGCTTCCACCCGGTGGCACAGGGCCACCGGAGGGGGTCCGCCTGGGCACTAGTGCCAGGTGCAGTCACCAGCTGAGGTGGGAGAGGTGGGTCCGCTGGGACCTGCCTTCCCAAGCGTTCTAGGTTTGTGAGTAGTTATGTTAGTTTGGGTTAGTGGCATTGTATTCCATTCAGATTAGTTGTAACAGCATGCATTGGTATTCCCATCAAACAAACACCCAGATATTAACACCATTGAACAAGGGCATATCAATATCACATGCATTATTTGAACAGAAATACACAGTCAAACAACATGCAGGGTTGATTAATGGCAACAGGCCATCAGATTTGCAGGTATGAACAGGGCACATGCACGAACAGACATGCATATATTTTTGAAACGGACAAATGTCCATGATTAATGAAATGTTCACATACCATTATTTAGTGGGTGTTGTTATATGGAATTATAGGGTTGGGCGGAGATAGAAAGTGATGACACATTCATATGTTACACATTGATTTACATTTATAATAGGTACACAATTAAGTTGAGGCTGATGTTTCAAAATAAATTTTATTTGACTGTCAAGCTACACCTGTTACAAATACATCACTATCCTACTTATTTTGAATCTGATCAGATACATCATCCTGCTACACTTTGATGACAGGACAGGGGACAACTATGGCTGTTTAGTCTGTCAGATAATCATTCATTCTATCTGCAAATTGTTTACTATGATCACCATATACAGCATTTGGCTAGACATTCCAGATTCTGACACACTGAAATCAGTTTGGTATATTAAGTTGTACTTCCCACATGCATTTAGTTCTGTAGAAACACACTGGGGCTAATATATTCCGGGGTTATTACTACTTTATTTATTCATACATGACCCTTTCTGTCAGTCTCACACTTCCTGCAAATTCAAAGTTCAGGTTGCTACTTCTAGGCTTTGTTCACATGTTAGACTAGTGGTGATTCAAACACTTTCCAACAGCCTCACTTCTGTCATGATTCAGCATTTCAACAGGGATATATCTCACATGTGACTACCTCAGATTCTGAAGCTGTACTCTTGAGACTACTGCAGGTTACACTATATTTAATTAATGGTGGGACATCTGTATGACAGCACTGTTTAATTCTATCAATTATATTTCCAGTTACACTTGCATACTGATGAACTTGTTGCAGCCATACCTGCAGACTTTCAAATCTTGCTTGCACATTATATTACTTTTAATCAATACACTGCAGTGTTCTGATACATGCTACAGCATAATATTTATTTACAAGTACTGGGTGGGGTTACTAACCTGCACGGTGGCGCATCCGCACCAGCCTACGGGCATGCATCTCGCGATTCATAGAGCGGACACCTGCAGCTGTAATACAAAAGAAGTAATATTGGACTACACATCTCCATGGTATCAGCTAGTTGAAATCCTTACATACATAAGTAAAATGTAACTTACTCAGTAGTGGGGTGTTGGGCATATCCCGGGCCTCCTGGATCCATTCGGACAACTGGTCTTGCTTGCGTTTCAAGTCCGCATGGTGGTGACGGACCTGCTCACCAGTGCGTGGAATGCCAGTAGCACTGGTCGGATCACGAGCCAACTGGTTCCATGCCTCTGCCCTATATGCTCCCCATGAGACCTGGCCCTGCATGAGTTGGGCCTCGTGATGGTGGACAAGGAGCCAGACCATGTATCTGGACTCCTCAACGCCCCAACGCTGTGCTCGAAAGCAACGTCCCTCACCTACTCCACTCATTCTGACTGCAGCTCTGATCTACAATCGTTTCTGCTGTGTATTCCCGCCTATGGGGCTTATATATGCCGATTTTCCCGCACATTTCTCTGATTGGCCGTTTTGGAATTGTATCTACTTCACTGAAAATGCTTTATCATGCTCCATTCTGGATTTTATCACATATATATGCTATTTCTGCATTTCTAGGTATTGCTGTCATGGCTTAGTGGTTTAGTACCTTGACTCTAGTGCATGGTATCCTGGGTTCGAATCTGACAACTGATTTTTGATTTTCCTGACAGAAATGAGTTGAGACCTGTCAATCAAACATGCCAAAAGCACTTTTAAGCACTTAAAACCAGGTCTGCGCCGTTTGCTGAGCTAACGCATGCGCACTGGCAGTTAGCTTGTGGAGCGCCGCAAACGGTGTGCGCTGGGATAAACCTTAATTGGCTAGTGACACACATGTTCAGCTAAGCACAGCTAGTTGCAAACAGTTTCACTCTGTTAAACCGATGCCTAGCAACAGGCACGCAGTTTGCAGCTTTTTAAACACTACTCAGCTACGGGCACGCCGTCTCACAGCAGCTTACCTATCAGTACATTTCTGACTATTTTTGTTATTGTGTTACTTCAGAATATATGCTCCATTTCATTCCATTTTACAAAAGGGAATACATTTACATGTGTACAATACTGTCAGGGGGCTTTTTAGTGCTTATTTACAAAAAAAGGTTGTTGTGGGGCTCGAACCCTGCCTTCCTACTCTTAGGCGGCAACTCTACCGCTAAGCTATTACTTCTTGGCTTACTTTGCATATTTAGTTCTTATATCCTTTTCCACTGATTGCTAACTGTGATTGCGCTAGTAGCACACCCGCACACGGGCGCACACAGTAGCAAACATTTACGGGGTTTTAAAAAAAAAAAAAGGTTTTAATTTAATTTTATTACATCTCTTCACTTTATACAGTGATGGTCTATCGGGGCATGTGTTGTGTAGTGTGTTTATGAACATTTCCATGGCCTCTCTCGTGGCTGTTTACTTTCAGCCATTCTAGTCTTCCGGGCGTGGCTTGCAGGGCTTAGCCTACAGACACGCTTCTACTCTTACACGGACCGTGTAAGAGTTACTAGTGTGATTCAGCATGCCTTATGCACCTCATGCATATGCATGACATGCTGACATCACACAGTTTCACTGCAGCCTCCGTGTAAGAGTTATAACTCTTACACGGAGGCTTCCTGAATCTGGCCCTGTAACATTAGCTTTTTAATTTAAAAAAATATATACTGTTTTTGTTTATATGGGTGTTCTTCTTTAAGAGCATTCCAGTCGCACACACTTGTCACGTCATGCATTGTCGCACAGTCTGTTATTCCTTTCCGCTCATGCGCAAAATTTTAAATACAAGATGACGCTCTGTTGTGTGTGTATAACCGCAAGTAAAAGTTTCCTTTTCTTTCATCCTGGGCAGGATTTGTGTAGTTTACTTGCAGTAGATGGCGTCCATGGATTGCAGATTTATGCAGGCTATAGAAATTGGTGTTAGGATATCTGTAAGATGTGGAATTCTGTGGGAAAGCCATAGTCACAATCTGCAAGCAAATGTTAAACCCAACAGTGTTCTGCTTCTCTGTGCTCATCATTACTTTTGTTTTGAAACTTCCCTTGAGTTTCCATTTATTGATTTCTCTGTCGCTCATTTCATAGCATTTAGGCACCCACGTATAACTCTCACCAACCGATTAAACAAACTAGGAACCGAAAAAAAACAACAAACTTCTTCCAAAGCAGAGGACTTCTTTGGCAACCATTAAAGTCCCCTGCTTTGGAAGAAGTTTGTTGTTTTTTTCTGTACCCATGTATAATTGTTTCATTGTGTGGATAATTAGTTAATAAGTGTTGCATTGCATCGCTTAAACTAATTAATTGATTAGGAGTGTGGCTTCTGCATACTGCTGACATAAGTTTCCTGCAATGTCCTGGATATTCTGTTCCAGGTTATTGGGACTTTATTATAGATTGCATTGATCTAGCAATACTTCTTTACATGGTGTCTTGTAAATACCAGTCACAATTGCATTACTTATATTCTATACCCTTACAGAAATGAGATTTACAAAAATGCAGACAATACTTTAGGTGGTGCTAACAAACTGTCTGCAACAGGAAACAGTGTGCTTTTGCCTTAAGTAATGCACACAAGATGTCAACGGTGAAGGACGATACATCCTTGTTTTAGATAGTGCTCAAAGGCTGTCAACAGCAAGGAGCAATATATTCTTTTCTGTTGGTGTCACCTATTACTGTGCATATCACTAACCCATCTGCTTTGTCACATGTCATGTGCTTGATTACCTATAAGTCATCTGATAAGAGTAACCAATCCTTCCTTTGTCGTTGCTGTTACTTTCTTTCCAGTCATATTTCTTTTGCTTGTCCGATACAGTTTTATTTTACACAGATTCATGCCACCCATTTTGTAGACACTTCATCCAGTCTTATGAAGTATCTTAACACAAATCCTGTTATTATAGCAATTTTCTAAGTTCATGAGAACAATATTTATAATCTGTCTCTATTTATTTTAGGCTTTGTCCAGATTTCTTGAACGAAAAGGTTGAGGTGTGTGTGTGAGAGGGAGTGAAATGCAAAGTTAGCAGGTGAAATTTATTTTCAAGTGCGTTTTCAAGAAAATGTGAGCTTCAGGGGAAGAGAAGTTTACTGCTGCTCACGCTAAGTTTGCTTAAAATGTGCAACTGTTTTGTTTAGCAAATGGTAACACTGTTGTGGTATAGAGTTTTAAACAGTGTTAGTAGCACAGCAGGTAGAAAACATGCATTTTGATGCAGAGAGCTGTAGGTTCCACTGCATATAGATTTATATTTGAAGGGGTGGGTGCTGCAGTCCTGAGTATGTCCTCCTTTGGATGCGATGCCTAGTAACTATGAACCTGTTTTTCAGCTTGACACCCATTCCCTATTGCAATTTACCAGCTTACCATTTCTTTTAATGTAACATAGGCAATGTATTCTTCAAGGGCAACAGGCACTGAATTTGTAAATGAAACACTGAAATATAAAGCTGTTTTCTAGCAACAACCTCTTCATTGGTTTCAGATCTCTTTAAAGTGGAATTATTCAGATGACTTTTACTTCTGCAGAAATTCTGCATATTGATTGATATTGGTGGATTGTATGACAGAAGTTTGAGTGGCCCTTTATGGCTGAAATGTTCTGAATTGGGCAGTTTGCCATTATTGGTTCATATGATTTATTTCATTGCTTAAAGGAAAAATGTTTAGAATTATAAATTTAAAACACACTCTAACAAGTGGAGCTGTATTATACAAAATATAATTCAATTATTATATAGTATAATTAATACAATCAGGAAGGTGAATCAAAGAACTTTTGCATGGTTCTAAAAATGTGTGCAAGCTGCCTATGATTTGAAAACACCCCAAAGGTAAACTTACCCTGCCACTGGCTAGATGCATTTTCTTTGAATGTGGGTTTCATTGCTGTTTCAGTGAATGTGGGTTTCAAAGGTAGAGAAGTTTTAATGCTAAGTCTGTTTTTATTGTAAGACTATTGTTTTGTTTAGATTTAATAAATGTCTATCAGTGTTTGTGCTGTAACATTTGAAATAAAAGTTGCAAATTAAATCCAAATATCTGTAATCATTGTAGAAGTAAAGCATAAAACAGTATGCACACTAGGAGATTTGAACAGTGTCTATGGCAAATGGGGAGAAATAGCCAAGTAATGGGACACTGGAATGGCTGTGTGGGTGGGGCTCTGGGTTTGCACCCCCCTGCAAAAAATCCTGTGGGCTCCCGTGCTTTTATCCACACTGAAAGTGATAGTGTGTAATAAACCTGTGTTGTGCTATGACTCACAGCTGTTCTGACATGACTTATGGCTATACCTCTCAACCTCTTAGCTCAGAAATAAAGTGCAAAGCCAGAAAATAATAAGACACATAGGCCACAAATCATGTATATATTTGTAGGATACTGCTTGTCTGTATTTATAGAGCTGTTAGGATAACAGGTCTGGCATTATAATGCAATTCCTGAAGGGTATGAAATCTGAAATGCGAATATATGTCATTATGTAGTGACTACAGTTCTCAACAATTTACCAGAAAACAAAATTTTACAAAGATTAGAACAAAGATTTGAGGCAAAATGAGTGACAGTCTGGGAAATTATGGGCAATAAATATGTATACTTATTACTTACTTAGAATATGTATTACTAGCTAGAAGAGCCATGCTGATAAGAGAGTGCATTGAAACGTTCATAGAAGCCCATGTGATACAACTGTTCAGTTTAAACATGAGGCATATGTGTATGAGTGTGTGCCTGTGTGTGTGTATGTGTGTGTGTGTGTGTGTGTGTGTGTGTGTGTGTGTGTGTGTATGTGTGTATGTATGAGTGCGTGCCTGTGTATGTGTGTGTGTATGATTGTGTGCCTGTGTGTGTGTGTGTGTGTGTGTGTGTGTGTGTGTGTGTGTGTGTGTGTGTGTGTGTGTATGTGTGTGAGTGTGTGCCTGCATGTCTGTGTATGTGTGTGTGTGTATATGAGTGTGTGCCTGTGTGTGTGTGTGTGTGTGTGTGTGTGTGTGTGTGTGTGTGTGTGTGTGTGTGTGTGTGTGTGTGTGTGTGTGTGTGTGTGTGTGTGCATGTGTGTGCATGTGTGTGTATTGGTGTAATAGAAAGGGGAGAACATGAAATAGATCAGTGTGAAGACTTCCTGTGTAGAGAGATGTGTTTCCTAGTTACTAAAAAAAATTGGCTATTTGTTTCACATAACTGATTTTTTTTGCAAATAATTTGAACTGAATGGCCAATGTTTAATGATTAAATATTGGCATTGTTGATGAAATTTGATAAAAAGCAGAGAAGAGAGAAAGGTCCTTGAGTTTATCAAATTCACTGATCCTATCTGCTGATTGCATGATGAATGGGGGAAAATGTTATTATGATTTCCTGGGAATACTGTCCAGAAGGTATACAAACAGCAATGTTTGGTAAGGTGCCATCAGGGGGGTTCTCACCAGCATTTGAGAGAGGTAATTAAAAATGAGTGCCAAACTTATGAACTATATTCCTGAGGCAAAAAAGAATTGCTAAGAAGGTGGATGTTTCAGTGTTACATACAGGCATGATTGAAGAGCTGCATAATGAGAATAAAGAACAAAAAAAATAATACTTGAATTGGTGTGTGAACTGAAGATGAATGAAAATAAAGAAAAGAACAAGTAATTGATGACAGAGCTTGAAGGAAAATATTCATATTGTTGGAATGTCTGAGAGAAGGATGGAATTGTTTGGCCTTTATGAAAGACAAATTAGATGGGTGGCCTGAGCTGCCTGTCAGATTAAAAGTGAATAAGTTCACATGCTTTTGTATATTATTCTGCAGTGACTGCTATGTTACTGAGATATACTTTACTTCTTTGTATAGTCTTTAAGCTAACTCATTCACACCTGCTGGCAGTCAGTTATTAAGGTTTCATACCCTGGACTGATGGTGACCTGGACAGGGATTGCTTTCAGTCTACAATCAACAAAAATGTAAATGCAAGAAAATATTTTCGTCTGAACTGGTTAATTGTGGCATGGAATACCACAAATTACATTAACCACGGGACTGCATATCACCTGCCTTTCAAGTACTGTAGGCTTGAATAAGAACCAGTAGATCACCTAGCTAACAGTACAAGAGTGAAGCATTAAACAGTGCAATCAGTGTTGTAGGTGTTATTGAGTTGACTAATCAGATTTTTTCATTACTTTGGCAACTAGGCAAAGCATATGTAGTGGGAGAAAATGGATTTTTATTGAAAATGTCTATTGCTATGAGCTTGATGTAAAACGGCATAGGTATTGGCTTTACTTTGAGAGTATAGACTGCAAAATTTAAGATTTCATCTGTTTTTATCTGTTCTTCTCAGTCTTATGTCTTGTGAGGGTGTAAGAGTTTTTCAGTATGTAAGAACCATTGTAAAGTGAGGAAGACACTGCAATGACCCATAATGATAATGCAAAGAAAGCTACAGTGAAGAGTGCTGGGATAGGACATTTAATGTTTTTTGGAGATCTGTAAGGCAAGAGGAATTTCCTGTTTTTCCAGCACACAAGACTCAGTGAAAAAAAGGTAGGACATATTATGGTGAAGTTTGTCAGCTGAAAAACTTGAATCAGTTCCTGATGTGAGCTTGAGGATGGTAACTACAATATTCAAAAATGTGAAACATTAAGTGTGATAATGCAGAATTGGACACTAGATCTGAAGTTGCTCTATCTTGGGGACTTTCCTTTTTTTCCTCTGGTACAGCATTCATGGGAGTTAATATATATAAATAGTGAGTGTGGTCATGCAGCCTCTAAGTCAAAGGTGCTGGGGTTTGCTGCGTGGCTAAACACTGCTTTAATTTGTAACATTGACTTTCATACTTCACTGTTACTTGTGGTTAAAGGCAATTTCATTTTCCTAATTGCATGACTTGGCTATTAAATGTTGAAATTACTATAAGGCACTAAGTGAACTTTCTATAAATAAACATTAGACTTTCCCACTCAAATATCATTTTAAGGTGATTTATATCAGTAAGGACTTATTTTTTTTCCTCATTTTTTTTTTATTTTCAATTAATATAACATTTACATAATATTTTTAAATATCATTTTAAACAACTAAATACAATATTTACAATAGACTGACTTTCAGTTATATACACTGTATGTTATTAAGTATAGAATTAATAGATCAGTTATCAGAGATATAGGTTTTGTTATACTAAATTGTATATGTATGCATAGTATGTACCAGGGTTTGTTTGATTTGTCTACAAATACATTTTTTTTAAATTCATTTGTTAATATAGCCATTGTTAATACTTTCCAGTTGGCAAAATAATTTGGGTTTATCCAGTCTATTGTAATTTTAAGCACAGATGCTTTTATATGTTTCTATTTCTGGGAAGTTCAATCCTCCTTGTTTCCATGGGTCTAATGTGATGAGTTAGAACTACTCTATTCTTTTTGGGATGCCATAAAAATTGTATTAAACATGAGTTTATTTCTTTAGGAATGCATCTTTCAGGAATTAACTGTATTGCTAATGTATCTGTCTAATAATCAGTCTGATGCTGTAAATCTTTATTCATTATTTACTGTTATGACCTCAGTTCCCTCCTCGGAACTGATACAGCCATTTCCCAGCTTGTGCAAGCCAAAAACTCTCAGCTAAGAACCTAGCCACAATGCCCCTCTCCTAGATACTCCAGATTTCATTTGTCATTTTCCTAGTCAGACGTGCTTGCCATCTCTCTCAAAGCTACGTAGAAAATTGTTAATTTTAAGACAGTTTCTCTTCAAAATTATTTAACTTTTAGTCAAGTTAGCCTTTTCTTACTATCGCCTATAATCTAAGCCTATTTTAAAACCCTTTTTCTTGGTAATTTAATTTTTTACCTTTATTGATCCTTGAATCCTCTCTCCTATGTTTGACAGGCCTTTCCTTTCTACTAGTGGTATTTTTTAAAATAACATCACTGGTATTTTCTCCCTTATTTTTTCTATAGGATAACCTTGTTGCTTTATTATGTCAGACAAAGCTAAGTTGGGTTTTTAAACAGTATGACAAGTGTGGGCGTAAGATGCCTAACTCAGATACACATGTTCTTTGTGTCTACTGTTTGGGTGTGAATCATATTAGAGCTGACTGTGACTTTTGTGCTAGTTTTTAGTAACTGTACACTAGCAGAACATAATAAAAAACTTACCTTAAAAGGTTTACTCAAGACACCTTTTTCAGAGGCTCTATCTGGGTCGGAGGTCTCACCCCCTCCGAAGACCGTAAAACATAAGGAAAAATGGATTACTCAAGGCACCTTTTTTATTTTTTAGAGGCTCAATCAGGGTCAAAGGTCTCACCTCCTCCAAGACCAAAAAACATAAGGACAAATGGATTACTCAAGTCACCTTTTTTGGAACGTCTATCTGGGTCGGAGGTCTCACCCCCTCCAATGACCAAAAAAACATAAGGAAAAATAGATTACTCAAGGCACCTTTTTCAGAGGTTCTATCTGGGTCAGAGGTCTCCCCCCTCCAAAGACCAAAAGACATATGGACAAACGGATTCACTCAGTTCCTGTATCTCTGTCAGTTACGGAACTGAGTCAGCTCCATGCTTCCTCGGTGCAGACCTCTTCTGCACCAGTCTTTTTGTCTTCTCCCTCAGTGCCATCCATGATAGTCACCCCCTGTTTTGGCTCCGACCTTGGCACCACTGACTTCGGTACTGTCCTTGGATTTAACATCAGCTCCGATGACTGTATCTACTTTGGCACCATCCCCAGCCACGGCGCCAACAGTTTTCTTTGGCTCCATCGGCTCCAAAACTTGAATACCTGCCAAGGACAAGATACCTCCAGTGCATACTGTCTCAGTTCTGACAGCAGTGTTTTCCCTGTTGGCACTGTCCACCCTTGCTGCATCAGCTCGAGTGAAACCGATGCTCTCCTGAAGCAGTGCTTGGACCATCTGTACCTTGGTATCTAGCCCGGCACCTATTTTCACGCTGGCGCAGACTGTGTCCATGGCTCCGATGGCTTCCAGTTCTCTTGCTCCTCTCCCAACCCTCTTTTTTGGAACCCCAGGCACGGGAGTCACAAGAACTCTCTTTGAAAGGAACCCCTTCTCCGAAGTCCTCCTCAGAAGATCCAACTGGGGAGCTACCCCAGAAGAAATGGTGCAAGAGGACACACCTAGATCCACCAGAGGAATCTATCTCCAAAGACACTAATTGTGATGAGGGGGAAGGGTCCCCACAGTCTCCCCCAGACGACATCTCATTTGGAGACATTCTTGAAATCCTCAAGCAGTGGGGAAATTGGAAGTCCTATAACCCTTCTTCTGAGGAATTGGTGTTCCTGCAGGCCTTCCGTGCCTGGCCATCTACTTCCTGGATGACCCCACCGGCAGATGACCTTGCTAAACTAATTGTGCAGCGTGCCAGGAAGGCCCCGGACAATGTAGAACCTGTCCCTCGGAGGCCAGACAAAAGTTTTATCTACACCTGAAGACCAGCCCCACTGGTCCTAGCAGTTGACAGTTGATACTATGGTCGTGGCGTGGGACACCAAGAGAGAACTGGCAGAAGATAGTTCCACTGTCCATCCTCCAGAGAGTTCCATACCATGGACAGACTAGGGAAGTGGACCTATGCTTCAGCGACATTCACCATTCAGTCACTGAATTATCTGGCACACTTTACTTGCCTCCAAAGAGACCTAATTTCTGAAATGTCTTCTTCTTTGGCGGGGGTACTGCCTGATGAGCTGCATGACACTGTTGCCTCACAGATAGCAACCCTTGAATCCATCTCAAACTCCTCGATACATTTGATATTTCACACCGCAGAGGGGTCAGCTCGAGCTGCCGCATCTGGTGTTGTCATGAGACATAATGCTTGGATGCAGTTGTGTGATTTTGCAGACCCCTTTAAATCTTCCTTCGTTAGTGCACCAGTCAATGATTCTGCACTTTTGGACCCCTGGTACATGACACACTTGCACATAGTGTGAAGACAAAAAGACCTTGTCTTCTGTGGGCATATGCTTTTCCAACACCCAGAGGCCCTACTCCAGGAACCAGAAGGGGGGAAAGATATGGTTCAAAAAATCCCAAGGATCCTTTCGGGACACTCATAGTGAACAATCCCCCTGTGGCAGAGGGGGCAACTCATATGGAAGACACTCCTTTCGGGGTAGAGGGGGTCCACGTAACCAGGGAGCCAGAGATTCTTTCTCTAGCAGACCCTACCAGTGCTCCTGAGCAGCTGCCCAATTGCTTTCCTCTGAAAGCAGTTGGGAGTTGTATCTCTTGCATCTACCAGCCTGGCATCTTATTACTACCGATGTTTTGGGTGCAGAGAATAATACCCAGAGGCTGCCAAATACCTTTCGATCTAACTCTCAGACCCGTCAAACAAATCCCCGATGTACCGCCCAATCAGAGGGAATTAGCAGCCTTAGATATAGAAAAACTGCTAAGAAAAAGGGTCATCCAACCAGTCCCACCAGAACAGACAGGATCCAGGTTTTACTCGAGGTTCTTTTTAGTGACAAAAAGACGGGACTGGAGACCAATCCTGGATCTCAACCTAATGAACAAATTTATCAGCCACATAAATTTCGGATGGTGACAGTACAGTCCATTCTTCCCTTCCTAGAGAGGGACAATTGGATGTGTTCTATAGACATACAGGATGAGTACTACCACATAAAGATGGATCACTCTGCTCCCGGAGGTTTCTCTGCTTCCGGCTGGGAGCCAATCAGTACCAGTTCAGGGCACTGCCATTCGGTCTCTCAACAGCCCCCCGTGGTGTTCACCAAATGTATGGCAGTTGTGGTAGCCCATCTCTGACTAGGAGGATTTCAGATGTTTCCTTATCTAGACAACTGGCTCCTTACTGCTCTGACCAGGAACCTCCTAGTCCGCAGCCTCTCTTACACTCAAGATCTCGGTCTCCACTTGGGGATTACAATCAACAAAGGCAAATCTCAGATGTCTCCAATGAAGACACTGGAATTTATTGGAGCAGTCTTCAACACAACATCCTGTCAATCTTCTCTCCCCCCTCACAGGCTTTTTGAAAATAAGATACCAAATTCAAGACCTTCTTCCTCGCACGTTTGTACCAGCACGTCTTGTACTGCAACTTTTGGGCTCCATGGCAGCTGCCATTACTTTGGTACCACTGGCAAGACTGCACATGAGAATCCTGCAGTGGCCGCTTTCCGCACAATAGTCATTGTTAACCCACCCACTCAACCACATGATACGCCTTACAAACTGTTGCAAGGAGATAATACTATGGTGAATGGAGCCACAAAAGAATCTTTGGTGTCGACCATTCTGTCTTCCTCAACCCATGGCTACAGTGACCACGGACACTTCACTATTAGGGTGTGGGGGGGGCATTTTCAGGGAAAGACTGTCCAAGGCACCTGGACCCCCCTCGAGGCCAACTTGCACATAAATGTCCTGGAACTGAGGGCAGTTCTCTTAGCGTTGCAAGCGTTTCATGCATCCCTGCCTTCGGGGACCATTACAATTCAGACGGACAACATGTCAGTTGTCTGGTATATCAGCAAGCAAGGTGGAACCAGATCTTACTCCCTGTGTCGGGAAGCCATGAGGATTTGGCACTGGGTGATATCTTCCAATCATTTTCTTATAGCAACGCACATTCCCGGGAGTTCCAACCTTATTGCGGACAATCTGAGCAGGAACATCCTGATGCCCCATGAATGGTCTCTCAACCCTGTAATAGCAGCTCGGATCTTCACACATTGGGGCAAGCCTTGCTGCGACCTGTTTGCTTCCCCCCTGAATTACAAATGCAAGAGCTATTTTGCCTTTCCCCCTTTTCCTCTCATTCCAAAATTTCTCCAAAAAGCTCAAGAGGTTGAAAAGCAAAGTGACCCTCATTGCTCCGTACTGGCCACGTCAAGTCTGTTTCCCATTTCTATGGCCTCATCTGATTCACAGCCTGTGGATCCTGGATCATTCCCAGGACCTGTTAATCCCATCCTCAGGGATTGATTCATCTGAACATTCACAGTCTTAATCTCATGGCCTGGTTCCTCCACTTCCAATGATTGCCAGTCTGCCTGATATCCCATCTCCTGTTCGTGAAATTCTTCTGGCTTCACACAAACCTTCCACTAGAAAGATTTATTCTAGTAAATGGACTAGGTTCTCTATTTGGGCCAAAGACCAGAACTTAGGCCCTTTCTCTATGCCTATTCAAAAGATTTTGCAATACCTGACTACTCTGCTACATGCAGGAGCCTCAGCTTCAACGATCACTGTACATTTAGCAGCTATCACCAATTTTCATAACGGTCTTGAAAATTCTTCTGTTATATCACACCGCCTATGCAAGGCATTTTTGAAGGGAGTATTACATGATAAACCTCCGGTCAAGCCTCCCTTAGATCCCTTGGACTTGACTGTGGTGCTTCAATCCCTTACAGGCTCTCCCTTTGAGCCGTTTGATTCATGTGATTTGAAATTTTTGTCTTGGAAAATCATACTTCTAGTAGCACTCACCTCAGCAAGAAGAGTATCTGAGCTGCAGACCTTAAGTGTCAGGAGTCCTTACTTGATCTTCCACATGGATGGGGTGTCCCTTTGTACTGACCCTTCCTTCTTGCCCAAGGTCATTTCTGTTTTTTCCATTAACCAATCTATTGACCTGCCCGTTTTCTTCCCAAGGCATTCTAATAGATGGGAGTACCTTTTTGCACCAACAGCTTGGTTGTTATTTGGACAGGACTAAATCTTTCTGGAAAACAGACCAATTGTTTGTGGCCTTTGCAGGACCCAGACTGGGTAAACCTGTTTCCAAAGTGACTTTATCCTCCTGGCTTAGGAACGCCATTACCTTTATCTATCAACAAAATAAGCTACACTTGCCTTCCAGAATAAAGGCTCATTCTCCCAGATCTATGGCTACCTCTGTAGCTTTTCATTCCAGAGCCTCTATGGATGATATATGCGCAGCAGCCATGTCGACAAGACCTCATACCTTCATATCTCATTACACATTGGATTTGGCTTCCAGTAGACGAGTATTATTTGGTTATATGGTGCTCAGGAATATCCTTCCTTAGGGCCACCCAGGACTCAATTAGCTGGGCACTCGTTTCTAACAGTAAATAATGAATAAAGATTTACAACATCAGATAAAAAAGTTATGTCTTACCATAACGTTCCATCTGTGTTGTAGATCTTTATTCATTCTTTACTTCCCACCCTCCTTCCACCTGCCTGAATTCCTGGTGGACTTTAGGTACTCCTCGATAGGGTATTTGCTCACACAGAGCCTCCTACCTTTCTTTTCTTATTACTACATATTTTATCTAGGGCGGGCAAACTCGATCTGGAGTATCTAGGAGAGGGGCATTGTGGGTAGGCTCTTAGCTGAGAGTTTTTGGCTTGCACGAGCTGGGAAATGACCATATCGGTTCCGAGGATGGAACTGAGGTCCTAACAGTAAAGAATGAATAAAGATCTACAACACAGATTGAACGTTATGGTAAGACATAACTTCTTTTTATAAAGACAAATAATAGTAATTTCCTAGCTCTTCAAACTTTCTGATATTGCAAAATGTTGACAGTAAGCTATTTTAACTAGAAAACTAAATAATTTCAATGCTTCCTTGTGAATATACATTTTTTTACTTGTACTGTAGTGTCAAGAACTGTCTGAAATCTATGCATTACTTCACTTCTTTCAAGTCATTCATTTTACATTTCAGATTATATTTTGTCAAAATGTCAACAGCATTTCAATGGCACATTTAATATCTAAACTGATATTTTAAATGAATAGCTATCACTTGCCAAGTGAGTTTGTACAGAGTGTGAGGTAACTGCAAAGATAATATGTTGCAAAAAGTAATATGTATCTTTTCATGTGCTCTAGAGACGGTCAATTTCAAGTAACATATAAAATGTAACTTTTACAGTGCAGACAGCTTGTGGAATCAGCACATTAAACTGAGTAATACTTTTTAATCAAGCAGCTACATTTAAGTGCACATGTAGTTTGGGAACATTTCATTTGTGTTTCCAGGAATATATAATCTTATGAGGATAAATCATAAAATATTTACAAATAGTCCTATTATGTATTTATTTTACCTTGCTTAGGTTGTTTTTCATTTTAATAACTAAACATTACTTCTTCTTGTTATTTGTAATCTGTGAGGCTAAATGCACTTCGCAGGTTCACAGTGTCCTTAGAAACTGCAGCAATTGTTTACTGTTGCTATGGCAACGCAAATAGAATGTGAAGAAAGCTTCACTTCTCTTACCCAACAGTACATTTTTCCCTCCTTTTTTTTTTTTTTTTTATATATATATTTGTTAATACTAAAAGGAAATAATTCAAGTGGAACATTTCAGAGTTAATCACAAACATGTCCCCAATCCCAATAAGCATAAAAGTGACTATCATTAATATAATAAATATTGTAATAACAATTAAGTTCACTATTCCAATTAGTCTACCTTAAAACTAGATTATTTTAGACTATTATTTCTCTATGTATAGATAGTGAGTTATTAAATATATGCAAACTATATTAGTATAGTAAACAGGAGAGAATTTAGAAAGGGAGACAAGATGCAGTTAAAGTAAATAATGAGAAAAGAGAGAAGAGAGAGAAAGAAAAGAAAATAATTAAGAGAAAATGCACATATACTATGTATGTTGATTTACAGTATAAATATTTTATGTGCTATATAAACCTCCTTCTGTGAAAGAAAAGTACCCTGTTTTACATACCTGAGTTAATGTGAAAACTCTCATGTGTCATCTCATGTGTCATCTATTTTCAAAAAATATAGATAAAGATTCCAGTGGTTAGTTACCTTTGTTTTAAAATTCCAAACAGTAAAACCTGGTCCTTTAAAGTAATGTTAAAACAATTCATATCATAGTAGATGCTTTGAGAGATTTGGCTGTAACAGTATCAGTCTTTTGCTTCTGCTTTTTGACGTCTGTCCAAACATTTCTTTCTTTTGTTCTCTTAAGAGAAGGTGACATCCAATCCATATCTTATGGTAAAGTAATCACATTATTAGTTTTAATAAATGAAGAGGCTTCCTCTAAGTCAATAAAAGTCCTCATCTCATTGGCGTACAGTATTCTTATCTTAGCTGGATATGCAAGTTGTGCCTTGAAGTTATTTTGTTTCAGAAACTTTATCATTGGCCACACTTTTTTCGGTACTTTTCCGTTATCGAGGCAACACATTTGTAATGCGGCAGGTAGTGGTTGAAATCTTCGCACGGGTGCTGGAGTACCTTGAAAGCTGGTGTGAAAAGCAATTCTCTTTCCAAACTGTACAGGTTATCTGACAATGCTCAGAATTTTACTTCATGTGTTTGGCTTGTTACTCATGTTGTGATTTCTGTGGCAGATGCTTCTCAGAATCCTTGCAGAGCTGTTAGCCGTGAAGTGCTTCCCTTTCCAATTCTTGAAACAGCTGTTGTGTGTGAAGCGTTTCTTTTTTTTTTATAAAGCGGCAGCTCCTGCTTTGAAAGGGTCAGTGTCACAAAGTTAATACCTTTTTATGAAGTAACGGCAATGTTTGCCATAAAACCACAACATTATGAATAAAATGACTAGAATCATGAGGGAAAATTCAGGACATTTGCCGAAGATCTGTACAGTGTAGAAAGATTGCGGCTGCAGCCTGATTAACAGCGTTCATGTTCAGAATGCTGTGGCAGCAGTAGAGCCGATGTTTGCAACTTCCCATCTGCAAAATGTGTCATGAAAGGAATATGAAATGCCCCCTCCACCTGATGTAGAATAAATGGCCGTAATGTAGGAAAACTTAACTAAACTTCAATTAAGAAACTTGGACATGTGAGAATACCTGTTTATAGTACATACTTCTCATTGCAAATGTTGCCCAGATAACGGAAAAGTACCCTTTTTTCCTTTGTTCCATTATTCTAGATGAATAGTCATTATCAAATCTTATCAGGCTCTGTTTATATTTTGGAGGTGCCTTCCTCCAAGCAGATCTTAAAATCAGTTCCTTGTCCAAGTATGAAAGAAATTTGATAATTATTGATCTAGAAGGAGAGTTTGAGTTAGTGCAGGTTTCCCAAGAGCTCTGTGCGCCCTTTCAATGCCAAAGGAAAGTCCTTCTTTTAAATTTAAAAAGTCAGGGATCCAGCTTGATAAAAAGGAAATAATACCCTCACCTTCTGTGTTTTCAGGTAATCTGAAAATCCTGATGTTATTTCTCCTCTCCCTATTTTCCAAGTCATCTACTTTATTAACCAACCAAGTGTTTTGTTTAAGAAGCAGTTCTTTCTGTATTTCCTCTACCTTAAGTCTGTTTTCTAAGTCATTTAGAGAAACCTCTAGTCCTGTTATCCTTGTCTGGTGCTGTTGTAGCATTTCCTTGAGGGTGTCAGCCTGTTATTGACTGCTTGTTTTAAGATTTTCTAGGATCTCTTTAAAATCATCCATCTTCAAAGACTACTCCTGCAGGGTAGATATCATCTGTTGTAGTTCCTTCTTTAAGGCAGCATCCTGGTGAGAATTCCTTGAGTTGCTCATTTTAACAAGTGAATATATCACCAAGCTTTTTGACAGGAAATTATTCTTAAAACTTCACTAAAGTTTCTAATTATGTAAGTTTTTTTTTTTTTTCGTGTCTTATTTAAGTAGTTATATGGAGCTCTAAAATACTGCTGCTTTCAGTTAGCCATTCAGGCTCCCCTCCCCCCCCTTTCCAAGGACTTATTTTTTGTAAGGCAAAAAGTATTCATGTAAATGAGAAATGTTATGATTTCTGTTAACTGGAAGATTCTCTTCATTTGTGCACAGCATGTTTTGCATGTAACTGTAAATATAAACTGACCTGTCTAAAAATTATCAAACAAGTACAGTGCTGTTAACATATGATTTCAGACAGTTGAAAGTGGAAGAGAAGAAGCCATGCTTCTATCAAGTCGAATTTGGAACGTCAGAGATTTCCTTTAATAAGATGCAAATATTGTATATTTCCCCTCTGAGAGAGAAAGAATGCCACCATGAATACCATGAGCTGCAGCCAAAAGGGACTGTTTCATTAATCATGAGAAATGTGATTCAGGGACACAAAAAGATGCCATTATACGATCATTTCAATTTCTCTGTGGCATTACTGGTTGTGGTATTCAGTACTTTCCTGAGGTAAGCACCTTTGGCAAATCACACACCACATCGGCTCAGTTACCTTCCTCAGTCATTTTCCCCCAAAACATACACTCATTGAAAAACATACACACATAAACACACACACACACACACACACACACACACACACACACACACACACACACACACACACACGCACACAATTGTACACACAGTGCTGTTAGTTGCTCCATAGTTTTACAGGATATGTATTTCATAGCGTCTTATTGTTTCCCTGACCCTCATAACTCACAGGTGATTACAGTCAACCAGTAATGTCAGACATTAAAGTTTCATTTTTCTTTTTATTCAGAAAATGCATTATGATGCTCAACCTGTTGCTCTAATAACATTTTAAGTGACCCAGACAGTGTTTAGACATTTTTCTTGGCTTTATCTACTGTTCCACTTGGTTTTGTCCAGAAGTCTTCAGCAGAGACATTTAAAGGTATTGCACCCCCCCCCCCCACACACACACACACACAAAGACAAACTCATCCTTCACAACTGTCCCTGATTTTGCCCCTCATCTGTTCCTTGTACAGTTAATCAATAATGCTGGACATTAAGAGATTCATACTTATTGTATTTTAGAACATGCATTAGACAGCAAGACCTCCTCAGTCAGAGGAATGCTGTTCTGGAGTGTTAATGTGTTGCTTTCTGCACCACAGGTACAGGGTTTGAAGTTTATTTCTCCAGTTTAATGTTTTTATCACTGACTTAGGGTACTACTTAAATATTATCGCAGGTGTCTAACAGTAGTGCAAAGGACTAAAGCCCTACTCATAGACTATTTTGTGTGCAGAGGATACAGGGTTCAAACCTTCTTCCCTGTCTTCCCCTTTAACTTTTAAACTGACTCAATTTTATATTTTAAGAGTACTGATATTACAGAGAAGAAGTCTCAGCATTACCAGCAAACTGATTTCTATACTGAGGGTACTTACTGTGTTTGAAGCCTTTTCCCTTATGGTTAGAGCCCCCCCCCCCCAATACATCCCTCTAGCAGCTAAATAGTTCTATTAACGTTTGAAGCAACATTAGGGTCATTTATAAAGAATATTCTTGTTGTCTAGTGTTAGCCCCCACAAGATGTCTTCCATGTTACAAAACAGTTGACTCTTGGTTCATTTATGAAGAATATCCCTGTTGTCTAAAGTTTCTCACCACCCCCCAATATTGTAGGATTTGTTCATAACTCTGTGGGAGTTTAGAAGTGTTACATCCCCCAATGCACACATGAGTACATGGCTCACACACACACACACACACACACACACACACACACACACACACACACACACACACACACACACACACACCCATGCTCGCACATTACATTTCAGTGTTTCACCTACAAAGTCAGTGCCTGCTTCCCTTGAAGAATTAATTGCCTGTGTTACATTAAAAAAATAAGCTGCCAATAGTGCAATAGCTGGAAACAAGTTCACAGTTCCTAGGCATTGCATATAAAGGAGAACACAGTCACTAATGCAGCATTTCCCTTTAAAGTACACCAAGGTATCAGTACCCATCTACATGGTGTGGGAGTATAACCTACAGTCTACCACACCAACGGCAAGTATGCCACTTGTTGTGCTACTAACTCTGCTCTAAAATTTTATAGCACAAACACTGACAGCCATTTGCCAAACAAAACAGTTGCACGTTGAAAGCAGACAGCATAAGCAACAGTAAACTTTTCTTACTTGAAACTCACAGTTCCTTGAAAATGTACTGAAAGTCACAGTTCCTTGAAAATGCACTGAAGCTCACAGTTCCTTGAAAATGTACTTAAACTCATAAGTTCCTTCAAGAGGCTGATAGCTGGTGCAGAGGATTCAGGCCCTTAACAAGAGCATTACAGACAAATACCATTTGTCAGCAGTAAGTCCAGAATTGTGTTTATGTGCATAAGAAGAAGCATTTTTTCCTCCTTCAAGCCTATAGTGACTTTTTTGTATATTAAAACTGAAAGCAAAAAGTATCATGACTGCCAGATAAATGGACTGCCCGAGAGTTATATAAAAAATGTTATTAAACAAGAATAAGATAAAGTGCTTTTTCCACTAAGCATGAATTTCATCAGAATAATCTCTCTAGTCACTCACAAGTTTAAATACTCAACAGGTAACAATTAAACAATTAAATAAGCAATTAACCAATAAAAGCACAATGGGCTGGCTAAAAAAGTACATCCATTTCATAGTCTTACTAAAAGTACGTTTCACTGTTAAATACACAAGCTAAAATCCATTATAATAAACAGTGCAAACTAGTCTCTAATTTTGAACTGTATTGAATATACATTGCATACTTGAGAACCTAGCTAATAAAAACATATTTATTAAAACCATAATCCTAATTATTTAAGAAAAGACCTATATTTTAAGATTGGAAGAAAGGAAATATGAGCATTAATTACTGGTGCCTTGGATGCATTTAATCTTAACTGCCACCTTGTCTCTTTCTCTTCCAAAAGTATTTTATCATCCCCTCCCCTAGGGTTAATGGAAACCTGAACTAAAATGGCAAAATGAAAACCAGAACATATGGGATTAGATGTCAATTGTTTGTATAATGCATTATCATCACTTTTTTGTTAATGCTATCTATATACATGCTCATAAATACAACATAAAAAACAACTGTTGAACAAAACACCAACGAAACCAAAACACGGATCAGCGGTGGAGCAGCCAAAATCACAAAGCCAGGCAGAAACCAGGAAATAGCTTGAACGCAAGTTTATTTTATAAGATAAAAAGCATTTTCGCTGCTAGCAAACTACAGCAGCTTCTTCAGAAAATACAAAAAAGTAAAAAGCGCTACTTTTTAAATACCTTAGGGAAGTGTGTAAAATACATCACTTCCTGTAAAGCGCTACATGAGACTGAAAAACAATACAATACGGCAGCTAAACATCTAAGTCAAGCTAGCACACTGTCTGTGCCTATAAAACCATCTACAAGTGTTATCACAAACAGGGAAAGCAAAACTTATAGAGACCTGGGTCTACAGAGAGGTTACATCGTACTTTACCAATTGGTTCAACTGCGGATGTACCCATTGATAACCGAGAGGGTACATCACAACACATTGAAGGAGACCAGAGGCTCATTGGTGTTCCGACCATTTCCGAATGGATTACTAGCATGGATGCTTTCACTTTCTCTGGAGCGCCAAGCATGGAACTACCGGCTACTGGTATGTTGGATCACTCTATTACAGTTAACACGATTATGGAAAATTTGAAAAAACTTGATAGTAAATTGTTGAAACTCAAGAAACTACAGCTTGAGGTTGGTTTTTACGTTTGTCTCTTGTCATGGCTTCAGACGGTAATAGCAGCCCCAGCACTCTAAACCTGTTCGGAACTGCCAGCACTAACTCCTCTAAAGATATAGACATTGGGGCTTTACTTGTGTCCCTATCGCAAAGGATGGATTTAATACACACACGCATTGATGCTATTGAGAATAGCAATCATTTGCGTGTCCAGCCAAACAAATGATTGCTATTCTCAATAGCATCAATGCGTGTGTGTATTAAATCCATCCTTTGCGATAGGGACACAAGTAAAGCCCCAATGTCTATATCTTTAGAGGAGTTAGTGCTGGCAGTTCTGAACAGATTCGGAGTGCTGGGGCTGCTATTACCGTCTGAAGCCATGACGAGAAACAAACGTAAAAACCAACTGTTGAACAAAACACCAGCGAAACCAAAACACGGATCAGCGGTGGAGCAGCCAAAATCACGAAGCCAGGCAGAAACCAGGAAATAGCTTGAATGCAAGTTTATTTTATAAGATAAAAAGCATTTTCACTGCTAGCAAACTACAGCAGCTTCTTCAGAAAATACAAAAAAGTAAAAAGCGCTACTTTTTAAATACCTTAGGGAAGTGTGTAAAATACATCACTTCCTGTAAAGCGCTACATGAGACAGAAAAACAATACAATATGGCAGCCAAACATCTAAGTCAAGCTAGCACACTGTCTGTGCCTATAAAACCATCTACAAGTATTATCACAAATAGGGAAAGCAAAACTTATAGAGACCTGGGTCTACAGAGAGGTTACATCGTACTTTACCAATTGGTTCAACTGCGGATGTACCCATTGATAACCGAGAGGGTACATTACAACACATTAAAGGAGACCAGAGGCTCATTGGTGTTCCGACCATTTCCGAATGGATTACTAACATGGATGCTTTCACTTTCTCTGGAGCGCCAAGCACGGAACTACCGGCTACTGGTATGTTGGATCACTCTATTACAGTTAGCACGATTATGGAAAATTTGAAAAAACTTGATAGTAAATTGTTGAAACTCAAGAAACTACAGCTTGAGGTTTCCTATTTCCAACAGTGTATTAAAGAACGCATTATCCCTAAAGGCCTATGCAGTGCCTTTGCACCCTCGGGCCTTTTTCAAGACTCAACTTTTTTTACAGAACTTATGGGACTCTTTGAGCTACAAGGTACACAACTACTTGATTTGTTAATCAAACACTATTCTTTAAGCATCAATAAAGTCACCGAAGAAATTAATTCCCTCGATGATATAATTAAATTGGATGCGGATTTTTTGAGATATAAGTTTGACTATAACCGTATATTTAATAGCATTGACGGGCTAATGGTCAAGCTTAAACAAAATAAAATAAAGAAGCTGGTTAGGGATAGAACAGCTTACCAGCAACACAAAGCCTATCCCAAATTACAAAAACCAGTAGTGTGTGATACCACTCCTGGATTGGATGCTTTAGATGAGTTTGATTCTACTGGGGCTAATGATGTTGAAGGAGCTGATGATAACATCGAAGAGGCTGGCACTTCTAATCATGAAGAGCCCCGTAGAAGTAATAGAATTAAAGGGAATAATGCAAATAACAACAAAAATAATAGAAATAATAGAGTTGATTTTCAAAGGAGTAACAGCGACCGTAGTAATAACAGCAATAACCGTTTTTTAGGACCACTTCCTCCTCGTACCTATCAAACCAGGAACAGGACTCGCAACAATTGAATATTTCATCACCTATTGATGAGTTTGGTCTAATTGACTCTTTTTGTCATACTGATGCACTACCTACAATTCATACCAGTTTGAAAGGAGACTTTAAAATTTATAATTTTTCTCAAGTTCATTTACAGCCTGACCTTATTGAACTTTTGTCCAGAGGGAACACTTTTGTTCCCAGTACTCATTTTGACTTAACCAAAACCATCATCGACCTAAAATGTTTTGTAAGGAAACTCAATCTGGACCTTTTATTTAGTAACAATACATTTGTTACTAAGTCTTCCTTAAAACTTCCTAGTACTTTTAATCCTCCTTTACATATTGGATTACATACTTTTGAGTCCATTTGTGAGGTCGATTTCAGTTATTTGAGCAGTATGGCTGGATCTAACTCTATTTCTTCCCAAACTAATGTTACGAAAGAACAAAAGAGAGCTCTCTCGGACTTGAAAACCTTACCTATCTGTGTTGTTAAGCCTGATAAAGGAGGAGGACTTGTTGTTTTTGATAACAGCATGTATATTGACAAAATGTTAGTAGTGCTGGATTCTCCTGCATACTCTTTGTCTTCCCTTAATGAAATGAATTTGGCTTTCAAAAGGATTAGAGGTTATCTGAGAGACATGTTTCTTTCTGGGATAATTGATTTGGATCTGTACAACTTCTTGGACATAACTTCCCCCAAGGTGCCGGTTATGTTTGGAATACCCAAGATACACAAAGACCTTGGGAATCCTCCCATGCGAGCCTTGGTAGATGGAAGACTGTCCATGACACATCCTTGTGCTAGATTGATAGATCAAATCTTAACTAAATATATAAAGAAGATTCCGGCCATTTGTAAAGACTCTTGGTCTTTCATAAGTAACATTAATAACATTACATTTGAGAATTCTAACAACTTTCTCACTATTGATGTTGTGGATTTATATACCTCAATCCCTCATCAAGAGGCTATAGAATGGTTATAATTAATGTTACTGGACTTACAAGCTATTCCTAATGAGATTAGGATAGTTACAGAATTGTTAGACCTTGTACTGAGTTCTAATTTTTTCATTTTTAATAATCAGCATTACCTTCAAAAACAGGGGGTAGCCATGGGGTCTCCGTGTGGTGCAAGCGTGGCAAACCTTTTTATGGCTTATTGGGAAAGTAAATTTATTCTTTCCAACCCAATATTTAAAAACCAGCTCCGCTTGAACACACGGTATTTAGACAATACTTTCATCCTCTTTAATGGCGACTCCCTGGAAGTAGATAATTTGATTTCTCATATGAATCAAACTACTACTTTTTTGAAATTTACTTACCAATTTTCAACTGAGGTAATAGACTGCCTTGATGTCCAAATTAAGAAGGACATCGATGGACAAAGATATTTATCTTCAGTGTTTCGTAAACCAACTTTTTGTAACTCAGTACTCCATTATACTAGTTCGCACCCTTTTAAACAAAAGCGTGCAATAGTTAAAGGACAATTAGTGAGGGCTGTAAGGATGTGTAATACATCTCAATCCTTTCAAAATGAAGTTCATTTCCTTAAGAATCAATTCCTTAATAGAGGGTACCCAGATACCCTCATTGATGATATTATTCTAGAAATTGAATTTAAACGTTCTACAGGATTCTATAAACCCTTATTAGATGAATTTAAGGACAACTTAGGAAATAAAGAATTGTCACCTTGTGGTACCCTATTGACTGATCACAACCAAGTTGTTAGTCTTGATTCATCTTCCACTATTACTTTTGATAAGGCTAAGTTTTCTACCAGCTTTATAACTACTTTTAGTGGAGACTCAAGACACATTTGTGAAGTCATTTCGAAAAATTGTCATTTTATCAGCAATGATTTATATTTATCAGAAAAATTAGGCCAATTCCCAAAAATTGTTTTTAGAAAAGGGAAAAATCTTAAAGAGTTATTACAGAATAAATCCATGAGTCCCCAGTTTTCTAGAGGTAAGGGGTCTACTATATGTGGTGTTTGCAATTTTTGCAATTTGATTAAAGTAGGTGAGTCTTTCCAACTAAATAGGAGGAAATATTATATTAATCACAGAATTAACTGTGATACTCGGTCCATAGTTTATATTGCCTTTTGCGAATGCTGTCCAGCATTCTATATTGGCAAGATGGTCCGGAAATTCCATCAACGTTTCTATCAGCACATTTATGCTATGAGGAACCATAAATTGGAAAATGCCCTTGCAAAACACACCGAAAACCATCCCAACCATAAATTCAGATTTATGGGTATAGACCATTTACCTAATAATGTTAGGGAAGGTCCAACATCATTAATACTTGAATTAAAAGAACTTGAATGGCAAATAACACTAGATGCCTTTAGTAATCCAGGATTAAATGAGAACTGCAATATTTCTGCAGTCCTCAAAATGAGAAGTTATTCCAGGTAAAAACTGGGGCATGCTCAGGAATATTCTCATTTTGATCATATATTTTTACACTTTTTAATTTACATGGATTTTATTTTAATTCAATATAACCTATATAGAATGCATAGCAAGTAGGTTTTATACTAATAGAAATTTTAAATTTGACGTTTCTGTAGACCCAGGTCTCTATAAGTTTTGCTTTCCCTATTTGTGATAACACTTATAAATGGTTTTATAGGCACAGACAGTGTGCTAGCTTGACTTAGATGTTTGGCTGCCGTATTGTATTGTTTTTCTGTCTCATGTAGCACTTTACAGGAAGTGATGTATTTTACAGACTTCCCTAAGGTATTTAAAAAGTAGCGCTTTTTACTTTTTTGTATTTTCTGAAGAAGCTGCTGTAGTTTGCTGGCAGCGAAAACGCTTTTTATCTTATAAAATAAACTTGCATTCAAGCTATTTCCTGGTTTCTGCCTGGCTTCGTGATTTTGGCTGCTCCACCATAAATACAACATCGTAGAGACCTGTCAGTTTTATCCATGTAAAAAGATGGGCGGTCAAGGCACTTTTACATGAACAGCTACCATCTATGAAAAAAAATTGACTCTTAATAATATTGTCCAAAACTAAGGATTACACTTCGAATATGTAGAGGCATTGCTTGCAAAATTCACATTTTCTAGTTTTCTTGCCCTTGCCCACACTCCCACATTCATTACTTATTTGTTTCTAGAAAACAACATTAAAATTAGAGCCAGTTTTATAAACAAAGGATGGATTGGAACCCAAGTTGAAAAACATCACAGTTTCCCCTTAAAATGCTCTAATTCTTTTTAGAAATCTCCTTTACTTCATTGAGATATGTACTGTGAAAGCTGCCAGCCTAGCTAGATAGAATTGTGCAGATAATTCTATGTCATTGTAAATATTAATATAATCCACAGGCTTGTTTTACAACTGTAAAGAAAACTAAATGTAAGATAACTGTGTTATATGCTGAACTTCAAATATGTAACCACTGTGCACCCAGCTGGAAGAAAGCTGTTAAGTAAAGAATTACAACTGTGTTTGATCTCAAGATCGGAGACAGACTGTCTGGGGTAGCAAATTCTTTCTATTGTTATTAAGGCAGAGATAATTGCTAGATTTTACATGTAAAAGTGTCTTGAATTGCTGTGGCTTCCTGGCCAGGTGCAGCTTACAAAGAAATGTAAATTTTGAGTTTCTGTTAGCCTGGGAACTAAAGGAAGAGTGATAAAAATTATGTAATGTGAAATGACTCAGCAGTGCTGGGTATCATCAATTTAAGACTTTTTCAGAAAGAAAGATTGAGCATTTTGGATTTTGTCTGAAGCTGACAACAACTCAACAGCACTTTGCCTTATAAGTAAAGTTATTTAGGACATAGTTTCTCTTAGAGTTAGATAGGAATTTAGCCAGATTAGTCTAGCTGTTTTTTATATTTATGTCAGACTATCCTACAATATTGTTTTAAAGTTCCTATGATTTCTGAACTCTTGATTAGCAAGGTATTGAATAGATGTGATTTGTCTTGTGTTTTTTTTATTTATTATTAAATATTTTTTAAACCTTTCAACTGTGGCGGTTTTTAGGAAAGATAACCTAAGCTCTAGAGTACTTGAATTGTATTTGGTGACAATGTTCAAGCCACTCTAATAGGCTTGATGCTCAGTCATACTTACCATTTTGGATAACAGTAACTCCTTCACTTTAATTAACTCACCGTTGCGCATAAACGTATTAACCACCCCCATAACATCCCTTCTCTTCAAACCCTTCTCCAACCCTATCACTCCACTAGGCCCCTAAGATCAAGCAACAAAAATCAACTCACTGTTATCAAATCCAAAAACTCAGCAGGAGAAGCCATATGTTCATGTGCCATATCTAAACTGTGGAACAATCTTCCACCCTCTATAACTACTCTACCTTCCAGCAGCCTTTTCAAGACTGCACTCAAATTCCACATACATTTGCACTGGCTCTTTCCTTGTTCTAATCCAGACTAACAGCCCCACCCATACCCTCACCTAGACTCTTAACCAGTGGCGGCTGGTAACTTCAAATCAAAGGGGGGCTGCAGGAGACAGCTGAATGGGTGGGGTCAATGGGAATAGGTGTGGCCAACTAGAAAGGAGAGGAGCTATGCTCAAAACCACAAAAACTGTAACTTTAATTAAATACGCTGCCCTGGGTGCCAAACCATCATTATGAGAGTCCAATCAAGACAAAATGAAGTGTAGAAGAAGAAAAAATATTTCAATCCATTGGTTGCATGACAGCTTACTTAATATCTAGATGGAAACAAAAAGGATGTGAGGCATGAAAAAATAAATTACTTTTTAAATACATTACTGGAATGCCAGTCAAAATCAAGTATAAGGAAAACAAGAAGCACTTAACTCAAATCACTTCTCCTTGCACTCCAGTTCTAATTATAATTTATATTCAGCTTTATTAAAGTACCAAGTAACATGCTGAAAGTAGCAATCTCTGTGATACCCCCACTTGTAAAAATGTTTCTTATCCAAAAAAGACCTGCTGCCTGACAACAACTATCTACTTGTTTCATGGGGAAAACATGATCAAAGTAAAAAATGAAAAGCAAACAAGAAACAAGCTCAACATATATTGCTTAAAGGATTACTGCACAGGATCTGGACCACGCATGATAGATTGGCATTCTTTTTGGTTTGCAGGTAAAGCCTGTAATGAGCTTAACATAATGTAATTCTGTCCATTATTACAAATACTGTCATATGCATTTCAATACCCAAGGCTTATACATTATCTAGTTATGTAACTATTCTCTGCATGGCAACAACAGAACGGCTTTCAATGTTGGCAATACTGCTTATTAAAACTTACTTGCATCTTACAATATCAGACAAGCTTACCTGATGGTCATTAAAGCACTGCTACTTAAACACAGAGCAAAAGGCACTTTCTGAATAATAATAAGCATAAATCAACAGTATAAAAATATGACAGAAACCAGAATATTCTGCAAAATCAATGACAGATGAAAAGCCACTGTAGTACTTGTGTTTACATTGGATGGGGGGGGGGGGTAGTCTGCATATTTACACTGCATAACTGCTCCTTGCCTAGCTTGGACACATCCAGAGTCACTAAATGGGGGAGTGGGGTGCAACAAGTTTGTCACAATTTGAAATGTCTCTGGCTGACTGCAATGGCCCTGACACATTTGTCATACCTCTCAACCTCAGAGCAAGAAATCTGGACAAAGCCATACAGAGAAGTGGGACAAAGGCCCAAAAATAAGGACAATTTTTAAATATTGCTCTTATAAACTTAGAAAAATAATAGAATAGTAGGTCTTGCATTAGTATGAATTTTCTGAAAAGTATGAAATCTGAAACTCAAATGCCTTTCATTATTTTCTAACTTCAGTCTTTAATTATTTGCCACTAATTTGCCAAAAAAAAACAAAATATTATGAAAAATGGACCAAAAATGTGATGCAAAAATATAAAATAGCCACACAATACAGCTGGGAACCTGTCAAAGAAGGGACACTTTTTAATATTAGTACTGCTAACTTGAGCAGCTGACAAAATAAAAGAATCTACATGCATTTCTGAAATAAAAGTAATCTATAACTGATTATTATAGTTATTTATTAATTATAAACCCTCCATGTTTTCTTCCAAAATTGCCATTTTGCAGAGGGATTATTAGGGGAAGAGCAACATTTTGAGCCAAAATCGGGGACAGTTGAGAGGTTTGGATATGCTTAATTCTATAAAGCAATTTATTTGCACATACCTCTCAATCTGTTAATGCAGGAAATTAGGACAAGGCCAAATATATTGGGGGAACATACAAACACTACTAAAAATTGCTCTTGTATAAACTTAAGACAGTTGATAGAATAACAGGTCTTGCTTTAGCATGCATTTTTCTGAAGGTTATGACATAAAACTCAATGTCTGTCATTTAGTGACTTCATTCCTAAATGATTTACCAGAAATCCACATATTTTATGAGGAACAAACCAAAAATAAGAAGCAAATATCTATTCATTCTGCAAAAATATGGATAGCTGAGAGGTATAGTTCAACCTGGGCTGTCTGAGTTTGCTGCCCTTCCCCTCTCAAAATCATGGACGATTGGAGCCTCCCCCCTGCAACCATTCCAATGTCCCATTCCTTGGTTATTTTCCCTATTTACCATAAACATTGTAATGTGCATACTGCTTTACTTCTGCAGTGATCTGGAATTCATTTGAAAGTTTTATTTTGCATTTTACAGCACACACCCCAATAGATATATGCTAAACAAAGCAATGCAGTCTCACAATGAAAACAGACTTAGCATTAAAACTTCTCTGCCTTTGAAACTCACATGCATTAAAACAGCATTGAAACCACATTCAAAGAAAATACATTTTGCCAGTGGCAGATAAAGATTAACTTTGGGCTGTTTTCAAATCATAGGCCACTTTTGGGCTGTTTTCAAATCATAGGCCCCTTGAACACGAAACATACACATGCTCTTTGATACACCTTCCCGATTGTATTAAATTGTATTCCTTGTACAATACAGTACAGTTGTTAGAGGGCATTTTAAATTTATTGTTTTGAACATTTTCCAGTAAACAATGAAACAAAATGCATGCACCAATGACAAAACTACCCAATTCAGAACATTTCTATCATAAAAGTCTACTCAACCTTCTACAGTCCACCAGTATCAGTAAATATGCACAATCTCTGAAGTAGTAAAAGTCATCTAAATAATTCCACATTAAAGAAATCTGTAACAATGAAGAGGTTGCTGCTAGCAAACAACTTTATATGTCATTGTTTATTCATCTACAAATAAAGTGCCTGTTGCCCTTGAGGAATAAATTGCCTATGTTGCATGCATCAAAAAAATGATAAGCTAGTAATATCGCAATATGGACTGTATGGCAAACTGATAACAGGTTCATAGTTACTACTCTAGGTATCTTCACCAAAAAGGACTGCAGCATCCACCCCCTTTAAAACACAGTACAGTATCAGCAATGCATCTATCTACTGTGGGAGTAGAACCCACAGCCTTCTGCATCAAAAGCAAATACACTACCTGTTGTGCTATTAACAATGCAAGCAGACTCAGAATAAGCAGCACTAAAGTTATGTTCCCCTGCAGCTCTCAGTTCCTTGTAAAATCTACCTGACAGGCAGATGTAGCTCTGAACTTTGCAGCACAAGAAATCTGGAAAATGCCGAAATTTATTGGGGGGCGGACAAAAGCCCAAAAACCAGGGACACATTTTAAACATTGTATAATGTTGGAAAGTTGCTAGAATAAAATGCTGTGTTACCACCATACATTTCACTGCACGTCTTTAACCCAGGGGATCCTGTGCAAAACAGTCAGAGAAACATACCACTATGCCAAATCAGCTGTTTTGTGAAAGAGAGGAAGACAAACTTAAATGGCTACCATTTAGTGAATTCAGTTCTCACCATAGCTGTCAACCTCTTAGCACAAAAAACCTGAACAAAGCCAATAATGGGGGAATACAGCCCCCAAACATATTCAGTGAATTCAGTTCTCACCATAGCTCTCAACCTCTTAGCAAAAAACACGTGGACGATGCCAGTAATGGGGGGGGGGATACAGCCCCCAGACATTCAGTAAATTCAGTTCTCACCATAGATAGCTCTCAACCTTAGCACAAAATACCTGGACAAAGACAATAATGGGAGAATACAGTCCCAAAAATAGGGACAAATTTCAAATATCCATGTTATAAACTTAGACAACTGCTAGAATAAACGGTTCTGTGTTACCATGTACTTTCTGAAGAATATGAAGTCTGAAATTCAAATGCCTGTTATTTTTAAACATTTAACCAGGAAACTGCTCTGACTTGGAACAAAAGACAATTTTCAGCAGAGCAGGGAGAAACTCCAGAAACATCTTTGTAAGATGGGAGGACATGCAGACTCCACACAGAAGGCACCCCAACCAAGAATCAAACCAGAGAACCTGTAGCTGTCAGGCAGCAATGCTACCAGTGCACCACTGCACTATATACTTTGCAAGGAAAAATGTAGATACAGAAACCACAGATTTTATGAGGAACAGAACAAATATGAGGCAAAAATCAGCAATTTTTTTTAGAAATGGTGGTGGATAGGGAATTCAGGTCCTTGCCACCTGCATCCAAGGTACAGGGTTCAAGCCTGAGTATCTCTACCCACCACCATTTGTTCTCTCTAGCCACCAGTATATAGCAACTGGGGCATTACACACACACACACACACACACACACACACACACACACATGCTGTAAAAAATGTGTCCAGCAGTATATTCCATGTCACAAAGCCTTTGTCCAGCAGTATAATCCATGTCACGAAGCCTTCACACCCCTACCTGCTGTAAAAACATGTGTCCAGCAGTATAATCCACATGTATTCAGCCAGCCATTTCCACACCTACCCGTTTCATGAAGCAGCAGTACAAGTCACGAATGAAGCCCGCCCAGCAATGAAATCCCTGCGAGAGCTCACCCCTCAGTCCTCATTGGTTCTGCCTGCAGCTGAAGTAGTCCGGAGCTCTTCTGTTCTGTGCGGTCATCACTGCACAGATTCCTGTGTATCTCACCGCACAGATTCCTGGATATCTCTTTGTCTGTATCCGGACTGCTGACAAAGGCAGTCTGAGTTCCCCAATGTGTCCGCGCATGCGCAGAGGAGTCGGGACTCGTGATTTTGTTTTTGTTTCACAGTTTTTTCTTTTGTTTTTTCTAGGTGGGAGGGCTGCAGTCCTGTAGTCCTATAGCATGAGCCACCCCTTCTCTTAACCCAACTATAATACCTCCACTTCTAACCCCAGTCAGAATTAGCTAGTTGTCTTTACATACTTTAAAATCTTGTCTGACAACTTTGTTACTAATATTACAAACGAGAAGAAACTATCTTAACTTGCAACATTTACTGTATCATACCACGGTGGTGCAGCGGTAGCGCTGTTGCCTCACAGCAAGAGGTTCTCCCATTCGATTCTCGGCTGGAGTGCGGGGAGTGCCTTCTGTGTGGAGTCTGCATGTCCTCCCCGCGGTTGGATGGGCGTTCGAAAGACATGCATAAATGGGCGTGGCTTTGTTGAAGATTGAATGTCGAGCTGGCAGCTCAGCGTTCGTGAAAATCTACTGCCAATCATTAGCGGACCGGAGTTTCCGCTGTGGCGACCCCTAACTGGGAAAAGCCAAAAGACAAACAACAACAACAACTGTCGATAATCAGTATCTTATTTTTGTATTAAAGCCAACAACCTGTAATGTTGTTTACTATTGCTGCAACTTTATATCTCTATTTATCATGTACATGAAGTGGAGCTTTTCTCCCCGGGCATCAACTGAAAAAGGACCTGAGTCCAGTCAGAATTTCCCAGTAAACAAATGTAAATTAAAATAAACAGAAGTAAATCATGAATTCAGTAATAATAGTTACTCTGTCATTGTCAAAACCAGAATACTGAATAATACTTTGGTGAAACATGTCCAAGCCTAACTCTTTAGGAGTACAAGTAAATAAATCAGCTGTATCCACAGTCAAGAATGTTAAATCCTTACTCCAAATTTCAGGTTTTAATCAGCCCAGAAAATCCAAAGAATCAATAAGCAAATGGTCCACTTTCGAATACATGGGTTAAAGCCATCTGTCTATAACAACCCCAAATGGATACGTTTTAGATCTATTCCCAGATACAACAGGTCAAAAAGGTAGAGTCTCTGTTGCTTTGTGTATCTTGGGAACCCCAAATATGGTGGCCATCACTGTTTTTTTTTTTTTACTTTCAAAAGTTATACATTTCTTTGTTAATTCTCTTGTCCATGAGGTACTCCTCTAAATAGGAATCAACCCTTTGATAAGCTATATTAATTTCGTTAAGTGAAATTGGGGAATATGTATCAATGTCTGCCAATATATTGAACATAATACGGTAATAGTCAAGAGCATCAAACAAAATGATTCCTCTCCCTTTATCTGGTTGCATTATTCTAATAGAGTTATCATTACTTAGTTGTTGAAAAAGGGTGTATTCCTCCTTAGTTAAATTAAAATGTTGCCGCTTGTTGTTATTAAGTTTGGCCTGTAACTTATACAGGTCCTCCGTAACAGCATCCTCAACAGCAGATAGAGTGGGATGCAAAGGAGGGTTGAAAGTGCACCTCCTCAAATGTCTACCCCCATTGAAAGTGGAGCAGCGACCATTCCTATTGAAATATATTGCCAAATTTAATTTCATAAAATACATCTTGATCTCAATCAAAGTATCAGTGAAATCAAAAGTCTTGGTTGGAATAAATTTCATCCCCTTACTATACAATGAAAAATGTTCCTTTCTAATATGGTGGTTGGTATAATTGTAAATGTATACTATGAAGACACAAAACAAACTTGGAAAATAACAAAAAAGTATGAACATGACCTGGATACACTCTAAAAGGAATTATTTATTCACAAATAAAATAAGCGCTTTCGTACAGGATAGTACTTGTACTTCTTCAGACAAGACCTTTTGTTATTTTCCATAATTGTAAATGTGGAAACCATTGTAAGAAAGTACATACTTGTCAGAAACTACCACTGGTGACTCATCGACTTGTTTTGTTTTTGTCCCCTGGAACTCCACTGATTATACTGATCATTTTGAAAGTTGTTGTTCTGCCCTAAGTCCATGGGATACATATCCCTGTGATGGTACCCCCTTCTGTTCCAAAATTGAAAATTTGAAGGCTAATGTAGTTGCCTTGTCGGCCCTTACCTTCGTGAACAGAAAGTCTATGTTCATTGTTGTACCCACCATAAACAGTAGAACTATGTTTATATTTGTCCCAAGGGTAAACATGCTTATCCTTGTACTGTTTAACATCCCTCTCAATCTTCCTACTTTTTTCGAGTACATTTTAAAACACTTTTTTTTTCAACAATTCAAAATTCTTTGTTGTAAAATTGTTCCCATTGTGCAAAAATTAAGTTGTTCTTAATATCCACATTAAGTTTCTCATTTAGCAATGAACTTATCCTAGTGTCATTAACCTTAATCATTAGCTTCGTAAAATCAAAATCAAACCTATCAAATAACACAGAAAGCTCATTAGTTACAACATCATCTACATAAGCCCCTAAGGGCATCTTAAAAAAATGCAAGCCCTTGGGGACAATCTGTAGTTCAATACATTTACTTAAATAATCATTATCAATTTGCAATGACTTACTCTTAAATAACTTCTTGACAAATAAAGTAATTAGATCCTTTAAAGTATCACATGCTTCCCATTCATGCCCATTGTTGCTAACACATCTTGCACAATCATTACTAAAAAATATTTCCAGAAGAAACAATATCATTCAGAAACACATGCTGCAGCAACAAGTTGGTCAGTGTTATCAACAGACCGCTTTCGGCAAAATGTTTCCCTATTTTGTATATTGCCAGTACACACCCTTAGCTCCTCATGGTGCCTAGACCTTCTTTTGTATGTGTGTCTGGCTTCTTTAACTAAGCAACTTACCAGATAATAATAGATAGTATTAGAAAGTGCAAGGAGTTATTAACAAAAATTTACACTAAGATTGATAATATAGGATGTGTTGCGGTAGATAAATTAATCACTGTCATGTATTATTCATGTTTTCATATTTGTGGTCATGTTTTCATAACTGAGAGTCTTACATGTTATTGAGGGGTGTGGATGATATGCCATGATGCGAGACAGGAAAATATATTGTAAATGTTCATTTATATGACACTACACCTGAGATATTTCTAGTTATTTGTTAGTCATTATGAAAATAAACAGTATTCCCATTTGTACTTAATACTTCAAAAAACAAGTGACTTACAAACTGTTGCATGACATCAGGAAAAACTTCAGATGTTGTTGAAAAAAACTATCTTTCATATTTGCACAATAAGTTGCACATCTTGAGTCAATGTTCTGAGTGCTTACATTCAAGTGAATTTCTTCAGAGCTGATGTAACTTCTCTTTAATCTTAAGAGAAGTTACATCTTAAGAGAAGTTACATCAGTTCTGAAGAAGTTCATTTGAACAAAATTGCTCAACTGTTCAAGTACAATCTGTGTACACTGTATATTGTGGCACTTCTTACTGGTGCAGTCAGTGGACCAGAGGCAGTGGTTTTATTTGGTTTAAAGGTCATACAGAGTAAGATGACTGAAATGGATCTGAGTCACTAGTATCTGATGATTACTGCAGCTGTTTATGAGAAACGTGAAATATGAGATAAAGGATTGTATAAAGCTGCAAAACTAATTTTGTGATTTGAGGATGATGGTACAGGATGAAATAAAAGGGCAAAACAGTAAATTGGAAACTTATTAGCTAAGAAGTATGAGTTCATACATGGTTAAAAGAATGACCAATAATTGTGTAATTCATTCACTTATCAGAAAGCTGAGCAGATGCCACAGATAATTGTTGCAAGTTTAATAAAAGGATGATGTATTTATTTTCAGTAGAGAACCAAGGGTGCTAATACGAACATTTCATTAGTATTATCAACAGTTATGAGCAAAAGTGGGAAAAGGGGGTTGTGGATGGATATAGGAGACAGAATGCTTGGTCATGTATCCTCTACAATGATTAGAGATACCAAAAATGTATTTATATATTTATTTAACTAACTGTCTATCTGGCTAGGTAGCTAGGTATTTCAGTTTCACAACTAGGTAAGTGGACTGGTCATCACAATCTTTTCAGACATTACCCAAGCACTCAGAGGACAAGAACACATATAAAACTATAGCTTTGTAAGACATAATCGAAGAAGTAGACATCAAGCATGACTCCAACAGTGCATGACATTGTTGAAGTAATGGGAAACATTGGATAAATGAAAAGTTGTACTACTGAAAAGGTTTCATTGGATGGGTATGTAGCTAGGTATGTCCTGTGACAAATATACAAGGACACATCTAATAGATACTAATGATTCAGATATTGAGAATGCATTAGAACATCAAGTATTAACAATAGCTTATGGATATTTCATTTTTTTTTCTGAAATTAAGTAATTTTTGGAATTATTCTTCTCCCTATACACAAAATAATAAACACCTTCAGCTGTTAAAATGTCAGATTCAAATTTTTCTTCATTAAGTAAAAGAGTGTTGTTTTTCTAGTCCCCAATTTTTGGAGAACTGAGTTGGTGTTGATATTATTATTATTACTAATTGTTGTTCCTATTTGTAGTAGTAGTCATAGTAGTCGTAAGAGTTGTAGTAGTGGTAGTAGTGTTAGTAGTAGTACTTCATTATTGTTAGTCAATAAAACTAGTTTCAAATATATTACAATGTCTAAAGCAATTGTACCGTATGATGTCAGCATTTAAATGGCATTGTATTCTGTTAAGAAGTGTTTTACAATAGTGTCATAAGTGCCCCAATACTCAGTATGAAATTATGCATTTGTGTAGTTACTAATGAAATTCATCAAAATGGAAAACTGATTATTATATTCTTAAAGAAGTATTTATGTCATTTTTCTTGATGATGTATTTATGTCATTTTGATGCTACTAAAGATATTTAAAATAGCTTTCTGGCAAAATTGTATACGGTGTGCAGAAAAACATACAAAATAACAGTATTACTATAGTCTGACTTTAGGCACATGTGCAATTTGATTCTCCATAGGTTTATGTTCTGAACTTGCATTATTATACTGGAGAGTGTTAAAGTCAAAAATGTTTTAGTGTACTTGTGTTATCTCTGTTAAAAAGGTATAATATCCTTAAATGTTTATTCTTGTAAAACTGTATGGGATTTGTTGTTTTATTAACTTCTGTCATTATCTTGATCAGATTTTTTTGTGTTTTGCTTTATTTTTTCTTATATGCTTCCCATAAATTTACTACTTTATTTAATATCATTATTTACTTGTAAGTACTTATAAAGTCCTTGATTTCATTATGAGGATACTCCCTTAAAAGTATCATATTGCCAAAACATATACATTAGGCAATTATTATTAGCACTCAGAGTGGAAGGAGATGATGAAATATACTTAAAGGAAAATAACAACAGAGGAAGATAAGCTCATAATATTAATTAAAAAAAATGAGTAGCCATAGGATCCTTAGAGTGTGTGATGCTCAGCAGCAGTTCAGTGGTCATTAACAAACTAAAAGAGCATCATGCACACAAATATTACATAGCTTACATTATAGGTTGTGTTCTGTGATCTAAAACTGCATACCACATTGGGCCATGTTACCTGTCAATGCAGTAAAACCAATAACATATATTTCAGCTTCATTATCAGTGTTTGCAACATGATATATCAACACTCAAAATGGGATTACTAATAGCAAAATGAAGCTGAAAAGGTGACACTTGAAACTATGAAACTATTAAAGATTCTTTTTGCAGTTTCCCACTACAGCCCACTGTACTCATACACTGATGATCACTTCATCACTGTGCACCCCTACAGTGAAGATCACTTCATCACTGTGCACTCCTACACTGAAGGTCACTTCATCACTGTGCACTCCTACACTGAAGGTCACTTCATCACTGTGCTCCCATACACTGAAGATCACTTCATCACTGTGCACCCCTACACTGAAGATCACTTCATCACTGTGCACCCCCTATACCCCACCTACAAATGTCTCTACTAAAATGTTAACACTTGGTTTCATGAATCTTGACATATCAAAAAAGGTCAAAAATATTGGAGAAGAACAAATATTGAAATTGTGATTCTCCTTAAAATCCTCCTACACACCTTTCCCCTAAAACATATATATATACATATATATATACATATATATATATATATATATATATATCTATATATATATATATATATATATATATATATATATATATATATATCATCTTCAAGATCCCTATACCTATATAGCACTATAGCTCAGAGAAAGGGAAGTATTCTAAGAAATAGCATTTTTAGACCTACTATATCTAAGTCGGGATTTTTGGTCTTTTGTTCTACACATTTCCAAGACCTGGCATTTTAAACATTTGCCATTATACACACATAAACTCAAAGACTGCTCTGTCAGTTTGTAAAGTGAATTCTTCAAGAAGCTGCAGTTTTGCCCTTTGTCAACAGGTCACACAAGTAGTACATTTGTGATCACACATTTCAGTGTAGGTCACTGTTGTGTCAAAGTTATACCTGGTACCCTTTATCTGTGGTGGCATAGTGCTGCCATCGACTGCATGGTTCATCAGGCTCCACTCATTACAATGTTTAGGTGAGGCCATTATTCCATAGACATACACAGGTAGTACATGTGCTCAATGAAATTTAAAAAAAATTGCTCATTACTAAGGTGCACCATTTATTGCCTTGGTTCTCCACCTCCACTGATGAGTCATATAATACTCATTGTCCAAGGTCAGCCCTTAACACTTCCTGTTGCATAAATATCAATACTTATGAGCAGATGCGTCCTCATTTGCATACCTGTACATGTTTTTTTTTTTTCATCCAGGAAATCCTTGTTTCTACCTCTGATTAGGATACCTGAATGTAATGTTTGCTATTCACACAGCCCCCTTCCCCAACCTACTAGTATAAAGTACTTGTTTTCTGAGAGGTAGGGTCCTCACTTTCACCTAATATAGCAGATACAGCACTGTGCTAAATCACTTTGGTACACCATATGCATACATGGTACAACAGAGTTGTTCTCAAATATGGCATATCAGTCATTTATCTCCATATATTTGTATGCCACTAGATCATGACATGCACTATCAAGAAGAAGGCAATGACACAAAACAAATGCTTGAAGGTGCGCTGGCCCTCTCTTTGCATTACTAGAAAACATTTGTGAAATGAAATGGACCACAAGAAAGGCCATACTCTAAAGAGACCATTACCAAACTGATCACCGTAACATCATGGCTTATATGTTTCCTCCGCTACTCAGAATCCTGCCAACAAAAATCTGGGAGATGCAGGGAGTATAACAACAAAAAGCCAATTTGCATTTTCTTATGTTGTATGCCTTTTAATAACAAAAGTTTGTGCAAAACCTTTACAACAGTCTGTGATATTGTGTTCTTTGCGATGCTTTCTACAGGAAAATATGAAAAAATGTCTGGAAATGAGAGTCAAATACTGCTGCTGTAATCACTTATAGTTTTAGGCAGTCGCTCTAAAAAATTGCTTCTACCCTGCATGCTATACTTTTTGGGCTCTTTAGGTCATTACCAAATAAGCAGTACTAAATGCAGTAGTGTAATATATACTGCTGTTGTGTATAGACATTTTTCTAAATTACGGCTATCCTAGTTAATGCTTCCAGCAGCTTCCTTATGAAAGCTTTAAATGTATGCATCGTCTCTTTTGGGCTGTTTTTAGAAACACTACCTTATACTTCATCTTTCAATACAATGTTTATTGTACTATTACATTTTAAGAGCTGTGAATTTAAATAGCATGCATGCACAGACAGTATGAAGGTCTCTATTCATCTGAAGCTGTTGTGTTTTCATGTATGTGTGCTCTGTATATAACTGTACAACATATGCTTTTGTGTGGAGTAACTCTATATTTTTCTGGTGACATTTTCTCATGATACTCAGTAATATCTTTAACATTCAGTTGAGTGAAAGCAGTCTTCTGCCAAAAAAGCACACTGACCATTGAATAGAAAGATTAACTGTCTTGGGCATTCAGACATACCCTTCTCAAAGCCAAAACTAGTGCTAGTGAAGAATATTGAAGTGCAACCTTATTTTCTGTGTGTGCTGCTTAGCAGGTGTTGCCAAGGCTACAAAGAATATCACAAAATAGCTGTACTGTTATATCACATTCTCTGATTCTGCTTCTTAGATACAGGAAAGGTTTCTTTTGTCTGCACTTCTGCAATGCTGCCGGTACAATTTGTAGTTTGTACAATTGTGTCACTCTGCATGCAGAAATGAACCATCTCATGGCTTGGTTAGTGCAGGAGCATTTTTAGGAACATTTTTAGATGTAGGAAGTTGTATTTAAAGTATGTGTGAATATTCCTTGCAGCATTACTATTTTTTTAATATTTACCAAGAGTAGGTCTCCATGTTATAAAGAAAATGTAAGTGGCTACAGGAAAGATTAGCCTGTTAGCAGTCTTCCCAGCAGTGAACAAATGGATGACATAATGTAAAACATGAGCCTGAGCAAGTAAAATGCTTGGCATATGGAAGAATTTGAATAATGAGGAATAACGGAATACATTATGAATAAAAGAAATACATTTCGTGCTGAAAACAGTAATCTTTAATGGCAATTTCCTAATAGTTTAACTTTTGCAGTTCTTTTGGTTTTGGAATGTGCATATCTTTGCAGCATGATTCCATAATGAAATCAAAGAAAAAAAGCAGCTACTGATGAGAATGTATTCTTTATTTTTGCATGTCCAGATGAATGCAGTCCATCAACTTACTCAATATATGACTAACATGTGGTCTTCGCTGCCTTCAGTCACTGTTACACATTAAAATGTTTACTTTTTTCATTGTGAATCTTAGTTTAGAAGCAGATGTACTTCGTGTTTCACTGTTGCAGTCATTACAATTGGGCTATCCTGCTGGCAGGCTACCCTCAGTCGGCCTGAATTCCAAAGTCTAGGTCTGGCGTCGGTTGCTGTCGCCTCGTCCCTGACGTCAGTGCGCCAGGGATATAAAAGATGCAGCCAACGCCATTTTCTTCAGTCTTTCTTGCCGCGCGGTGCCCGAAGCAAAAGCAGTTTGCAAGTGCCGGTCGGCCGACTCCTGAGCTTTTCAAATTCGAATTTCAGATCCGAAGTCTTCATTAAAGCTAAGTACCCCATTGGGGAAACTTTTTTCTTGCTCCAGACTGATGTCAGAAAAAGTTAATAATTGTATTTCTTGTGGGAAGCAAATACTTCATAAGGATTTTCATTCTTACTGTATTCCTTGCCTAGGCCCTGACCATAACGTTGCTAGATGTCGGTTTTGTGCTAGATTTAACCAACGCACTATTAATCGTCGGTACGATTTTGCATTCCATTACTTTGGCAGAAGATTTAATTATATAATGCCGTCAGAACAGCCGACTACCAAAGTTTATAAAAAGTGCAAAGACAAAGAAAAGGGCAGGCATCCAAGATCCAAAGGCGACGACGAGGCTTCTGCTAGGCTTGTCGCCGGTTCGCCGGTTCTCAGTGAAGTGCTTTCACAGCCCCTGACGCCCACTACCTAGAGCCACAGGCTGCTTCCAACTCCCACATGGAGCCAACTAGGCCGCTGGAAACTCAAGGTACTGGACACTCGGAAACTATTCCCTCAGATGGGTCCAGAGCCACTGAGCAGACATCTGCTTCTGAGGGTGTTTTCAGGCCTACACAGTTATATGTGAAACCTACTTCAGCTTCAAAGGCAAAGAATAAGCAGCTCTAAAGACAAAGAAACAAGTACAGCATTCTCCTGGACAGGCTTCCATGCCTAAAAAACAGATGCTTAAAATGGCCGAAGACCTAATTACTTTGATCAGGGGCTCCCACCCCCCTCCTGATAAGAGGCCTAGGCAAGAGTTAGATTATGAATCTTCAGACCAGGTTTCCATTTCCTCTGATTCCTCCTCTGAACAGGAATATTCTATTCCTCCCTATGAGGATTCTGATGCTGAAGAATCTATCCCTTCAGCCTCTCCTCCTGAGGATTATTCTTTTGGGGAAACACTGCATACTATGAGGGAGCATTTCCACTGGGATAGCCAAGATTACTCAGAATCCAAGAAAAGGCTCAGAGACTTCCTTTTATTGCCTCAGCACAGGCCCCTGGCTATCCCACCTGTTTTAGACATTGTAGATGATGTATTTTCAGAGTCCAGTCTATCTCCAGACTCTTTACCACCAGCTCCTGTTAAGCCAGACAGATACTATAGGGTTCCTGATTCACATAAATTTCTTTATAAAAACCCTGCTGCTGACCCAGAAACCATATCTCAGGGTCCCAAAGGGGTCAAGGCTTCTACTGCAAAAAACCCTATCCCCTCTGATAGGGATTCCAGGGCCCTAGACAGATGGGGTAAAAAGATTTATACTTCTGCTACCTTGGCTGTAAGAGCTTTAAATTGCCAATTTCATATGCTTAAATATCAGCAATATCTTATGTCATTGCTTAAACAAAAAATGTTAACAAATTCAGAATGTGCAGACAACAAAGAAATGCAGGATTTATTGCATGCAGCTGAACAAGTTGGAAAGCATACTTTGCAATGTGGTTTTGATTCTCTAGAGGCCTCCTGCAGGGCCACTGTTACAGGTTCTGTCATTAGGAAGCATGCTTGGTTAAAAGAACAAAATCTGCCTGATCATGTTAAAGCAAAACTATTAGATGCTCCATTACAGCATGATACTTTGTTTGGTGTTAAAGCAGAAGAGGTGTTGAAGAAAATGGAGGACAAAGCTAAATCTATGCAAACAGTTAAGGATTTCTTGCAGGTACAGCCTCCCAGATTTAGCAGGAACTTCCCTATGAAGAATTGGTCCTTTCCAGTGTCAGATAGGCCACAAAGAGGCAGATACAGATGCCCCAGAGGCAGATCACAGCCCCAAGGCCCATACAGGCCTAAACAATGGGGTGCTTCTACCTCCAAGAGCGGAGAGGAAAAATCACAGCCATACAGGAAACAGTCTCAATGACTTCCCCCTTCCAGCCCCAAGCACTTCTCTTTTGGCAGCTCCTTTGGGGGTAAAACTAGCACTTTTTTCACAAAATTGGCACATGATCACCCAGGACAAATATGTCCTAAATATAGTATCACAAGGCTACAGGTTCCACTTCCACACCTTGCCAAGGCCAAACGGTATGCCAGACCTGCCACACAATCAATGGGCAGAGGCACAAAAACAAGTTTCATTCCTCATGGACATGAGGACCATTCAACAAGTACCAGAGCAAGAGCAGGGACAAGGATTCTATTCAAGGCTGTTCTTGGTACCCAGAAAGGACAAAACCTGGAGACCAATACTGGACCTATCTATTCTAAACACATATCTGGATATTCCAAAATTCAAAATGTTGACTCTACAGCAGCTTCTGCCCATGTTGGGCAAGAAGGCTTGGCTTGTGACTTTAGATCTAAAAGAGGCATACCTGCATGTCCCAATCAGACAAACATGCAGAAGACACTTCAGATTCAAAGCTGGCTCAATGCACTACCAATTCTCTGGACTGCCCTTTGGCTTATCTACTGCGCCCAGGGTCTTCACAAAGTGCCTGGCACCAGTAATTGCATATTGCAGACAAAGAGGAATACAAATATATCCTTACTTGGACAGCTGCCTCATTCAAGCAGAGAACAAGGACATTCTACTACAGCATCTGGCGTTTGTAAAGAGATTACTACCATGCCTTGGGTATACAGTCAATGAACAGAAATCAAAACTAGTACCCTCTCAAGAGATAATATTCCTGGGTGCAAGCTTAAATACAACTGCCCAGATAGCTTATCTCACGCCATACAAACAAAGACAACTGACTACCTATTTCAAACTGTTGGCAACAAAGGCCCAGTTATCTGCAAGAAAAATACTACAGGCTTTGGGCTTCATGGCATCCTGCATTCTACCAATTTCATATGTAAGACTGCATATGAGGAAACTTCAATGGTACCTAAAAAGTGTTTGGACTCAACATTGCCATAGCCTGGAAACAATAGTTACTCTCATTCCCTGCCTGCAACAGGAGGTTCGATGGTGGGCGAAGGCCTGTCACCAGAACAAGGGACAGCCATTCACTCTACCCCCAGCCACACAGACATTAACAATGGATGCATCGGATTATGCCTGGGGAGTCCACATGGCAGGAAGATGTATTCAAGGCACATGGTCCACAAACCAAATGCATCTACATATCAATCAAAAAGAGATGCTAGCTGTTCAAAATGCCCTGACAGCCTTCAAGGACCTACTTCATCTGGGACAACTACTGATAAAGACAGACAATACCACAGTCATGTGGTACATAAACAAGTAGGGAGGCACTCATTCTTAACCCCTTTGCAGACTAGCCATGACTTTATGGGACACAGCACTGACTTACCAAGTACATCTACAGGCACAATTCCTGCCAGGACAGATAAATACTCTGGCAGATGAACTAAGCAGAAACCTCATGGATCCCCACAAGTGGAAATTGGATCCACAAGTCTTCAGCATGGTAACAAGGAAATGGGGATGCCCGGACATAGATCTATTTGCCTCACCTCACAACTGCCAACTAAAGAGATTTTGCAAAAGGACTTATCACAGACAAGCATGGAAAGTGGATGCCCTATCTTTCAGCTGGAAAAACTTAACAGTATATGTCTTTGCTCCTCTGCCTCTCCTCCCCAAGGTACTCCTAAAGGTCAGACAGGAGAAGCCAAAAATGATACTGATTGCCCCAGACTGGCCACGCCAGTACTGGTATCCAATCCTAAGGAACTTGTCTCAATGCCCAGCCTGGACCTTACCTCAAGTGCCTCATCTACTTTCCCAGCAGAACAATCAGATCCTGCACAGCCAACTCAAGACCTTAAATCTGGCAGCATGGCAGATAATGTAGTCATACAAAACACACCTCTCACTAAAGCGGTGATGGATGTCATTTTGGAGGCCAGGAGGCCTAGTACTAGAAAATCCTATGCTGGAAAATGGAAGAGATTCTGTGCTTGGAACCAGGCACAAGGAATTGATACAGCTGTACCAAACATTCCTCAGATTTTGCAATACTTGACTGAGATGCTGGACAAAGGCCTATCTTTTTTTCATCTATAAAAATTCATACCTCTGCCATTTCGGTTCATTACAATACAGAGCCGCCAATCTTTTCTCATCCGTTATTAAGGCAGTACCTCAGAGGGGCCAAAAATTTAAGGCCTTCAAGGCGATCACCAATACCTGCATGGGACCTCAATTATGTCTTGGAAAAACTCACCCTGCCTCCTTTCGAGCCAGCCGCTACAGCTGATATAAAGTTTTTATCTTGGAAAACAGCTCTGCTCCTAGCAATAACTTCTGCAAGACAAGTCTCAGAGCTACAGGCACTCATGGCTGTGGAACCTTTTATCATTTTTTATCCAGACAGGGTTTCTCTGAGGGCAAACCTGACATTTATGCCTAAGGTAGTGTCCAGTGTGGCTCTTAACCAAACTATTCATCTGCCTACCTTTTATCCAAACCCACAGAATAAGGGGGAGAGAATTCTGCATTCTTTTGACATACACAGACAGCTACACTTGTATTTGAACAGAACCAAAGCTTTCAGAAAGACAGAGCAATTACTAGTGGCATATGCTGCAGGATCACAAGGAAAGGCTATCTCAAAGCAGACTATTTCAAAGTAGATAGGCCACTGTATTCATTTCTGCTATTCACAACATGGCAAGCCAGTACCTAAGGGCGTTAGGCCACATTCAACCAGAGCAGCAGCTACTTCAGCAGCCTTCCTCAGAGGAGTACCAACCAAAGACATTTTAGAGGCTGCCACTTGGAGTTCAGTGCACATCTTCACAAAGCACTATCACTTACCACTCTACTCTAAATCCAGGGCAGGCTTTGCCACTGCAGTTCTGCAGGGCCTAATAGCCGCTCCTAATGCTATTTAGCTCCAGCCTCCCAACCTTAGCTTTGGGATTCAACCCAATTGTAATGACTGCAACAGTGAAACATGAAGAACATAGTACAGTTGTGTACCCTTACCGTAAATGTAGATGTTCGAGTGTATTCACTGTTGCAGTCCAGGTTACTCACCCGCCATCCCCCACTTCTTTGCTGGAACTTATCTGTACTTCTCTATTCTATACAACCTATGTGGTGTATTTGCTTGTAGATGAAGGCAAAATATATACTTTGGTGCATGCATGTTTTATTGACATATTTTTAGCCTACCCTTTTGGGGGCACCTGACATCTGGGGCAAGAAAAAATGAAGAAAATGGTACCGGCTGCATCTTTTATACCCCTGGCGCACTGATGTCAGGGAAGAGGCGACAGCAACCGACGCCGGACCTAGACTTTGGAATTCAGGCCGACTGAGGGTAGCCTGCCAGCAGGATAACCCAATTGTAATGACTGCAACAGTGAATACACTCGAACATCTACATTTATGGTAAGTGTACACTGCTGTACTTTTCCTTTATGTAACTTGAATGATAATGAAATCCTGCAGAGATTTTGAAAATAGTGTTAAGATAAAATCCCTGCAAAGTGTTTGAGTGCTATATAAAAGCAGGAAACTACCCAAAAGTACCGTGATCAGTTTAACTAACTGCTGAAAAACAAGCCTCTAGTCTTTAAAAATGTACAAGTAATGGCTGAGGCTTTAACACAATTATTATTATTATTATTATTATTATTATTATGCTAAGTTCATTGATAAATGAAATGGTTAACTGACATAGCATACTCTACCGTTAATTTATAGCCTGTAGTAGTAATAAAAATGCAGAGTGTACAACAATGATGAATATAAACAAGTCAAATGATTAAGGAAATGTGCAGTTATGTTCAGTTTATTTCTACAGCAGTTGGAAAAGTTGATTAAAATGACAGCTTCTTAAAAAAAATAAAGGAAAAAAATACAGCTTCTTAAAACCAGTTACATTAGTGCTTCCCAGGAAGGAATAGCTTTTGACCATACAACAGAAAATTAACTATTTTATACACAGATGAGAGCTGAACCTACATTCAGGGCAAATGATAGACAAAAAAACATAATCTGAAATACTGTTACAAAGAGAAAATAAATAAATGTGTGTCATTCACATGGCTACTGGCAAAAGTGCTTTCCAGTTACATTCAGAAGCATTTTCTATTAGACATGTGTCTGTTGCTTGACAAAAAATAATAAAGCACAATAGGTTCATAGGTAATTACTAGGCTAGCTGCCCTTGTAACCATTTTAAGCCTAGCCAATTCCTCGCAGTGAGAACCAAACCCTGTACTCTTCTCTGTGAGGTGAACACTTTAACCATTATGCTAACCCCAACCCTAAAGTGGGGTAACAGAGCTATGTGCACATTTAAAAGCATTCTCCTAAGGGGAAGTGGATTCAGCACAAAGCACTGCACACATATTCAAGTTTCCCATTTTGAGCACTGAACCTACTTCCTATCTAGTTACACAATCTAGAGAGCACTGTAGTCATCGCAAGTACTACAGGAAAAGTGTGAAGACTATTTGTTAACCAGGTAGGTCCAGATCCCCTTTTCAGGAGCAACATCTGGTTAAGTAAATTGCAGATCACACAGTAGGCAAGTAAGAGCTGAAAGAATCAAACCCTGTACACTAAAACTACAGTGTGCAGGCTTAAACTGCTGCACAAACTGCCCAACCCTTAAATTGCTGCTTGCATCAAACATTTTTTTACCACATAGATGATTTTCTATGTGGATATAGCATGAAATGGGTGTAAGTATTACTTCACCTGCCTAGTTAAAAAATGAATTCGTTAAAACTAGTTGTTTCACATGTTGATGTTTTGAAAGTATAGAATTCAGTAAAAGGCCATTTGTATTTGTTGAAACACTGGCTAAAGTATAACTATTTAAAAGTGGTTGTGATAGCTGATATAGTTGTTTTTTTATATATCAGAGCAGTATTATTACAACTCTGGTATGCATGTAAGGTTTTCAATTGATAGTCCTTTATATGCCGATGTACAAGAGTTCAAAAGTTTCCTTGAAATAATGAAGTTTGCTACAAACAGAATATTTTTAAACAAAGTGCAGTGATTTCAAGAGGTAATTATATTAAGTATGAGTACAACATAACGTTGTGGGTTTCTTTGCACCCCCCTACAAAAAATGGAATATTGCATCAAACTAAATCTTTTGTTCAGAGGCAGCATTTGATAAAAACGGTTATCACTCAGTTGTCCTTGATCAGTTTAATAATTTTCTAATAATGTCAAAATATTCTATTCATATGCAAAACAATCATCTGGAATAGGTTCATAGGGTATAGGTTAGTACTAGGCTACCTGCCCTTTCAGGCCATTTTAAGCCTAGCCAGTTACTCCATGTGAGAATCAAACCCTGCACCTTGTGTCTGTAAGGTAAACACCTTAACCATTAGGCCAATCTCCCACCATATTATATATTCATAATCTGTGATCTTGTCCTGCATTAGACTAAGATTTGGTCAAATGACACTCTACCTAGATTTGTTGAAGGACTTTGGTCTTGTCAGTCATGGGCCTCTAGTCTCTAAATGCAGGGACTCTAATTCAGTTTATGATCCTGCTGATTCCAAAACTGTTTTCATTTTGGGCTTAAGCAAAACTGATATTATGAGAAGAGTTTATAAAGGATCTGCTCTAGACCAACTCCTTTTTAGTATTTTCTAAATAAAAAAATGTTAGGTATGTAGTAGCAGCAGTGTAATTCAGTATGCAAGAGGGCTCGACAATGTTTGTCTCATTCAAGCACTCTTCTGTGACACAAAAGATTGTCCCAGGTTAAATGACACTGTATTAAATATAAGACAAGTAAGCACTTCCTCACAACAAGTTTAAACCATGATTAACATATGACCTTGTTCACATAGGACAGCCCCTATTTTTGTAGCCATGACCTGAAAAATAAATAAATAAATACAAAGAAAGACAAATAACTAATGCCCCGAAATTTCAGGACAACAAACATTTTTCCAATTTTCAGTAATAATTGCATTCATTTTTTTGTTTTATCTGAAACACCTTTATATTTTATGAAACAATGGGAACAGATAAAAAATGAATGAACACCAGTGGAAGCAATAAATCCAAACACAGGACCGTAACTGAGATAATAGTTAAGTGCTTTCACTCACTTTAATCAACATGAGCTTCTTCAGAACAAACAGTTTTTCAGTTCAAAATGCATTTATAAACTGTTGTCAATTAAATCACATGACATTCTTAAAGAAATCTAACCACTTATAAAAATAAAAAATAAATAAATAAAATAACCAATTTAAATACAATACTCTAATATGATGTATTGTAATACATACAGTATTAAGTAATAAAATAAGACAGTTATTATTGTACACTAAAATGATAGGTAGTCAACGTAATGAACTACCTATTTCTAGCTATTGTTAAGAAACATTTAATGTTAATAGTGCCATTGAGGCCTGGAATTTCATCAGCAACCAAAACTATTTGCCACAAACTTTCTTTGCATTCTAAGAAAGTCCTATAGTCACCTGTAAAAGGATCAGAATTAACCCTTTCTAATACAAAAAAAGAAATTTTCTTGAAGAGTAAACATTCTGTTGCATGCGCTGCCAAAGCATTAGTTCTATCCTTTTTCTAATGGCTAAAATATGCTCATATATTCTTTTATGTAAAGCTCTAATAGTTTTTCCAACATAAAATTTGTCACATGTATCACAGGTAGCACAGTATACAATATTGGTGGTGTTACAGGTGTAATAATCCTTAGCCCAGAACCTTCTCCCTATGTGTTTGAATTCTATGTTGGACACATTGCTCATAAATCTACATTGTTTACATTTTCCACAGGAAAAACTGCCAGCAAGCCAAGATGTAGAATTCACAGCTATCATCTTATTGTTTTCCAAAATATGCTTAATACTGGTAGTCTTCCTGTAAGAAAAATGTGGTCTTACACCCAAAATTTTTGTGAGTTCAGTATTTCCCATAATAACCTTCTAATGATCCAGTAAAATGCTCTTGATGTAGACCATCTCATTACATATTGGCATGGGAAAAGCAAAAGAAATACCAAAAGGGTCTTTACACTGAACACTTGGGGACACTTCCCTAAGGGTGTCCCTAATACTCAAAATGGGACAAGCAAAAGTGTTTCTAAGTGCTAATACTTCCTGAATGATCTTCTTAAGCCAAACTAAATCGTAGCCTCTCTCTAGAAAGAATTGTGTCAATTTGTCTACCTCATGTAGAAAAACAGAATGTTCAGTTGTCAACCTACTGAGGCGTATGAATTGACCTTTTACCACTCCACCCTTCATATGGACAGGATGTAAGCTTTCCTTGTGTAGATACTGATTAACAAAGGTGGCCTCCCTAAATATTTGACTCTTGAAATTCATTGACACAGTTTCAAAAGTTAAATGAAGATCTAAAAAATCTATAGACTCACCAAAACCTCCAACTGTGAATTTAAGAAAGGTGGTACTACAATTCAGATGCTCCACAAAGGATAGAAAGCTACTGTAATCGCCCTTCCAGAGAAAGATCAAGTCATCTATGTAACACCTATAGAACAAAATATTGTCTAAAAAAGGCAAAACATAAAGAAATCTTAACTCCCAGTGGGCCATGACAATATTAGCAAAAGATGGAGCTACTCTGGACCCCATGGCAACACCTGATATCTGCTGAAAGAAACTACTACCAAATTTGAAAAAAAATATTGGTGAGAACCAACTCCATAAGAGTACAAACAGTGTTAACTGTGTTGTTCCCAAGAGATGTATATTGTGTCAAATATTCTCTCAGGTATTCTAAACCTGCCTCCTGGTTTATACTTGTGTATAGAGAAGTGACATCTAAACTGGAAAAGAAAAAAGCTTCAGAAACCTTAAGTTCACTTAATAATTCTAATAAATGCCAAGAATCACGCAGATAGAACTTTGATTTCTGAACCACTGGATTAGGTATATTATCTAGCCAAATGGAAATAGGCTCAATTTCAGAATGAGCTGCTGACACTATAGGTCTAAAAGGAGGGCTAACACTGTCCTTATACGGGAATACCGAACAAAACTGCCATTTTAGGGTATTCAACCTGTAAGAACCTGTATGTGTCAAAATCTATGCTAATCTCACAAAATAAATCAAATAGCTATCTACCCTTTGAAAACAGTTAAGAATAAATTCACTAGTAACTTCTTTGTAACATTTGTCATCATGAATAAGGTTAACATAGCAGATTCATATACTGTAGTCTTCATGACTACTAATGAGCCCCTCTTGTCAGCTTTCATAACACTAACTTCTTTGTTCTTACTCAAATCAAACAGGGACTTTCTTTCTCCTTCTGGCAAGTTAGAAACATAAGGTCCTACACTCAAAGTTCTAAACTGTCTTTCACAAAGAGTGCCAAAGACTTGAATGGTATCATTTAAAGCAGGATTGTAAGTGCTATTTTTCTTGCAAACTGTCACTTCACTCCTGACTTCAGGAAAATTATCAAAAATAAATTTCAGATTTAATTTCCTTAAATATAACCTGAAGTCAACTATCAATCTAGGGATATTCACAGTATTCGAAGGTATAAAAGAAAAACCACGTTTTAACACAGAAACAGTATCTTGGTTAAGTTCATCACCAGTAAGATTCAAAATTTCAATGCCAAAAGTCAGTTCTTTTTCCAACCTTTCCCCTTTCCCTTGTTCATGTTCTCCGCCTATTGTGATCATTTTGGAGTCTTTTTGTTGCCCGTGGAGTCCACCAAAAAAGGACCAGTACCACTGGCACCACCCAAGTTGTTTGAATTTTGGCTAGTTTGACCATTATCATTGACATTGTCAATGGCACCAGAGCCACCAGAAATATCAGGCCTCACAGTCAAATTGTTATCATTATTGGCATTGTTGTTAACAGTCCCTCTAGTTACTGCAGAAAAGAACTGTTTCCTACCATGGCTCAAATTGTTAGAGTTAAGTGGATATGCTGAACTGTTTGAGTAGGAATGTAAATCTCTTGACAATTTACCTCGCTTCCTGACTATAACAGAAGCCTTGTGCCGGACAACTTTAGCAGCTATACCACAATACAAATTATTGAAAGAAGGAAAACTTGGTGACGTTTTAATATCTTTGTCTAAAGTCTCTAAATCACTTCTCATAGAGACAATGTCATTTTTGTACTGCACCACCAGAGCTTTCATAAGCGAAACACCTGTAGTGTTGAATAATGAAACTAATTCTTTATACAGGGGATCGCCATAGTGGACACAGTCAGGGAATCTAAAAACCCTTAAACCTTGTAGTACACAACAACGTTTAATGTTCTCTTCACCGTATAAGATTTCTTTTAATAGCTAATCTCTCTAATTTAAAAATATTGTCCTTGCATGTCTCAAAATCTCGGACATTATTGTCTGCTGTAGTGTCACTTACTTCTGTTGAACCAACACTGTTCTTGACATCAGAAAAAGGATTCAGGTCTGTGGAAAATAAGTTGCTGTCAAAATCTTCACAGTTTGAATTCAAAACAGCTGAGGAAACTCCATTGTCTCTAGTACCAGAAAACGACCGTGTTCCACTGTTCTGAGCATGCGCATCATAGGTTCATAGGTTCATAGGTAGGTACTAGGCTATTGGCCGTAGGGCCTATATAAGCCTAGCCAAAGGTACCCTGGCTTTCGCCACCCAAGAAAATTATTTTTCTGTGCCACTGTCGAGCAGAGCCACAGAAGTGATCCCCGAGGTGAATTTTCTTTCTCCCATCCAATCATCAAGATTTTTCTTGAACAGTGTTAATAAGGAGCTTTGTTTGATATAGATAGGTAGTTTGTTCCAGAGTACGGGAAGTCTCTGAGACAGGAATCTATCCCTCCAGCATGTTCTGTTTATTGTGGTGACGAGGTTTAGGTCCCTAGAGCGCGTAGCTTGTAGGGATTGGGATTTCTTTAAGTGGAGCATGTCTAAAAGCTCTAGGTTTGACATAGCTTTGTGTGTTAGGCAGAGATCGCCTCTGAGTAGACGATATGCAACGGAGTAAAGCTGCAGTTTTTTGAGACGGTCTGCATAGGGCATCTCTTTCAGGCTGGTAATCCTCTTTGTGAGGTATTTCTGTGGTCTTTCCAGTTGTTGTAGATGTCTTGTGAGGTACATACCAAAAGGGGCATTGTACTCTATAATGGGTCTAATGAGTGACGAGTAGAGGGGAACAGACCGCCCTCTCCTCGTACTTCACGGCTTTCACTACCATGATTACAGTTACCATGGTGATTAGAAAGGCCCGATAGCCTCGAGAAACCTTCACGGATAGCACCCGTGATGATAGTAGTAAGCTGGTCTGATACTCCACCCAAATCTCCTGGGGTGGAGTGTATAGTCAAATTAAGGTTGCTATCATGTGTTGAATCACCTCCAAGCATGATGCAACTCACAAACACACCAAGACAAAATAGAAATAAAACTAACTCAAAACCAGATATAAAATGAATGAACACCAGTGGAAGCAATAAATCCAAACACAGGACCGTAACTGAGTTAAAAGTTAAGCGCTTTCACTCACTTTAATCAACATGAGCTTCTTCAGAACAAACAGTTTTCCAGTTCAAAATGCATTTATAAACTGTTGTCAATTAAATCACATGACATTCTTAAAGAAATCTAACCACTTATAAAAATAAAAAATAAATAAATAAAATAACCAATTTAAATACAATACTCTAATATGATGTATTGTAATACATACAGTATTAAGTAATAAAATAAGACAGTTATTATTGTACACTAAAATAATAGGTAGTCAGTGTAATGAACTACCTATTTCTAGCCATTGTTAAGAAACATTTAATGTTAATATTGCCATTGAGGCCTGGAGTTTCGTCAGCAACCAAAACTATTTGCCACAAACTTTCTTTACATTCTAAGAAAGTCCTATAGTCACCTGTAAAAGGATCAGAATTAACCCTTTCTAATACAAAAAAAGAAAATTTCTTGAAGAGTAAACATCCTGTCCATATAAAGGGTGGAGTGGTAAAAGGTCAATTCATACGCCTCAGTAGGTTGACAACTGAACATTCTGTTTTTGAGGTACATGAGGTAGACAAATTGACACAATTCTTTCTAGAGAGAGGCTACGATTTAGTTTGGCTTAAGAAGATCATTCAGGAAGTATTAGCACTTAGAAACACTTTTGCTTGTTCCATTTTGAGTATTAGGGACACCCTTAGGGAAGTGTCCCCAAGTGTTCAGTGTAAAGACCCCTTTGTTTTTTCTTTAGCTTTTCCCATACCAATATGTAATGAGATTGTTTACATCAAGAGAATTTTACTGGATCATTGGAAGGTTAAATACCAAACTCACAAAAATTTTGGGTGTAAGACCACATTTTTCTTACAGGAAGACTACCAGTATTAAGCATATTTCCAATATTGTTGTTCAAACAATGGAGACAGTCTAAATTCTAGAAGGATGAGCTCTTATTTTGGCAAAAAAAGTGAAATCCAGTCTTCTGCTCTGATTGTGTATATGGGCTGCACTGCTAAATCTCACATTGCTGTGAAAAATGTCTCATTTTGGGCATTTGAAAAGGTGGCAGTCCTAGTTTCAACTTATCTACTAGTTTTCAAGAAATGTATAAATTATGTGCTAAGAAAGTTATTACTAATATTAATTGCTCTTCCTATCACTCCCTATGATTTTGCTGCCAAATATCCCTCAGTCACCCCTAAGGAGATATTACCATCCAATCCTTGCTCATTCTGGCATGCTGACATGCCAAAAAAAAGATTTGCAGGGGGAAGCCCCCACTGCATCCCCCATGTGTGGTGGGGGTGAGTCCCCCCCTGCATCAAACTGACTATGAGATTGTGATACTTTGGAGAAAAGGGAATATTCTGAAAAATGGCATCTCGGACTTAGTATATATAAGTCCAGTCTTTTGGCCATTCAGTCTCCATATTTCAGGATTTGCTCTAGCAGGTCCCAACATTTAAAATGGTTACCTAACATAAACAGTAAAGCTATAACTGATTCAATAGCAGAATACTTGTACTTGTTTTTTTGTGAACTGAAGTCATATTAATGTAAAAAAGCTAACTATAATCTTGTAATATTTCATTCCATGACTGTAAATTTCACAATTCCTCGGAGCTCTGTGCTTTGCACAGTCCTTTTCACAGTTAATTAAGTAACATTAATCAGAGCTAATGCTAATGACTCAAGTGTTATGTTAGCCAATAAACCAATTGAATCAGTCCACATGAAGATTACAAGATAACGTCCATTCTTTGTGGATTTGCTTACCTACAGTAGGTCTCCATGTCAGTTCAAGCAAAACAAGTCAATACTGTTCAATGCAAAGTCCTTCTCAATAAAAATTTTGAATGTCTTCATTTAGGCAATAACTCTCACTTCTTTGTATTGTCAGTTGTTTCACTTGACTAATTTCTTATTGTGGACGTCAACTCTGTTAATCTTCCTGGTTACACTATTGACATCCAACTCTGATTTGTTCAGCATGTGAAAGATGTTTTGGTCAGGACAAACCAGGAACTTGTCCCACTGTAGGAAATTCACTCTGCTTTTACAGATTCTGCTTGTTTGTCAATTACTAACTCATATTTGCTTCCTTTCATGCTCTAGTCTGGTCATTTAAACACTGGATTATCACCATCTCTTTCTTACAAGCTGAACCCCATACAACAGTGCAGCTTCCTGTACCACAGGTCTTTCTTCATAGGTTCATAGAAGATTCTAGGCTAATGTCTCAATAGCCCTTACAAGCCTAGCAATTATTACCTGGATTTATGAAGAGTTTTAATGCCTAAGGGCTAGAGGATGGCTTTGGTTTGTGCCTATGCCTTTGGTGTTTTACTGGCTGCCTCTATCCATAAGGGACATAAGCATCACTCCAGGAGTGGATATACAGTTCCCTATCCATTGATCCAAATTGCATTTGAAGAGAGTCAGGGAAGGGCTGTGCTTCATGTGCATAGGTAGACAGTTCCAGAAAAAGGGTAATCTCTGAGTCACATATCTGTACTGCCAGCATGTTTTGTTCACTTCACAGTCCAGATTTAGATCCTTGGATCAGGTAGTCCTTGTGTTGTTTGTTTTATGAATATGCAACAGTTGTTTCAGAACTGGATTTGAGAATGTCTTGTTGGGTAGGCATACATCACCCCTTAACAGTTGGTCAGAGACAGAGTAGAGGGACAGCGCTTTTAGGCAAGTCACAAAGAACATGTTACGTACACCTTATAATTTTTTTTTTTTTTGTAAGTAACCTCTGATGCCACTCCAGTCGTTGCAAGTGAATGATCAGGTATACAGTGAATATAAAAAGTTTACACACCCCTGTTAAAATGCCAAGTTTCTGTGAAATAAAAAATGAGACCACAATAAATCATTTTAAAACTTTTCCCACCTTTAATGTGACCTATAACCTGTACAATTCAATTGAAAAACAAACAAATCTGTTGGAGGAAAAAAATATAAAAAATAAAAAACTTACAATATACTGGTTGCATGTGTGCATACCATTAAACTAATACTTTGTTAAAGCACTTTTTGATTTAATTACAGTATTCAGTCTTCTTGGGTAGGAGTCTATCAGTATGGCACATCTTGACTTGGCAATATTTACCCACTCTTCCTTGCAAAAGTGCTCCAAATCTGTCAGATTGCGAGGGTATCTCTTGTGCACAGCTCTCTTCAGGTCACCCCACAGCTTTTCTATTGGATTTAGGTCTAGGCCATTCCAAAACTTTAATTTTCTTCTAGTGAAGCCATTCTTTTGTTGATTTGGATGTATGCCTGGGGTCATTGTCGTGTTGAAAGGTGAAATTCCTCTTCATCTTCAGCTTTCTAGCAGATGCCTGAAGGTCTTGGGCCAAAAGTGACTGGTATTTGGAACTGTTCATAATTCTCTCCATCTTGACTAAAGCCCCAGTTCCAGCTGAAGAAAAACAACTTCAATGCATGATACTGCCACCACCATGCTTCACTGTGGGGATGGTGTTCTTATGGTGATGCAAAGTGTTCTTTTTGCGCCAAACGTAACTTTTGGAATTGAAGCCAAAAAGTTCAACCTTGGTCTCATCAGACCATAACACATTTTCCAACATTCCTTTGGGAGACTTGATGTATTGTTTTGCAAATTGTAGCTGGGCCTGGATGTTTTTCTGTGTAAGAAAAGGCTTCTGTCTAGGAGCCCTACCCCATAGTCCAGACATATGGAGAATACGGGAGATTGTTGTTGCATTTAGTACACAACCAGTACTTGCCAGAAATTCCTGCAGCTCCTTCAGTGTTGCTGTAGGTCTCTTGGCAGCCTCCCTGACCAGTTTTTGTCTTGTCTTTTCATCACGTTTGGAGGGACATGCAGTTCTTTGCAACATCAATGTTGTCCCATATTTTCTCCACTTTTAGATAACTGTCTTCACTGTGTTCCATGGCATTTCCAATGCTGTGGAAATTTTTTTGTACCCTTCTCCTGACTGATACCTTTTGACAATGAGATCCCTATGATGCTTTGTAAGCTCTCTGTGAATCATGGCTTTTGCTGTAGCAGGCAACTGAGTAAATGTCAGGAAAACCCTACTAGGACAACTGACCTTTATTTGGGATTAATCAGAGACTCTTTAGTTGATGGCAGGTGTGTACCCAAGAAGACGGAATGATGTAATTAAATCAAAAGGTGCTTCAACAAACTATTAGTTTAAGGGTGTGTAACCAGCTTATTGTACATTTTTTTTATTTTTTTATATTTTTTCCCCTAACAAATTTGTTTGTTTTTCACTTGAATTGTACAAGTTATAGGTCACATTAAAGGTGAGAAAAGTTTTGAAATGATTTATTGTGATCTCATTTTTTTATATCACAAAAACTGGCATTTTAACAGGGGTGTGTAAACTTTTTATATCCACTGTATGCTAAAAGGTGCATTGGTGTGATGAAGGCCAAGTACAGTGGGACTATAACCCCCTTGGATCTGGATGTCATGCCCTTACTTACTACATAAAGTTACTTCCACACCACAGTGGACATGTAGTGGTCAAAGTGCAGGTTACTGTATATCCATGTACCTAGATCTGTCACCACTGGGTCCACTCTTAGAGGTGTGCTATTAATGTTGTATTTTATAGGGTATTCAACTTCCCAAAGGGTATAATTATGCATTTATTTTTTGCATTTAGTTTTAGGTCATAGTTCTGGCACCAATTATTTGTCTGTGACAGACTTTCTGAAGGATATCTATGTCATTAGGAGATTCAGTGATTGCCCCCAACTTGCAGTCATCAGCAAAATTGGTTAGCCAAAGGCCATTTACATTAGCTTTGACTTCAGAGAAGTATATTCAAAACAGGAGAGGTCCCAACTCTGAGCCCTGTGGTATACCACTAGTAACTGGTCCCAGCACTGAGCCCTGTGGTATACCACTAATAGCTGGCCTCTTGGTGGATCTGGATTCTCCCACTCTAACACATTGTGCTCTGTTCATGAGGCATTTCGTTGTCCTGCAGGTGATGTTGGGATATATGCCCAGTTCTGTCAGTTTATCTATAATACTAGAGCATGGATTTGTGTCAAATGCCTTAATCAGGTCAAGATAGGCAGTATGCATTGTTTCACCCTCATCTGTGCCCTTGGTGACTTTCTCAAAAAAAGTCCATCTAGAGATTTCTTATGTCATTCTTTATCAGGTCCATGATTATTCCTTCCATGGCCTTGCATATGGGAGTAGACAGACTTATGGGTTTATAATTTCCCGGGTTTGTTGATTGATTGCAGAGTGATGACCATTGCTGTCTTCCACTCCCCAGGTGTCTGGAGGCTGTCGTTAAATAGAATTCCTAGTGGGTCTGATAGGAGCTGCTAAGATCTACCACACTATTTCAGTGACTTGTATTTGAGCAACATCTTGCTGTTACAATCCCCAATATCCATCTTTGTGAAAGGCTGTTAAATAGATGTTGTAGTCATCTTTAGGAAATTGGAACTCTGTCCACAATTAACGGAACAAGTTCTGAAGTACTAGGCATTCCACTGCCTTCAGTAAACTACGGAATAAATCACATACAACTTAAGATATGTCCAAGTGAGACAAACTCATGAGAGCTGAGTGCACTGCAAGGCATTTCTGCAATTACCTCCTACTGTTCCTCCAGGCATCAAATACTGCTTGTTCATATTAACATTAATAATTACAAAACCATGCTACATGCAAGGCATTAGAATATTTTTATCCTGAATAATAGAAGATGGCAAACACAATTGCATTAATATTTGACCTCTGTCAATGAGTATTTGTTAGGAGTGTAAAGGGATAACTTCATTTTTTTAATTTTCAAGCCACACCCACTGGTAGTTTAAGGTACACACTCAAAAGAGCTGTACTGGAGGAAATGAGTTAAAATGACATTTCCAGTCCAAATAGAACTAAAAAGGCATGGATTGCTGCAGATTACCTAACAGCAGTTAACACTTAAGTAACTCTTATTAACTATATGATTACCCATAACACTGTAGTTACCCTAAAAAAAAAGTAACCACTTTATTAACAGCGAGATCTGAGGGATTTCATTTAACAACAATAGTTGTCAATTTCGTCTGCTGATAGTATTGACATCTGGCTTACATTATGCTGCTGTGATTACTAAACAAGTCCTGCTAGGCTTCCTCACTGAAAACATGCCTTGTTAATGCAAAAAGACAGTTATGAATCCTGGCTACTGCTAAGTTGATAATATTAAGTGCAGCATTATTATTGCCAAGCGTTGTGTATACCTGTTAATCTTTTGTCCTCACTGACAGCCGTACCAAGAAAAATGTGACAAACATCCAAATGACAAAAAATAGTTATTTCCTGACATTGCTATCTGTCCACCCACTTAATATTTCTCCTTTTAATATGATGAGAAGTTATATTTTATTTTGAGAGACAACTAAATGTTTAAATATCCCATGATTGTTAAAATGGATATATCTATGTAGGAAGAGGAATATGGTAATAATTTTACAGCCACTGTTTTGTTTCTGTTTTATTTTTAATATGGCGTATATGCCATTCAGCTGAATTGCTTTTATTTTCTTTATACTTAAATAGTACAATGGATCACTTCAGATATTATTAATTCATGGTTGATTACATACCTTACTGATCACATAAAATGTACACTCTTAAATCCAAAAGCCAGTGTAAACTGTCACAGCATTAAGTGAACTCCCACCTCTTAGAAACCTTTGTAGTGAAGTACACGATCCTCCAGATTGGAGTATCAGGTATAATTTATAAAGTTACTTTAACAGATTTCCTGGAGCAGATAGGAACATAAGAACAGTAACACTAGGTAACTGTTACAAGGACCATAATATGTCTAGGTATGTGCACCTTTAAGCAGACATACATAAACGTTTTTCCTTCTCTTTTTAAGCCATTAATAGTGCTGAGATCTCAGACTGAGCATGGGTTTGACTGAGTATATATTTTATTTATTATATCATTTGCTTTTATTTTATCCTCTGCTGGCTGAGTATGTCATTTCTACTGTTGAGATAAAATTTAATTCCGCTTCTAGTTTCAGTTACAGGGCTTCACAAAAAAATTACATAAATGCTGTTTCAAACCTGATTTAATTACAGAACAAATTAATTTAACAAAACCTGAAATCCCATGCTGGACAGAAAACTCTTCCATAAGAGAATGGGAAAAGAACAGTGACATTTCATATTTTTCCTCCAGAGTGTCATCTCTGATTAAAGATTATTTGGTGGAGACTAGAAATGTGGCCTTGTCAGGACAACTCCTATTATCCTGCAAATCATTCTGAATATATTCAGAAACCAATTTTTAGACCTCAGACAAATGCATCATAACATTAATGGACATTTAACTGAACTATAGACTGGAGTCACTGCTGGCCAGGCTCAAATTATCCATTGATAAATGCATTGCCTGCACTTTAACACTGTACTATGTACAACTCTGTGCATTCTTTAAATCTTTGTATAATATAAGTAAGATCTATGTCTTTATTTAAAGCATAAAGGTCAGAGCTACAGATAATTATTCAGGTGCACTATGTCCAGCTACAGTCTATGGGAGAACTATTAATGCCATCAGAAAAAAAAAAACACTGGTGATGACTCTGAAGTTTTTGTGAGGTACCTCTGAATCCTAGAGTTTCTCCTTATTTCCACAACAGAGAAATGAGAAAGATTGTCATTCATATATGCAGGAAGATTGTCATTCATATATGCCATGGGTGCAATGATGTCAACTGTACTGAGATGAACATAGCCAGCCTTAGTAGACGCCTGGGAAAACTTTCTTGTAGAATTTTTGGATATCCCAAAGTTTTCCACATAAGTATGCAGGTCAGGCATTTAACTTTCTGTTAATAGTTGCTTTGGTTGTTGGAATACTTTAAAAATGTAAAGTTTTAGTTATTTGGTAGCACTTGTAAAGTGGTAATCTTGATCCAAGGTATAACTAGGGTGGGATGAAAGTGTCAGGTGATGTGGTTAGCAGATGTTGATTGGCTGGTAGTGCAGTACTGACATTTATTTATGCATTTATTTATGTATGTGTGTATTTATTTATTTTTGTGGTCCTCAAGTATAACAACACCTTTTTTTTGTTTTGGCCCTCAATTTAAAGTTGAGTAGGGGAGTTCCAAATCAGGGAATGGCACAGGGCACCTGCATAGTTATCTGTAGTTCTGATGTTTATACTTTAAATAAAGACATAGATCTTACTTATATTACCAGTGACTGTCACGATAGCTTTCCCCTAACTGGGCATGATACATTTCAGAGATAATGGCAACAAGGAAGTATATAGGCTGTACTTCATATGATAGTTTAAGCCACTTCAGATTTGTATAAATGTGCACAGAGGCAGTGTATTTTATGTATCGCATGACTCTCAGAAGTTTCCCCTCTCACTTTCCTCTCTTTTCATTTATTGTTTCTTTAGTCCATCCATCCACAATCCCTTTTTTCCTCAGTTTTTGCACATGGTTTTGGGTGTCATCTCAACAGTGATAAGGTTCACACTGCTGGGTGGCTGACCATGACATTAACTTTTATTTAGCTACTTTCAATAAAATAAAAATGGCAAAACCAGAATGTGATTACTGAGACATGCCTAATGTACTGCACAATTCTGTTTCTAGCAGGATTCATAAGTGCATGATGTTGGAACAATTACAAGACCATTGTACATCTGCAGTGGTATGAAGGCTCTGGCAAACTGGGCCACAGTCTTGCTAAATATTGTTGCATGCAAATGTGACAGACTTGAGGAATGGCTAATGTAAATTAGCCATGTGCTCTGCCCTAGATCTGCACACAGTGTTTGAAATTGCATGGTAAAGTGATTCAAAGACAAGCGTGCTGTTTTGCAGGGAAATAATGGGAATGCATGCAATTTTTTCACAATGTGCAATCATTGCTGTCTCATCCTCACAGCAGGAAAGTACTATAAGGTATGTGTGTGTGTGTGTGTGTGTGTGTGTGTGTGTGTGTGTGTGTGTGTGTGTGTGTGTGTGTGTGTGTGTGTGCGTGCGCGCGTATGTCTGTGCTTGTGTGAATGCATGTGTGTGTGTGTGTGTGTGTGTGTGTGTGTGTGTGTGTGTGTGTGTGTGTGTGTGTCTGTGTGTGTGCATATGTCTGTGCTTGTGTGAATGCGTGTGTGTGTGTGTGTGTGTGTGTGTGTGTGCACATATGTGTGTGTCTTTGTGTGTGTGTGTGTGTGTGTGTGCGCGCGCGTGTGTGTGTGTGTGTGTGTGTGCATATGTCTGTGCTTGTGTGTGTGTGTGCATGTGTGTGCGTGTGTGCGTGTGTGTGTGTGTGTGTGTGTGTGTGTGCATATGTCTGTGCTTGTGTGAATGCGCGTGTGTGTGTGTGTGTGTCTGTGTGCATGTGTGTGTTTGTGTGTCTTTGTGTGTGTGTGTCTGTGTGTGTGTGTGTGTGTGTGTGTGTGTGTGTGTGTGTGTGTGTAGTCAGCCATTCTGGAGAAACATAATGTAGTTGCTAAGTGTTTGACTTGGAAATGTACAAATGAGTCATTAATGAGCTTTTGCCCAGTGAGCGTCTTCCATGCCTCTGAATCATTTATTATAACTAAACCACTACTAGAGCTCACCAATTAAACACTAGTAGTGTTTTGGTGATATTTTCTGTGAATACTCCGCATATGTCAAATGAAGATTCAATTTGCAGAATAATGTCTTAACATCTGCATAGTGCAATATATCAGCAAATTGTGAAGAATCCTTATTCTAATTCATGTTAACCAATATTGCATAATGGTGCATTTAAAATGTCATGCTTTAAGCCACACTAAATTAAGTGAAGTAAAACCCCATACAAATTAGCAAAAACTTAAAAGTCATAAAAGTATGTGTAAAATCTTAAAACATCCCTTAATATTCTTATTAAAACTCTTCAAGTAGAGAAAGTCATTCTCCAGTAAGATTCTGAAGAATAAAGTAAGCAAAGAAAACCTGCTAAGTAATGTATTAGTAATACAAAAAAATCTTATTCAATTTCCCAGTCTCTGTCTCTACATGAGGATTAAGGTCTGTTTCTCAATATCTGTTCTGCGGGTGTTTCAGCAATGATGACTATCTCAAATGACTGGAGCTTGTACCTCCAAACAGTGGGAGCTACTATTGATTCTTGACAGTTTACCAGTGACGGCTTTGATGTTTCATTTAGAATCAAATAATATTCTGCTCAGGACTAAGTTTGGCAAGATTAACTATATATGAATGATGAGACTACCAAGATCCCAAGAAAAGATGCATGTTCATGTTATTTGTCTTTTCGTCTTTCTGAGCCTTTCTTCCAGTCATGTCTGCCAATCATCATTCCCCGATAGGTTGCAAATTCACACTGGATCCAAATAGAAAGGCCATCATCCAAGATGCCTTGAAAATAATTTGTTCCCACTTTCAACCCAACATGAGGATCATCTTTGCTGAGTGGCCTGGGGATCTGAACTTACCTCCTTCCCCACCTTGAGGTAGCCACATTTAAAGATCAAACATATTTGTTCCTAGTCTGGGGAAATACCTGATGAGATTGGTCACACCCTGGCAATGGACAGGATATATATTTATATCTATCTGTCTATACACACACACATATATATATATATATATATATATATATATATATATATATATATATATATATTAAATTAGCCTTCCCCCTCCCCCATTTGCATGCCACCAAAACATAGATAACACAAAACCAGCACTATGATACATGTGCACTTCTACACATAAGCCAGATCCTGGCTATAGTGTTATCCATTGCAATGGTACATGCCAGGAAATCCTGTAACCCTTCCTGCTGATGTAACAAAGCTCAGCCTCTGCTAGAGGTGACTACAGCAGCAGCAGCATTTTGATTACCAGGCCCCGCAGACCTTACTCATTCCATTGCTCTTGCTGGCTTCTCCAGCAGCCAGGATGCTAGCCAAACCTTGACCATCTGGGCCATGGTGAGTACTTTATGCCATGGTATTGGCTTCACATGTCCATGCTGCATGTTTGATGTCTGGTGGTATTTTCCTCACTGTCTGAGAAGATAGCATTAAGGGACATAGATAAATGTTGGTCAGGAAATTTTCATGCCACTTATAACCAGAGAAATCTGAGAAAACAAATATCTATCTTTCAAGACTGACTGGCATAATGAGACATTCCCTTCCATTGCTCTTTCTTTGTGGACTTTTATTCAGAAGGAGTCTCAGGATTAGTATAGCCAACATGGACTGGTCACTGTGTTTTCTGTCCAGACATGCCAAAATTGGCTCCTGGGCAAGATGAATGGTCATCCTCTATCGAGCCAGATTTGAATCGCACTTCTCTGAAGAAGGCAAATGTTGTCTATAAGTATCCAGTGACAGCAGAGTTCAAGGTGTAATGTACCAATGTTCATGTAAGTAAGGGTTGGGAGGGTGGCCTAATGGTTAAGGTGTTTGCCTTATAAACACAAGGTGCAGGGTTTGAGTCTCATAAGGAATAACTGGCTAGGCTTAAAATAGCTCGCAAGGGCAATTAGCGTAGTACTAATGTATGATCCTATGATCCTAAGAAGCACTATGTAGCACAGCTTATTTTTATCAGTTGTTTGATTTATCAGCCATGGTATAATGTTCAGTGATAACAATGCATTCATTTCCTCATCCTTCTATTTATTATTCCAATAATAAAAAGGAAAATCCCTTCTGGCAATCAATATACAAATTATTCTAACATAATAACGCACGTCCATTCTTACTATTAGCCTTATTATATAATTCCTTATTTTTCTGAATCTAGCCTCATTTATGGGATATACGTATATCTTTTCATCTTCCTGTAGATAATCCAAATAACTCACTACAAACCCTCTGTGGGCTTTTTAATTCACCATATGCTAAGGATGGTGTTATGGGTCCATATTATAACATCGAAGCCTAAAAACATTGAATGTTATAATATCGAACCCATTCAATCGAAATACCAGAAAACAGAACAGTCAGAATAGCAAATGTTTTCCCAGGGAAAAAATTTGCTGTTCCGACAAACATACACACAACTCAAGCACACCAAAATAAATAATCCACACACATACACTTCACAAAACCATACACTAAACAAGACATACACCACTAGCTACCCACTTACCTTAACCCAGCCCTAACCCTAAGGTCCCTAACTATCGCACACTCACCTTACCCGCTCCCTAATTCTAACTCACCTACCCCACCCTAACCCTCGCGTCCACACAATCGCACATTTACCTGACCCGCACCCTAACCCTAACTCACCTAACTCATGCCCAATTGCACACTCACCTTCATTCGCACACTTACCTTAACCCAGTCCGTAACCTTCGCTCCACAGTTGAGGAAACAGTGAAGCTGTAGAAACGGCCCACTGAATACTTTCCCTAGGAAAGTATTCGGTGTTCTGCAGCTTCACTATTTCAAGCATTCACTCTACTGGGTTCGATATTATTACATTCAAAGTTTTTAGACTTCAATGTTATAATATAGACCCAGTGTTATATGGTGGAAAAGATGGCTTCTTCCATGTAAGTAATCCATTGCATTAGTGTGTTTTTGCAAAGAATGATACATACTTTATCCCAACTACCTAATCAATCATAATATCTAAATAGTTCAATTTATGAAGTCTCGCTTATGTCTAAAATATAAACCAAACCTTTTTATCTGTAAATACTCAATAAAAGACTTCAACCTATGAATTGTCCTTTTGAGAAAATGCTAAACCATCAATGTATCTAATATTAGTGTAGTACATGTGGAAATTACGTAAATGTGCATTTTTCACTTCAAGCATGCTCATAAACAAATTGGCAGAAGCGGGAGCAATGGGGACACTCATAGTTATATCCTTAACTTGTTGGTCCCAACATCATTTAACATAAAACATGATTCTGTAAGGAAAAGTCTATCAACTGTAACATGTATCTTTTTTATGTGAGTCTAAAAATAATTCAAGGCTTCCAAACCATGGACTCAGTATAAAGGCTATGAACACCTAACAACATCTAATATATTCATTTGTAAAACAAAAAAATCCTCAATCATGGATATAGGAATCAAGATTTAACACATTTTCATTAGTCACTGCTAATTCTAACAATGCCTTCTGAAATATGATTTCAAAAAGAAGCTATAGGCTTGCCAGTTGGACTGTACATATTGTATGTACTTGATAAGCAAGAATCTTGATATTTGCTGGAATTATTTATTTAGTGTGTGTGTGTGTGTGTGTGTGTGTGTGTGTGTGTGTGTGTGTGTGTGTGTGTGTGTGTGTGTGTGTGTGTATACAATATATATCTCTGTGCAAGACTTCATTACATTTTTCACAAGCCCTGTCAAATTCCTTCCTACTCACTACCGTTCTTCTTTTAGATAATCCATGCATATTATTTATTGCTAAATCAACTTGGCTGTTCACCCTTTTTAGCTATGACCTGGGCTTACAGACAACATTTTCAGTGGAAATAGTTTCACATACCAAATTCAATAGAAAGGATATGTACGCATATAAAGTTAGTACAGAGCGTGCAGAAGTATATTAATAAAAGATTGTCAGTCTTTACATTCCAATGATGAAGGCAGGTTTATAGGCTCCTAGGTTCATAGGTAAGTACTAGGCTAGCTGCTGTAGTGCGCCATTTTGTGCCTAGACAGTTTCCCTTTTTGTGCTCAAAATAAGTTATGCCATTTGGTATAGTTTGGCCTTAACCATCAAATGGTCAATAATTATATATTACCCCTATTAAGAATAACTGGGATCATACCATATATAATTGGAGGGGACCCAAGCACAGAATAAAGAATTTAGGAGCTGCCTCTGTCCATTAGTAGTTCAGGAGGCAGTCCAGGATAAATTTTCTGTTTCCCATCCAAAGATCTAAGTTATGCTTGAATATGGACAGGGATAAAATTTGTTTTATGTGGTTAGGGCGTCTCTTCTACAGCCAAGGTATCCTCTGCAAGATATACCTGTCCCACAAAACCAATCTGTTGATGCTGCAGAAGAGGTTTAGATCCCTAAACTGAGCATCTCTGATGACATTTGACTTGCTGATGTGCAGTAAATAAACCAGTATTGGGTCAGAGGATGCCTTGTATGCGAGACACTGTCTGTAGAATACCAAATATAGTGACAAAGCTTTGAGTCGGTCCATATAGAATACGTTGTTTAGTCCTTGTATGCTTTTAGTAAGGTATCTCTATGGGCATTCCAGTTGTAGTGTGTGACTGGACAAATACATGCCAAAGGGGGCATTATATTTAATAATTAGTCTAATGAGAGATGAGTAAAGGGGGACAATGACATCCCTAGATCTAGACTTGATCCCTTTGTTTTTAAGCTGTGCAATATAGAAGGACTTTCTTACAACAATAGACACATGTTGGTTAAAGGTTAGTTCATCTGCATAATATCCCATATCCTGAACAACGAAGTCAACTTTTAAGCGTGTAATGTCAATGTGGTAGTCCCCTGGGATAGCTGACTTCCCAAAGGATACAATAATGCATTTTTTTGGAATTTTGTTTCAGTCCATTTATTTGTTTGGGGCAAACTATTCTGCAATATGCTGAATCATTTGGGGGATTCAATGACTGCTTCTAGCTTACAGTCATCTGCAAACTTAGTCAGCTAGAGCACTTTGATATTGGCCTTTACTTCAGAAAAGTAGATGTCAAACAGGAGACATCCCAGCACATAACCTTGGGGGACTCTACTGGTGAATGGTCTCTTTGTGGCGGTATCTTCCCCTATTTTGATTATCTGTGACCTATCTAGGAGCCAGTTAGCAATCCAGCAGGTGACATAGGGATGTATTCCTAGCTCATTCAGTTTGTCTTCTACACCTGAGTTGGGAATTTTGTCAAAAGCATTGACCATGTCAAGTGTGAACCATTTTGCCTTCATGCATTGTTTTGGTAACCTTTTAAAAAAATCTACCACCTTGAATAAGCATGAGCTGCCCGTGACAAATCCAAACTGAGATGGGTCCAGTGTTTGGAGGTTCCCTATGTCCTGATCAGAAGATGTGAAAATAAGGTTTTATTATACCTGAAAGTCTGTAGTGTTTCCATTGGCCTTAATTCCTTATAACAAATTTTGCTCTGGATTTTAGTAAAATTAACAAACAAATTCTTAACCTCAGAATTTCAGCAATGCCCAATGTGCACAATTTTTAATGTATGTATTGCTAAAACCATTCACAATGCTGCTGTTATATCCAATCATGCAATGTCAATTAAGTCAGTACAGTCATAATCTTCTGCAGTAGAAAAGCAATTACTTTCAGAGTCATTATCAGTGTTAATTTTACTATACCACATAATTACTCAACATCATAAACTTTGTTATTAGGATGCAACAACAAATAAAGTTTACAAAGGAGCTTAAGAAACTGTATCTTGTATTTACAGATATGTTACACTGGTAGAGACATTGCTTTAAACCAAAACTCAATATCTCTAGCTTTGTATGTATTAAGTCATGCTGCTGATATATAAACAATACTACTATCACATTTGCCATCTACTAAGTTCTTCAAAGGGTATTTAGATTATCATTAATAACAAGATTATGGCTAAAGTATAGCATCTTTTTAGACGGTTATGCAACAGAGTCAGAAATACAAGTCAAACACACTTCTTATACAGTGCCATTTTTGGATACAGATTCCATGACTCAGCCCTGGGTGTTTAATGACCATTTCCAACCACTTCCATGAAAACTTGGTTGTCACTCCACTGGGATCATGAGATTTCTGTCATTTGTAAATGGCTCCCTGTTTTTACTTGCAATGTAGAAGAAGATGCTGACCTTGATGTATGCATTCTGAAATGCTTCCTAGTAAACCATGATGATGATGATGATGATTTATGGTTCTGACATCCGTGTAATGCCATCATACCTCTTTAAGGTCTGATTCCATCTTGCTAGAAATGGTTAATCATTAATATAGTCTTCCAGGTGTCACTGTAACTTAATTATTTGTGATTTTCTTTTACATTTTCCTCTTCTATCTTTAATATTTTCTATATAGCTGACCTTTTAGGTCTCAGTTCTTTGACAGTTTTAACTCCGGTTGTACATTTCTTATTTCATTTTACCAGTTTTTCATATTTAATAGTACTAGCATAATAATAAATTCAGTAGCTCACCTATCTGCAACTTCTTTTGATCTCAAAGCAAAATAAGCATATTTTTCAAATTGCATTTTAAAGGTACTTTTTGAGACTTTAAACACTCTTAAACCCATTTTGTTTTATTTCATATTCTAAATATTTTGTAGTGTTATGTTACAATGCAAATTCAGATTCTTAGACATTAGTTTCTCCAACCCACTGATGAGTTTCTTTTGTACTTCTATTAAGTCGGTCAACCTTTTGGTAGTTAATGAAGAAACAATATCCACATTCCATTCAACTCTCTGTTAAAAAAAAAATCTCAAAACATCGCTTCCTCCATTACTCCTAGGGTTAAGTCCTTGATTGGCTGTAAAAATGTATCTATGTCTCTTTTTCCAAAGACTTTTTTTTTCTCAATGTCCTTAGTGTTCTCTTTCTGTTAAAAGTTTCAAAAGTCATACCCATTTATATATAAGAATCACCTATGTAGAATAAACAGAATACAACAAACACCTGCTAGAACAGTTTACTGCATAAAACATACTGGTACCTTTCAGGGATCAGAAAAAAAAACATTAAAATATGAATAATATATAGAAAATATGTAAGTCAAATACCACAATCACAAAACAAGTTAGTTCAATAAAGCTTTACATTCCTGACCTGGTCATTACTAACATGGGCAACTGTTGCTCTACACCAATAGTCAACTCCTCCCTGGTTAGATCCGACCACAAACTAATCACCTTGGAAATCAACATCCCTCCCAGCCCCCCCACCCCAACCCCACAAAGGTAACCACCAAGAAATACTTATCCAAAGCTAACTTTGGGCTCCTAAAAGCAGAGGTGGCTAACTTCACGGCGCTCATGCAAATGGAGAATAGTTGCATGACCGCTGAATCATACACCAATGCACAGTACGAACACATACTCAAATACATGGATCTTGCCATACCCAATAGAACCAAGATGCTCTCCTCCAAAAAAGGAAGCCAATCTGGTGGTCAGCTGTCATAAACAAACTCTACAACAGAAGGAGGAAATTGATGCAGAATAAAGTGAAGTCCCAAGACTGGGAAAACTCCCTTATCAGCCTCAACAAAAAAGTTGAGATCCCTCATCAAATCCTCTAAAGCTAGCTATGAAAACAGAATTGCAGCAGATAGTAAAGACAACCACAAGGCCTTCTATAGTTATGCAAAGAATCTCCACGGCAATGCCCAAATTTGCTCTGAGCTACTGCACAATCGTGCATCCTATACCGAGCCAATAGATCTTGCCAATATACTGGCTGACAGATTCAGGACCAATCACAATACCAGTAGACTGCCAAGCACCCAGTATTACTGCTGCACAGATTAAATCAGCACTGTCCAAGGCCAAGAATACAGCTTCTGTGGGACCTGACAGTATCCCTGGCTGTGTTCTACATGAAATACAGAGTGAACTGGCACATCACCTGCATGCCCTGTTGAATCACAGCCTCACCTCAGGCTTTGTCCCTACTGAATGGCGCACTGCTACAGTCATCCCTCTCCACAAAGGAGGAGTGACTACAGACCCTGAGAACTATTGCCCCATTAGCCTGACAAGTCTGATATGAAAGCTATGGAATGCATCATCATGGACCTAATAAACAAGGATATAAGGAATCTCCAAACTCTGGATCCTACACAGTTTGGTTTTGTGAAGTGTAGATCATGCCTGCTCAACTTGGTCAACTTCTTTGAGTCAGTCACCAGAGCTGTGTATGAAGGCAAGGTGGTTCATACAGCCTACCTTGATCTGGCCAAGGCCTTTGATGCCATTCTCCACTCAGGAATCATAGAAAAACTCATTAAGCTAGGCATCAACCCCTATATCACTAGGTGGGTTGCAAATTAGCTCACAGATAGAACCCACAGTGTGAAAGTAGCTGACTCCAAGTCAGACTGCCAAACAGCCATGAGTGGTGCCCCACAGGGATCAGTCCTGGGTCCTCTCTCTTTGATATCTACTTCTCAGATGTCCAGGCCAAGACAAAGGGACTCTGACTGACAAAGTTCGCAGATGATTGCAAGTTGGGAGTCATTATTAACTCCCCAAGTGATATTGACATCCTACAGAAAGGTCTCACTGAGACCACCGACTGGTGTCAGAACCATGGCCTTAAGCTCAATGCCAAAAAATGTGTCGTCATTCCCTTTGGGAAAAACCCAGTTCCCATGAATTAGCATACTGATGGTAGTCCACTGAACACAGAAGGCATTATAAGAGATCTGAGAACACGGATTGACAGCAGCCTTTCTTTTGACCACCACATTACCACTGTGGTCAGAAAGTCCTTCTATGTGGCACATCTCATTACTAAGGGTTTTGCATCCAGGAAGAAAGAGGTCATTGTCTCCCTCTACTCTTCCCTCATTAGGCCAATCATTGAGCACAATGCCCCATTTGGCATGTACCTCACTAGACACCTGCAACAACTGGAGAGGCCAGAAAAGTACCCCACAAAGAGGATCCTAGGCCTTAAATGCTTGTCCTGTATGGAGAGACTCAAAAAACTCCAACTATTCTCTGTCTCATATCACCTACTTAGAGGTGATCTCTGCTTAACTTACAAAGCCATGTCTGACTCAGCTCTGTTAGAAATGCTACATCTAAAGAAATCTGAATCCCTCTGAACCACACACTCCAGAGACTCAACCTCATTGCCACTACAGCTTCATTACCCCGAGACTGCCCATGCTATGGAATAGACTTCCCATACATGTCAAACAGAGCACCTCACTGGTCCTCTTCAAGAGAAATCTTGATGAGTGGATGGGAAATAGAAAATTCACCCCTTTTGTCTTTGTGTGTGTGTGTGTGTGTGTGTGTGTGTGTGTGTGTGTGTGTGTGTGTGTGTGCATTTTCCCTGTTATAATGTCAAACGTTGGTAATATCGGCGATCATAGCAGTAAACCCAGAAGATTGAAAAGGCAGAATATCGAAATGCTGTAACTATGAAACTTAAAAGATAGAACTGTGCAGATAGATGATTTTGTGAGATTGTTGTACAGCTGGATTTGGGGTTCTGCTCATTCTCAGCTGTGGTGCAGTCTTGGAGTTAACGTGTAATTAGCAGGGAGTATGAGATTGCAAGTTTTGCTGTTACAGCGCTTCAGTGTTCTGTTTTTTTAACATATTAGGGTCTATGTTTTGAATGTTGACATTATGAGCATTCAGTGTTATAACATAGACCTATATATATATATATATATATATATATATATATATATATAGATATATATATATAGATATATATATATATTAATATGTATGTGTGTGTGTGTGTGTGTGTCTATATCATAACATTGATGTAACAGAATGTCCTGATTGAGACCATATGATCGATGTTCCGCCACATCAAAAAGTAAAAAGCAACAAAACATTGTGTTTCTGTACAGGACAAGCCATTAAAGTAACAGTATAATGTATGTGAACATTAAGTCTGAACACCTTAATATAATTTACTTCGACAATCTATACTAAAATATAACAAGGTTATCAGTGGCAAGCAAGTGCTCATGATTTAGCAGCTGATTCACTTTAAGATGCAACTCTGCAAATGTGTTCCATTCGTCTTAGTGTAGAAATACAGTGACCCATAGACCTGGGTTTAGTTAGTGATTCAGGCACTTGAAGGAACTGGTGAGGGTGAAAAAGGAGGCAGGGACCTATCTCCACTGTCAGAGATGCAGGGTGTGGAAATTGGCACACCCTGAATTCATAATTCCCAGTAAATCAATGGATTATTAATAAAGCAACAATCAGAGCAAATACTGGGGAGAACCTTTGGGAAAAAATCAATATGGAAGCAAGATGTGATTTTGCATAATGTCCATTGCATTTCCTGTATCAGTTGACATATTCAGCTCATTTGGAATTGAAGGATTCTTCACCCCCTAAATTTCCAGATCAAACAACTGGCTCCAGTATGACAGATCCTGCTTATCCGCTTGGCTTCCTCATCCAGTTGCTGAACCTTGAGGGCTGAAAGGTTGTTCTTTATTTTGATTCCTGGAGTTTATACAGAGTAGAGATATTTATTTATTTATTTATTTATGTGTTTTATTTATTTTACATTTATTTATCGGGAAAGTCCGAATGGATATATGTCCATTTTCATCGGAGGACCGGGGAGAAAAGCTCCAGAAACCAGAGTACAAATACATTAGGAACAATAGAAACATTTAGAGATAAGTATAATCTGCAGTTTTCAGTAGGGTTGCAAACTTAGATAAAACATAGTAGACAATATCAAAATCATGCGGCTTCAGTTTCAGACAATAATACATGCAGTTATGGGCTAAGTCCCATTAAGAATTCATACACTTATTAGAGTATATGATTGAAATGCTTAGGGAGAGTTTGCAGGAACAGTGGGTGGTGATTAGTCAGGGTTTAAGCAGAGACATTGCCAATGGTGTTGGAAGTGTAGTTTGAGGCTTTTTTTGAACTGGGTTAGTTAGTTGTTTGTACCAGCAGTTTGTCAGCAGAGCATTGTGACCTCAGGTTGCTGTATGGTTTGATGACCTTATTTAGTACAGGTGTTTTTTTGGGTTAATATAGTATTTTGTGGGTGTTTACAAGTTGGTTGTATCAGGAAGACTGGGTGACTCCAGCCATCCTAGTTGAGTTAGGTTGATACAATGATGGGTTCTAGATGTTGCACCTGTAGCAAATCTAGCAATATGGTTGTAACAACTAGCAAGTTTGGTAAGGGTGGCTTGGTTCAGGTTAGTGAAGGGGGGGGCATAGAGGAGGGTAGATTGTAGATGGGACTGAGCGACAGTGGTTCTTGCAAAAGGAGTGAGAAAGGGTTTGATCCTGTATAGGGAGCCCAGTTTTTTGTTGACAGATTTGATGGTTTTACTGACGTGGATATCATATTTTAGGGTGTTATCGACTGTGACACCCAGGAGTTTTGTGTGAGTATCTGGGGATATAATTTTGCCATTGTTGGAACATAATAAAGAATGGTGAGGAGGATTTGCAGGTGGGGGAAAAGATGAGCAGTTTAATTTTGTTGGGGTTTAATAGAAGCTGACAGTTTGCGAACCATTGTTCTACATCATTGAAATTATTCTGGGTTTAGGGTCATAAGCTCAGTTGAGGAGGAGGTGGTACATATTATAGTAGAGTTGTCTGCGTATTGGATGCAGGTGGCCTTGGGAGTGATGATGGGTAGGTCATTAATAAAGACTGAAAAGAATAGTGGTCCTAGTATGGAGCCTTGGGGGACTCCTAGAGTAATGGATAGACGTGTGGCTAGGGTATTCTGCCATAAAACTGCTTGTTGTCTGTCAGACAGGTAAGACTGGAACCATTTAACAGAGCTACTATTTAGTGGCAGTCCCTTCAGGGTACGGAGAAGCAGTTGGTGACTGACCATATCAAAGGGCTTAAAAAGATCTAGGAAGGGAGCAGAGGTAAGTTTGTTATTGTTTTGGTTGGTGTTGATAGAGTTAGAGAAGGATAGGAGGGTTGATGTGGTGCTGTGGTGTGGCCTAAAACTATGCTGAGAGTTGGCCAGTAGTTTATTTTGGGTGAGATAGTGCATTAATTGGCTGTGGACGCACTTTTCCATAATTTTGCCCAATAGTGATAGTATGGCTATTGGTCGGAAGTTTGAGAGGTCTATAGAATTACCTCCTTTATGAAGGAGAATGACATGGGAAACCTTCCAGAGAGAGGGGATAGTGGCTTCAGTCAAAGTGCAGTTTATTATGATCGAGACAGGGTATGCAATGGAATCTGCCCCTTTTTGTAAATATTCTGGTGGGAGGAGATCAGCTGCCAGGGTAGTGGGCTTTAGTTTGTTAATTAGAGATCGGATGGTGCATGTAGATACAGGTTGGAAGGCGAAAAGGAGTGGGGAAGTGGTTGTGGAGGAGTTTTGAAAGGAGCTGGTGGGGGGTACTTGGCAACCTAGTTTTTGGATGGTTTTGGTAAAAAAATTGTTAATGATGTTAGCAGTTTCCTCTGGAGTTTTAAAGTCGCAAGGTGAGGGGGTGAGGGTGGCGGTTTGGCCAGGGTGGAGCAGTTTGTTTATGCCTGCCCAAAATTTTTGAGGTTTGTTCTGGTGTTTTTGCTGAAGGTGTTGATTGAAGTTTTTTTTGTCTAACAGTGTGGCTTTCTTGGTATCATTCCTTAGTTGTCAGAATTTAATATGGTCAAGTGGGTCTTTGGAGGTGTGCCATTTGTCCAATGCTTTATTTCTTGCTATGATTTTGGTTTTCGTTACTTTAGAGAGCCAGGGGGTGGTCTTAGCTTTGGCTCTGAGGGTGCAGATAGGAGCGTGGGAATCTAGAATGGAGAGGAATTTAGAATTAAAGTAGGCTACAGCATCATCTAGTGGAAGTTCTTTAAGTATGGCCCAATTGCATGCTCTGAGTTCATTCTGAAAGTCAGTGGAGTTAAAGTTCTTGTTGTTTCTGATAGATTTATATAGAACTTGGTGGTGGTTATCTACTTTATGCTTAATGATGTAAGTGAGTAGGTGGTTACTTATATCATCTGGGAGGGTACCCATGTTATACAGGTCTGGGTGATTGTTGATAAGAATCCAGTCCAGGATACTGCCTTTGTAGTTGGATTTATTTATTCTGGTGGGTGAGGATATAAGTTGAGTAAAACCGTGAAGGTTTATATGGGTGGTGGAAGATTCATAGGTTCATAGGTAGGTACTAGCTATTGGCCCTAGGGCCTATATAAGCCTAGCCAAATAGTACCCTGGCTTTTGCCACCCAAGAAAATTATTTTCCTGTGCCCCTATCAAGCAGAGCCACAGAAGTGATCCCCGGGGTGAATTTCCTATCTCCCATCCAATCATCAAGATTTTTCTTGAAGAGTGCTAATGAGGAGCTTTGTTTGATATAGACAGGTAGTATGTTCCAGAGTATGGGAAGTCTCTGGGACAGGAATCTATCCCTCCAGCATGTTCTGTTTATTGTGGTGACAAGGTTTATGTCCATAGAGTGTGTAGCTCGGAGGGATTGGGATTTCTTTAATTGGAGCATGTCCAACAGCTCTAGGTTTGACATAGCTTTGTATGTTAGGCAGAGATCGCCTCTGAGTAGGCGATGTGCGACAGAGTAAAGCTGAAGTTTTTTGAGATGGTCTGCATAGGGCATCTGTTTGAGGCTGGTAATCCTCTTTGTGAGGTTTTTCTGTGGCCTTTCCAGTTGTTGTAGATGTCTTGTGAGGTACATACCAAAAGGGGCGTTGTACTCTATAATGGGTATAATGATTGATGAGTAGAGGGGAACAATGACTTCTTTTTTCCTGGATGAGAAACCTTTAGTGATGAGGTGTGCCATGTAGAAGGATTTCCTGACTATGGTGGCGATGTGATTATCAAAGGAGAGACTACTGTCCACATGTGTCCCAAGGTCTCATCACAATTTCAGTGTTAAGTAAACTACCGCCTATGTGATAGTTCATGGGTACTGAGTTTTTTACCAAAAGGGAGGACAATGCACTTTTTGGCATTGAGCTTGAGGCCATGGCTTTGACACCAGGCATCTGTCTCAGTCTTTTGTAGGATGTTCACATCATTAGGAGTTTTGATTATGGTTCCTAATTTGCAGTCATCTGCAAACTTTGTTAGCCAAAGACCTTCTGTGCTAGCCTGTACTTCAGAGAAGTAGATACCATACAGGAGAGGACCTAGGACTGAATCCTGTGATACTCCACTTGTCACTGATCTGAAGTTGGATTTAGAGTCTGATACTTTCACAGTGTGGGTTCTGTCAGTGAGCCAGTTGGCAACCCAACTTGTGACATAGGGATTTATACCTAGTTTAGTGAGTTTATCTATAATTCCAGAGTGGGGAATGGTGTTGAAAGCCTTGGCGTGATCTACATAGGCTGTGTGAACCACCTTACCCTCATCTACGGCTTTGCTGACCGCTTCAAAGAAGTCTATCAGGTTTAGGAGACATGATCTGCCTTTTACAAACCCGAACTGGGTAGGGTCCAGAGTTTGGAGATTACCAGTGTCATTGTTTATAAATTCCATGATGATACGTTCCATAGCCTTGCAGACCAGGCTCATCAGGCTAATGGGGCGGTAGTTCCTGGGGTCCATGGTGGTTTCCCCTTTGTGGAGTGGGATAACCATTGCTATGCACCATTCAGTGGGCACAAAGCCTGAGGTGTGGCTATGACTGAACATGGTACTTAGGTGGGGTGCCAGTTCATTGTGTAGTTCATGTAGAACGCAGCCCAGGATGTTGTCAGGTCCCATGGATGTTGTGATCTTGGCTTTGGAGAGTGTGTTTTTTACCTGTGCAGCCGTGATTACAGGAACTTTGCATTCTTCCGGTATAGAGATGGGCTATTTAGGGGATGAGAGAGGGGTAAAGTTAGCACTAAACTTATCTGTCAGTATGTTGGCAATATCAGTTGGTTCTGTATGTTTAGTGCCATTGTGCTATAACTCAGAGCAGATCTGACTGTTGCCATTGAGATTCTTCACATAGCTATAGAATGTTTTGTGGCTGTCTTTAGAATCAGTGGCAATTTTGTTTTCGTAACTAGCTTTGTAGGATTTTATAAGGGATCTCAGCTTCTTACTGAGGCTGACCACAGAGTTCTTCCAATCATGGGATTTTACTCTTTTTTTGCAACAGCTTCTTTTTTCTGTTGTAACGTTTATTTATGGCAGGGGACCACCATATTGGCTTCCATTTTTTGGAGGATAGCATCTTGGTTCTGTTAGGGATTGTACGATCCATGTACTTATGTAAGGGCTTATAAAGTGCAATTGTATAGGATTCAGCAGTCGTACCTCTATTGTCCATCAGCATGGGTGTCGTGAAGTTTGCCACTTCTGTCTTAAGTTGGCTTTGGAGAAATATTTTATGGTGGTTTCCCTAATGGGGGGAGGGGGTAGGATGTGGATGTCTAGGGTGATTTGCTTGTGGTCGCATCTGACCAACGAGAAATTTATCTCTGGTGTGGAACACCGGTTGCCCATGTTGGTAATGACCAGGTCTAGGATATTGCTGCTCCTGGTGGGGGTGTGGATAAGTTGATCCAAGGCATTGGAATTTATGAATTCCAGAAAACGCAGAGCAAAAGAGTTGGTACATGAGTAGTTTTCCCAGTTAATGGTGGGGTAGTTGAAATAGCCCATTATTAGGGTGTTAGGTTGCATCCTAATATTTTCCAGTGTATCAAGAAATGAGGAGTGAGAATCCTGGGGCATGGTGGGGGATCTGTAGCAAGCTACAATTTGGATTGTCGTCTTGCCCAGAGTTAGTTGCACTTGGATAATCTCGGATGCATTATGCTGAGCAACTAGCCTGGAGGTGTCGATATCCTTAATGAATATGGACACACCTCCACCTTTAATGCTTTGGTCCAGGTTAGGTGGTCGAAAGGTGTGGTATGAATTATAGCCTGGTAATGCAGGGGTGCTATCTGGAGCCCTGAACCAGGTCTCTGTCACTGCACAGATGTTGATGTTCTCCATTTTAAGGAGTGCTTCAAGTGAGTGCATTTTGAGGTTTAGACTTCTAGCATTAAATAGCATTACCCTCAGATTTTGCTTGCTTGTACCTGTTACGGATGAAATTGTCATTTGAATCTTGCCTAAAAAAGGCACTATAGGGGTGGCAAGAGCCTTAGCCAGTATCCAGAATCCCAAGGGCAACAGGTGCAGGCCATCTCTGGCAAAGCATTGTGGTTTGTCGATCATGTCATCCCAGGCAGACAGATACTGGATCCCCTTAGAATGACACCAGAAGCTTAGACAATTGTTGAAGTCAATCATTTTGTGCTTGTACTGTGGTATCATTCTGGGTGATGGCAGGATGCTACTCTGGGCTAGGGTCATACCTGCTTGGGCTACAAGATCAGATAGCTCCTCCATGTCTCTTTTCATGTAGTCCAGGGAGGTATGTCTCAAGTCATTCACACCAACATGGACAATGGAATCATATTTGTACTTGTTGTGGAGTGACCTGAGTGCATGCGTTATGTGGTGGATCCTGGCACCTGACAGGCAGCTGACAGTAGCTTTCTCCTTGTTTAGCCTGGTGAGTGGAACATCAGTGTGCCTGACTATAGAGTCATCTATGACTAGAGTGTTGGGTACCTTGTTATGCCTTATGGGCTGTGTTTGAGTGGCACACTGAGTTTGTGGGCTATGTGTCATCTGGGTTGTGTTGGGGGGGTGGAGGTTGCTTGCGTTTCTGCTTTGGAGATCCCTGTTGCTTGGGTAGATTTTTTTTTGAGAGCCTCCATGAATGTAGGTGTGTGTTTTGTGTTTCTATGTGTGTGTTTTGGTGGTGTAGGTTTTGAGGGACTATGTGATGAGTGTGGTGTGGTTCAAGTGTTTACCTTTTCCTCTTGACTGTCTAGTCCAGTCTTGGGTGAAGAGAGCTTTGCTGCCAGTTTGGCTATATAAGTGCATCTATCAAAGGTTGTAGTGTTGGGTGGTAGGAGGAGAGGGTTGTCTGTGTACATGAGGCAATTGCTGCATTGCCCCAAGATGCCCAGATTCATCAGGTAGACAGGAGAAAACACCGGGAGCTGACCCTTAGACATGCCTGGATAGGTACTTATTTATTAAGTACAAAAACTGTTTTCCTCTAGACAAGTGAGGAAAGTTGAGTGCTGTAGTACTTTGTAGCTTATTTAGTGCTTACAATGATTTCTGAACAAGTGCTGAGCTCGAAGAAACAGATTTGAGTGCTGAAACTAAAAAAACGGCTAGTTCTAAGAAACAAAATGAAGCTAGAAGGCTTCCCTCCAACACAGAAAGGCTTGGGGGCTCCAAAGCTTACAAACAGTCCTGGATACAGCAAATCTGTATCTGAACTAGACGACTTACAGGAAAGGCAGGAAACAAGCTTAGAAATTTTTTTTTTGTAAAGTGGAAAGGGGAAAGGAGGAGCAGAAACAATTGTTCCAGCCAATATTAACGTCTCCTAACACAATAGTTTTGTGGGGGTATGTGTTGGAAAGCCATTGGAGGAAGTCTTCTAGGGTATTTGCATTGTTGCCTGGGGGGATATAAATGCAGGCAATGAACATAGATTTACTTTTGTTAAGCTGTAGTTTGTTAACTAGGGCTTCTGCATTATTGAACAAGGGGGGTTGTTGTGGGGCTAGTGTGACATATATTGTGTTTTTAAATAGAACTGCTACTCCTCCACCTTTCCTGGTGTTACAGTGTAGTCTAAGTATGCTGTACCCTGGTGGGATAACCTCATCATTTTTGGTTCCTGGTTTTAGTAAGACCTAGCACATCAGGTGAGTAGGTGGCTAGAAGGGTATGAAGATTATGGACCTTGTTGTTAATACTCCTGATGTTTGGGTGACAGGTCAATAGAGAGTTAGGGGACCTTGCATTTGACCATATGTTGAAGGTGGTAGTGGGCTGGGAGCTTGTGGGAAGGGTGTGTCCAGGGTTAGGGTGGATGTCCCCATCCCTCATCAGAGTAAATTGTACAGTGATTATTAGTTTCAGTGCTTTCCTTATTATTTTATGATAATATCTAGTTTTGGGAGAGATGGACCATGGTCTGGTTAGTTGGTGGTTGTTAAAACTGGAGAGGACAGGTTTGTAGTGAGCTAGGGGTTGGTCTGATTCACTCAAGGTGAGAGCAGAGATGGTATGAGATATGGGTGTTTAAAGCCAAGATAGGGCTGGTTTTCATAGATGGTGAGGAGATATAGCCCAGGCAATATAATTGAGAGGAACATAACTGGTCTCGTCTTCATAGTAGTGACTAGGTCTTGCCCCAAAATGTGAAAAAAGAAGAGAGCTATGGGACGAACATGGGACAGAAGTAAATGTTTAATCTTATAGAAGTCTACCTGGCCAGTACCATTGCTTTAAAAATATACATAAAGCTTGGACAAGTAGCCTATCGAATAATGAAACATACTTCACAGCTTTATGTTTACTTTTAACAATATGTGCTAGCCAGGTTAGGTATTTAACAGCCAAAACAACAGACAATGTGTTTATGATATCCTTGGTAGTAAGTATGGTTAGATAATGAATAACTTCTTGCTGTTTGGCTCTGTTTTCTGTCTTATCATCTTACACTTATCATAGGTATCAGAACTTGTCAGAGATTTGGGATGTGTGGCCAGGCTTAAAAAGGCCCATGTGGTCATTAAGTAAATATGTATGAACCTATATGACTATCTGTTGGCCTATATGTACTAGACTGAACACTAGTAGTGCATATGTGTACTGGCATGTGTTTTTACAAATGTCTGTTGTAATCTACATTCTGTCCAAGGCCGACCATGTTGAAAGGTCTGGAGAACTGGGTGGTGAGGTAATGGTAGCATCTCAGAGCTTCATTGAGCACTGTCAGATGAAGCAGTGCTCATTTCTAATGTTGCCCTTACAGTATGCAGAAGCTAAGATGATTCATTGACACAGAAGAAGAAGAATTTCCATTAGGCACCCCAATGACATGGGGCTGACTGATATCTATAGTGATGAGGGCTGATCAGTAGTAAACATTGAATGAGAGACCTTGCTGTCACGTGATAGCAAAGAGGTAACATTTTTTTCTCAGAGATCAGTAGTTTGAAATTCACTTGCTTGTTCCTGTTAGCTCAAGACAAGTGTCTTACCAAGACCATACTTACTATGTGTTAAGTTTTCCCATTCCCCAAATGTGTCTGACTGTGGAATAAGTATATTTAAGTTCAAAGAGTGTGAGAATCTTGCCCTCATATTTGAAGTACAGATGCCTAACCCTGGAAAATACTTGTTTCAGGCTATACCATTGCTTAGTATGGAATGGGTGAATTTAACTCTGTTGGGTTTGTGCTTTTGCTAAGCAAAAAATCAGGTACCAGTTTTTCACAGTGGAACCAGTAAGGGCTGTGAAGTTCTAAATAATACTCTGCATTCCCTAGCAAAGGATGATAGACCAGTCCTTAGACAGCACTCTACAAACGTATGGTATAAGCAGATTTTTGGTGGGTGTTCACACACAAGCATGTATACCTCCTGTTGTAGACAGCATTGCCCATAGTACATCCAGAGAGTAGAGCCCCTGATTGGTACAGTGTAAAATGAAAGCCATTTATCCTCCTGGATGATGGTAGTTATGTCCCTCACAAGCCAACTGTTCCATGCTGGAGGAATTGTACAGGGAAATTAATTAATGTAAATAATAGGTGTGTGGGGTACCTGATTGCCCGAGGGCTGCAAGAGATAAAAAAAAACATAGAATAAGAAATATGAAGTCTGTCACTTTAAGGGATGACATTTTGAACACATTGAAAGGATGACAGCTTCTTCTTGTAGCAGTGATGCACTTCACTTTTGTAAAACTATATAACTCGTGTATTAAATTTCACTTATGCTAAATATATATTCACTGCATATCTTTTATTTGATAGAATATACTTAAATCAACATTAAAAACTAGCTATGTCATGCCTTTGAGAAAACAGCTCAAAACAGTTTTCTGTTATAGCTTAACCTGAAAGTCTCATCAAGTTACAGGTCTTAGCAATTTGTCAGTTATGAAAAGCATTCGGATTTCTCAAACAGGGATATCGCTGACCCTTCTCCATAATACACACATTTGACAAAAATATTATTTTCGAATCAAAGCACTATGCTATGAAAGGCTAAGGACTGTAACTTAAAGTGAAATATGAGTTGTGCTGAACTGAAATAGATAAGAAGCCTGTTATCATTGAAATTTAAATGAATGGGACATAGATAGCATTATAAAATACAAGCGTTATACTCAGAGGCCTGTATAAATGAATTATGTTACCGTGTTTCTCTCGAAGGTGCCGGCTACAGTTTAGCATAAAAGATAGCATTCTTTTCTGAGTAGGACTAACCTAATCATGTTTCTAACCTTGTTACAAATAATAGTATTATACATTTGACTGTTTTTCTATTGAAACTGGTTACCAGAGCTATTCTAGTTTATTTTATTTCTGTGATTTCCACATATACTACAGAACACATGGCATGTCCATGTTATAATATGCTCTTAAAAGTGTAGCCCTACTCATTTACTGAAAGCTGCATTATACTCCTAAAGAAAGTCTTCTAAATTTGTATGTGGTACTATAAAACAAAACAAAACAATATATTACATGAGGTTTTAATGAATTTTCTTGGCATATAAATGGCGATATTGTTGCGCATACTGGTAGAAAGAACAGCGTTTCTTCTGTATAACACTTTATAGTACACATATAAATATCAGATAGTGTAGTATTTCCATATTCTGTGTGTAATTGCACTGAATAATTAAAAAAAGGCAGTAATCTCATTCAGGGTCGAATAAAAGAAAAAGCAGGCCCTTTTGATTATGTTAAAATAAACTTTGGATTAAGGACTTGTTGAAATGTTTTGGTTAGCTTCTGTTATAGTGTATATATCCAGATTTCATTTCACCATCTCTTCTTAGTGAATTGCTTTTACTTGTTAAGAGTATCTTGTGTATTAATAACATGGATAATTTTGCATCTACTAAGTACTCCTGCAGCTGTGCCAGATATTTATATCAATATTAATAGGTTTACTTTCCTCAGTTCCATTGCAAGATGAAATCTTATTCCAAACAGCTTTATTTGGACTTTTGTTTTAATTGAATTTGATTCACAAAGGATAGTGACAAAAATAAGAATGATTATGCATGCCTGTTCTGCAGAAGCAGTAGTTAGGAGACACACCCCAGCATTAGCACATATAAAAGCATGCACTTTCCAAATGCTTCATGCATCCTGCAGATATGAAGCCATAGTAAATACAACAGCTCAGTAAAAAACTCATATATTTAGCTAGTGACTGGCTGTGTAGAAGTATGAGTTTTCTTTAATTCGCCACTTATTTTTCCAGAAATACTTGATTTACCTTTACAGAATTGCATAGGTTAGAGGCCACTTCACGCGATACATAGTCTCACTTGCCTTTAAATCCTTTTAGAACCATTTGTATTGAAGGATGGGTTAATTTAAACAGCATTGGGTTTCAAAGAAGGGTGCTAAATAATAAGGACTTTGATCTTCTGAACAGCGAATACAGAGATGTGTATACACTAGCCAAAGAGACTTTTAATGTTTTGCATCCTTAGTTTACATGTTACTACACCATCCTGACAGCAAACAATGGTAGACATTTTAAGGTTAGTGTGACTCACCTAATGTTACTTTCATAAAAATGAATAAGTTGCTTGTAAGGTGTATATTATTATAAAATACTGTCAAAATGAATAAGTTGCAGGGAATTTATACACTGGATGAAAGTGTGACAAGGTATTTATAGAAGTGAGAATGCATTAACTGGACATGACTGTGTAAAATAGCTACAGATGAAGATATGTGGGTTTTCTACCATGCATGTTATACATATATTAATCTGTAGATATTTTACACAGTCATGTCCAGGTAATGCATTCTCATTTCTATAAATACCTTGTCACACTTTCATCCAGTGTATAAATTCCCTGCAACTTATTCTTCATTTTGACAGTATTTTATAATAATATACACCTTACAAGCTACTGTGTAAGTAGAAACCTTCCATTCTGTAAATGAAAGTAACATTAGGTGAGTCACACTAACCTTAAAATGTCTACCATTGTTTGCTGCCAGGATGGTGTAACATCAGTGGCGGCTGGTGACTTCAAATCAAAGGGGGGCTGCAGGAGACAGCTGAATGGGTGGGGGCAAGGGGAAGGGTGTGGTCAACTAGAAAGGGATGGGGCTGTGCTCAAAACCACAAAAACTGGGACTTTAAATATGCTGCCTTGGATGCCAAACTGTCATTATGAGAGTCCAATCATGACAAAATGAAGCGTAGAAGAAAAAATTATTTCAGTGTATTGGCTACATGACAGCTTACTTAATATCTAGATGGAAAAAAAAAGGTTGTGAGGCATGAAAAATAAATTACGTTTTAAATACATTACTGGAATACCAGTCAAAATCAAGTGTAAAAAACAAGCAACACTCAACTCAAACCACTTCTCCTTGCACTGCATTACTAATTATAATTTATATTCAGCTTTATAAAAGTACCAAGTAACCTGTTGAAAGTAGCAATCTCTGTGATATCCCCAGTGGTAAAAATGTTTTTTATCCAAAAAAGACCTTCTGCCTGACAACATCTACTTGTTTCATGGGAAAACATGATCAAAGTAAAAAATGAATAGCAAATAAGAAACAAGCTCAAGATAAATTGCTTAAAAGATTACTGCACAGGTTATGGACCACACATGATAGATTGGCATTCTGTTTAGTTTACAGGTAAAGCCTGCAAAGATGACTGCAAGTCTCCAACAAATGTAGTGAGCTTCTGAAAATACGGTAATCTTGTCCTTTATTACAAATACTGTCATATACATTTCAATACCTAAGGCTTATACGTTATCTAGTTATGTAAATATTCTCTGAATAGCAACAACAAAAAGCCTTTTAGTGTTGGTAATTCTTTAACAGTATGCTTATTAAAGCTTACTTGCACCTTAAAATCTCAGACAAGCTTACCTGATGGTCATTAAAGCATTGCTACTTAAACACAGAGCAACAGGGACTGCAACAACATGCATTTTCTGAATAATAAAGCATAAATCAACAGTATAAAAATATGACAGAAAACCAGAACATTCTGCAAAATCAAGGACAGATGAAAAGCCACTGTAGTACTTGTGTCTACCTTGGATGGGGGGATACTCTGCACACTTACACTGCATTAACTGCTCCTTGCCTTGCTTGGACACTTCCAGAGTCACTACATGGGGGAGTAGGGTGCAACAATTTGAAATGTCTCTGACTGATGGTGATGGCCCTGATACATTTGTCATACCTCTCAACCTCAGAGCAAAAAAACGTGATGCAAAAATATAAAATGCCACACAATACAACTGGGAACCTGTCAAAGAAGCAACACTTTTTTTAATATCAATACTGTTACCTTGAGCAGCTGACAAAACAAGAGAATCTACATGCATTTCTGAAATAAAATTAATCTATAACTCTGATCATTACAATTATTTATTAATTGTAAAGCTTCCACATTTTCTTCCAAATTTGTCATTTTATGGAGGGATTATTAGGGCAGAGCAACATTTTGATTCAAAATCGGGGAAAGCTGGCGGAAAGGAGCAAAGTGCAAAACAGCACATCTCTAACTTGGATTGCATTTCAGTGGTTTGTGTGTTGGAGATGTAAACAGAACTGCAGTGGCACAAAATGGCGTATGTCACATCTATGTGTTTAACATACTTTACAGCCAAAATAAGTAGTCTCTTGTTCTGACATTGTTGGCACAAAGGGCATAACAGTGAGGTATGATGACATTTGGCACACTGAATGCATCTTCATAATAAAGAACTGGATGTTGGTACTTACTGAATATTAAACAACATATTTTAATATTAGTAAATGTAGTATAGATAATCCCATTAACAAGCAACATGCTTTTCTGCCAGCTACATCTTTTCAACCTCTTGCAAAATTGGGTAAAGCTAGAAAACACAGAAGGGCTTCAACCTCAATCCCTCTTCTTGATCGGTTAGTCAAATTACAGGATTTCTTGGGCCATGCACAATGCAAGGCTTTTTTTTTTCATATAAAGTTTTCATTCCATCATGTGGTATAAGTAAATTGCCATCTGCTTCATTGTATTTATAAAGGACATCTAAATTATCTATGGCATGATTCCAGTTATTCTCACAAAGGATAATATATAATTATCAACCATGGGATGGTAAAACTAATCTAACACCAAACAGGAAAGGTTAAGTCAAGCCGAAAAAGGGAAATAATTTTGGTGTACAATGGCCCACAAGGATAGCTAACCTTGTACTTAACTATGAACCTATAAGACCTGTGGCCATAAAGAATGTTTGGATATTTTGTGTGCAGCAATAAAGCCCTGTTGCTGGCTTTATAATCCAAGGATGGAATATGTAAAACCTCCATTCACCCAACACCTGCTGACTAATGAGGACACCAAAATATCAGCCTGTCAGCCTTGAACTGCTTTGTGACAATTCTCAGCACTGTAGCCTTTAGCATAATGCTGTCCTTTTTAGCTCCTAGTCTGTAATATGGAGAAGAATATAAAATTAACTTTAGTAAATGTAGCTAACATTCTATATGCCACAACTAATGTGTGTGGTAATGTGGTTTTCTGAATCCCACACTTCCTTCTTTGGTATCCTGTTTAGTGAAAATTGTCTATAGAAGTGAGTTTATTGTGTACACATTATTACAGGAAGAGATGTGAGAATACATCATAAGCTTTCACTTCAGGATGTTTCTCTCAGAAAAAGATGTTAGGAGGATGGTGAAGCATTATTAGCATGTACTGGATAAATAAGGGTTTCATATGTGCATACAATGCTTTCTTCATTTGAGTCAAAGAACCTGTAGCTCAGCAGACTGACTTGCTTATAAACATTATTCAGAGAGAAATTTTGTGTGCTTGTTTCTTGTTATGTTCATGCACAGTAATCTTTCATGGCATATATTTTTCACACCAGATCTTTCAGTATTTCAGTCTGTGTCACACTAAATAGATGAATATACTTCACTTCTTCCTTCTATAAACTAGGTTGGTGCAGTAGTTAAGGTGTTTACTTTACACGCACAAGGGGCAGAGTTTGATTCTCACGTAGGGTAATTGGCTCTGTTTAAAATGGCCCCAGGGGTAGCTAGCCTAGTACTAATCGATGGATCTGTTTAGTAGTGCACCTGAATTAATACTACAAGAAGCAAATGGCAGTATATCAGTATTACATTTTTTCTTTTAAAGAAATAGTGAAAACAAAACCAGATCTGTTCTCTTTCCTTGTATTTAACATTACAAACATGTTTATAAGAATGAGACAGCATCACTGGAGTGGTACAACAGCTTACCAGTTGTTTAAAGTAAAGCTGTAAGATGCTTTTCTCAGCCTACACAGTCTCTCAACTTTCATCCTAGTTTTATATCTCAGAGGAGTTTGGGAGATGTGCTATCGCACTGAAGTCAGTGGTCACCATAGCAACCCATGTGAACCTGCTGATGATTCACATGCAGTAGAAAATCACTAACACTTATGTGAAGGCTGATGTGGGAAGCAGAAAGATAAAGATTTTTTTTTCCTCTTCTCATATGGCATATAGCTAACAAGATCTTAATCATTTGGAAATACTGGTAGTTTTATGGTTAAGTAATTTAATTTTTTTCTAAAACTTCTTTATAAGTACAGGTGTTACAGTTAAATTCCAGGGAAGCACACCTATCACATTCATCTTAACAATCCAAGCATAATCAAATGTGTATGCAAATCGCCATAAAATGAACTAGCCTAGTTCTTCATTAAGCAGCTTATAATATCTCATTTAAAAGAGGCAAAGTTTCAGCCTATGGAAAGAATTTAAGAGAAAGTTTGTATTTTAACAGCTATTCAGAATGTGAAACATTTTTTCTTTGCTAATTTGCATTTTTAAGTAATGAAAGAGACTTCAAGTTCTGCATTTCCTAACAATAAAATAATAATAATAAATGGTTTACAGATGCCATCATCGGTTATCAGCAAAACATTGTTCCTTATCAGTTTTAATTGCCTAGCTGCAGCATTATTTTCAAATAATGTCCTCCCCGCGGTTGGGTGGGCATTCGAAAGACATGCATAAAAGGGCGTGCCTTCGTTGAAGGTTGGACGTGGAGTTGGCACCTCGGCGTTTATCAAAATCTACTGCCAATCATTAGCGGATCGGAGTTTCGCTGTGGCGACCCCTAACCGGGAAAAGCCTAAAGACAACAACAACAACAACATACTTCTGAATAAAAGACAAAAAATATACTTTGGGAGTGACTACTTGAACCTGCTTTATGAATCCGTAACTCCATGGGCTGGAATCTACAAGCTTGATTTTCAGAAAATCCACCGGTTGAAGAAGCATTCAGTAAATGCCAGAAAAAGGGTTTCACAGCAACAGCAGCCACAAAAAGTCCATAAGTATTAGATACATTTTCTGGATTTTGATAATTGCTGTAAGCGGATGCTACAGCAGCATTCCTGCCACGCTGTACATCTCTCATGTACCCATGATTATGCAAGATGTCCTTGATTTTGTTTCCTATGTTCGCCCTTTCCCTCATTTTGCTCCCTATGTTCGCCCTTTACCTCATTTTGTTTCCTATGTTCGCCCTTTCCCTCATACATTTTTTTGATTTTCTGGTAAATCACAAAATCACTAAAGATTGCAGTAAGTTTATAATGTTTTATTTCAGAAAGGGCATGTTGATGCAAAACCTATCAATCTTTTAAGCAAATTAGAGTAGTATCTACAGTTAGACATAATTTTTGGCATTTGTACATCCATTGTTGTCGTTTTTGTTCCTCCTTTTGTAACTCTGCTATGAGTTTATATTGTTCAAGTCACTAAGAATATAACTCTATGCATTTTGTTTCACATTGTCACTTCCGCTTAAGCTTTTAATTGCAAGAAGATTTAAGGCTTGCCAGATAATTAAGGATATAGCTGATTTCACAGAGACTCTGTTCATTCCCTTGGTTTGACTGTAACATGTTTCTAATGTGTAACAGTTTAGTCATTGTTGCTCAGTACGCTGCAAATAAAGTGCATCCTATTGACTTGATTATGCCACTAAGTCATTTATGGTTACCAGTCCTTCCTGGCTGTCCCTAAAATGAGATGCTTGTATCACATCTTAACTAAATCAAAATATAATGTAAACTGAATTATGTTTACTTTAATGTGATTTTTTGACTTCATGTGTATTCACTTGAGAATAAAACTACTGCAAAGCACATCTTTTTTTTTTTTTTATTCAAAGTTGTTTTAGCCTCTCTGCATCTGAACATCAGCTGCTGGTTGTGTATCTTTTTGACATCTGGTGCTGAGAGTCACCTGCCCCCACTCCCCCCAGCTCTTATCCAATATTTATCCTACAATCAGAAAGGAGATTAACACATCCAATCATATCTTTATACTTGCTATATTAAAATTTTCTTTGTATTCCCTTTCAAAACCCCACCCTCATTCCTGACATGAAATTACATAAGACCAATAAGCCCCATGCTCATAAAACAGAAAGGGTATCCCCAGTCTCACCATTGAGGGATATCATCCTGTGCCCAACCCCCCCCCCTGCCTGAGATAGACAAGCTAGTAAAATTGTGTTTCATTTCTTATTCCCTGTTCCTGTACTGAGTCATTAAATGCCATGCTCATTATTCATAACCACTTGATATGCTTCACAGTCTGGACTCCATTTCTCTGCACTACAGATACAGCTCGCCACTGTAAACCATGATGAAGAATCTTGGCCTGTGTTGCAGAACAGGTGACTGCCTTATCCCAGAAGTACAAACTGAGTTATAAAGAATAGACTCATGGTCTGCATGAAAACATCTAAGACATGAATAAGGCTTCATTTTTTGCATTATTTACATCAACTTACGTATGTCACTGTACAAGTAAAGCAAAAATGCAATGGTAATAGAGAGCAGAAATGTTTCTTACTTAGGAGCACACTAACAGTAGCGTGCACACAGAGTGAGCAGATGGCTGTAAAGTAGGTAAGGAATAATACAGTCAAATAAATAAATTCACTCATAAAGTAATTTAAGGGAATCAAATGTAGTCTAATATAAATGTATAGCCCAGATGCACACGTCAAACCATCATAAGGAAAATGCAAAGCAAAAACTGACACTAAAATCGTTATTATTGTGAAAAACAGCAGATGTGTGGATCGTAACTAACAGAGGCACATTTTTAATATGGAAATAAGGAAATGTTAGTTTATTGAGAAGGTGATGGGATCCTGGCCTTCATGAGTTAAGTGTATCAGGCATATATTTGGAAAGTGGTACAAAACATAGTTTCAGAGCTACTTACAATAGCCAGACAGACAGGCAGATTTAATGCCCAAATTACAACATCCGTCATAATGAGGGATCATAAAATGCATTAATCACTATAAGAAGAGATCATACTGTCTTACAAAAGGTGCTATATAATGGAATAAATGTAATTATTACCATATAAACCATCAGAGTGACGTATAACACATGTGGGAAATGTACACTGATGTCTTATATCCAAAGCCACTGAAAGTAACAGCTCCTATATTAAAGCTTGTGGCAGTCATTGACCCTTACCAACATAACTACAGAAGCAGAAAGGTGCTGTGGAAGAAATGAAAGCTGCTTAGTGTTTGTGAGTCAGGGGAAAAGCATCATTTAGCAGAAGGCCAGGGCTTCATCAGAGCAGCTTACAGCTGACAGTGATGTGTGAGGACAGAGCATGCCAAAATACCTCAGAAACTACTACCGTAGGTGTCTCATTTGTAAATGCTTGTTTTTGCAGCTGTGAAATAAATTGCAGAGCTTTTGGTAAGGTCTTGAAGTAGTGTATCCATGGAAACAGTTATTCATTCAGAAAAGAAAAATACATTACTTGCTTTATAGGCTGCGGTGGTAAAAGTTCTGTAAGTGATATGGAAGTGAAAATGCAACGAATGGTCAATAACAGCACAATGGTATATAGAAATCTAATGCTTTCTTGTTCGAATCATAAATTCAGGAAACAAAAGATCAGTTTTCTTGTATGCATCAGTCTAATTCTAATGTTGTAAGAAAACATTGCAAACCCTTTCATAGCAACCCATAGTGCAGTTTTTGTAAAGCACGATAACAAATGATTATGTATGTTAAATCAGGCTGACCTGAAAAGCTTACTTGAATACTAAGGATTTTGTAGATCTTTGTCTTTTTGAAGACATGGAGCCTATTATACAGAATTAATTTCACTGTATATGCATATCAGTGGACAATACAGAACAACCTTAAAGACTCATATTTTTGTCTGATAATCCCCTTTCCAGTTCTCTGAGTGACTAAATAAGTAAGATGCTAGTAATGTAACCATGTATGATAGGGCTAGTGTATGAATAATCTTTGAAAAACATGTGACACAGAGATTATCCCTTGTGAACTGTCATTGTAGTTCAGGCAACTTTGTAGTAATGTGCTGGAAGTGAGAAGAAGCCGATTGGCTGCAGCTATATTGACCAACTAGTTAGTATCCAGGTCAGATACAAATTCTGAGGCTGTGTTATACTGGTGCATTCATGCAAAAGGTTAATATTGTTACCTGAGTAGTATTACCTGGGCAATAGATGCATTTAAAGTAATCTGCAATATAAAAATGTCAATGTGAAATCATTTCTCAGTTAGCAATCAGTTTGATGAAATCATTACCATTATAATAGAATAAAGTAGAGATTTTTAACCATAAATAAGCTTTTAAGAAAGCTGCAGCTGTCGTGGTAGACTGATAGTAATCCCACACATTGGAAAAGTCCTCCCAAGAATGCACATTTCTCAGGTATGAGTATGTGTTTAATTGGTAATGGAGATATCTGTCATATCTGAATACCCAGAGAAGTGTTCATCTAGAAGGGCTAGGCCCATATAGGTTTTTAGGGCTGCAGTGGACTAAATGTATTAAATTCATTCAGTCCCTTGGCATGTGAGATTATCTCACAGGTGTACATCACCAACCAACTCATGGGTGCATGGCCCACCATCCTTTGAGATAATGTGCTGGGGCGTACTCCAACAGGTTGTGGTGTTGGCATTTACTGTATGACTTGATTTAGTGATTTCGACTGTTAATGTAAAGTGTGTTTGTACTGAGTTCTGGTAAACAGTGCTGGTTTACAGTATTAACTTGTGCTTTTGTATAACCATATTCTGTGCATTGCTGTTATTATTTACTACTGAACTCTTTGTGTAATAGCAATGTTGCTCCAAAAAAAAAAAATCTTCTAAACATCCATATATATAACAGGTTCTCTGTTTGTATGAGAAACCAACATAGCTAGTGTTTTATCTACCGGCGATAGCCTTTTTTAGCAATGAGTTACCTCACACGTGTAAAACGCAGTTAAGAGGTACATAGCCTTTAACCTTGTCTGCCTATAACCCCAATATTACCTGACTCCCTCTGCATATGTTTTGTTTTTTATTCTATTGTTATATATGCTGCATAATGAACAATGTTACTTTGCAATGTTTGTGATTAGATGTTCAGGTTGTTTCCTGTGAATAACTTGTCTGCTCTAGTCATACCTCCTCATTTAAACAGTAGTAGTTGATAAGTGTATTTTTATATGCTCTAGTCATACCTCCTTATTTAAACAGTAGTAATAGATAAGTGTATTTTTATCTGCCACTAACTGACTTCTACCTTCTCTCCTGTCCTTCAGCTCTCTTGCCCTGAATCTCCCCCTGTGTTTTTGCCTGGGTGGATACTGGACCCAACCAAAGCTGTACTCCCTATTGCTATAGCAATAAATACCCTGTGCTGCTTGAACTTCCTTGAGGATAACGCTCCCGAGAGGCTCTCTAAAAGATCTCAAGAAAGCATGTGTTTTTGCTAAGCCTGAAACTCCTGTACTCCTACTAGCTGAAGTCATATTCTCCCTGTCTGGAGTGCCAGCAGCCTAACCCCCCCCCCCAACTCTACTCCTTGTCCTCCATACCTCACTCTTTTTCCTGTACTGTTGCTCCCTTCTCCCCTCATCTTCCTAGCCCTATTTTATTTTTTATCCCCTGTGAGTAAATAGCTTCCATCCACTAGAGGATATCCCTTGATAATAGTCTTATACTGATCTTGACATTCTCTCCTTCAGACTCATAATTCTCACATCTTGGTCCCTCACTCTTTCTCCTGATACTTTTAGTCCACTTTCCCTACCATATCTAGGCCCTCTCCACTTACCCCTCTACTACTTACCCTTCTTGAACACTGCTCTACTGATAGTTTTTCGCTCCTCTTCTGCTCCACTGGGCTCTACCCGCTCCGTTCGCCCTTCGGGCTCACTCCGCTCCCCTACCCTGCCCCCAAATCTCACCCGCCCCCAGCACCTCTACCTTTATCCCTCCATAAACCACACCCACTACTACTCTACTCCAATCACTAACATACATCTAGGCACACCTTCCTTTTTTCCCGCCAAAACCAGCCCTCATACAAACCCCTATCATCATCTTTCCTGACCTAATACCACTCCTTCCCACACCCACACCCCCCCCATATATAGTACAACTCTCCACATACTTATAATAGATAGGAAATCTACCTGCTGCTCTATACTTAGTGTCCTCTATACACCATATAACTCTACTCACTACTATTATTCTGTCATCTCTTTCCCAACATGCTTTCAAAACTCTGTCTCATCCCCCTTTTTCTTTTATTTCTCCTCTCTTCATTCTATTGCCACCATCTCTCCCAACCCACTTTTCCCCTACACTCCCAACACTTTCACATAACTAATTATCAGAACTCACCTCTCTCACATTCATACTCTATTATTTCCTCCTTTTTGTATCCCTCTAACACTCTCCTTCTGTTCCAATACAAACTTTTCTCCTACCATACATTCCCCATTTTTATAACTACTAGCAAATCCCTCCAATTTACAACAGTACCCAATCTCTTTACCTTGCTATCTGCCCACATAAACTGTTCCATACTACATCTTATTAGCACTCTCATTTCTGGTGATATCCACCCAAACCCAGGCCCCTCCCCTATAACAGCCACAAATAAACCGTTATTTTTTACTTCCCTAAACTCCCAAAGTATAATAAATAAAGTCCCAAACCTCCATGCTTGGCTCATACACAATAAACCTGACATCCTGTCTATTTCAGAAACCTGGTTAAAACCACATATAAATGACTCTGAGATCATTCCCCCAAACTACTCCATCATTAGGAAAGACAGGTCTCTCAAAAAGGGTGGAGGGGTTGCCCTCATATATTCATCCTCCCTAGCAGTCACTCCCTACAATAAACCTACTCCGCACTTTAACAATGCTGAACTTCTCCTTACTCTACTACAAATCAACAATCACAAACACATATGTCTAGCTTCCCTTTGTATACCCCCAGGGGATAATATCTCCACTCTCGAACTTATCCTTTCTTGGATTTCTAATAACATTAGCAACGAAACCATAATCCTAGGAGATGTAAACATCAACTGGGCCTGTATTCAATCTCCAACAAACTCCTTAAATATTAACCTTTACAATTTCTCTCAACTAATCAACTCAGTAACTCGCCCTGCAAAAAACCTCTCCAGTGGAAGTATACTGGATTGGATCCTTGTCTCCCATCCTCACTATTTCTCAAACAGTGGCACCCTTCCAGACTCCCTTAGTGATCATTCACCCATATTCACCAACCGACTTCCCACTGTCCTTCAACAAACCCACAACTACATTACTATCCGTGACCAGAAAAAGTTCAACCCAACTACCTTCGTAAATTCTTTACAAGCAATTAATTGGAACTGTCTAAAAACACTACCACTAGACATGGCAGTGTCACACTTCAATACAACATTCTTGAAATTACTTGACTCACAAGCTCCCTTAAGGACAAAGAGAGTAAAAACAAAATCGGCCCCCTGGCTCTCTAAACATACTCTTGCTATGATGAGACATAGAGATAAAGTCTGGGCACACTACCAGAAACTTAAGACAGATCTGCTCCTTATCGAATATAAAATGCTTCGAAATAAAGTAAAGAAACTCATCACTTCTGATCGACAAAACTATTTCTCTACACTCCAAAACCATAATATAAACAACCCTCAGAAATTCTGGAAAGGGATCTCTACTCTCCTTCATCCTAGTACACCAGCTACTCCCACCCCTGACTGAAATGCCTCTGAACTTGATCTGGCCACCCAATTTAACTCATTTTTTATTGACTCTATTTCCAAATTGACCTCTTCATTCTCCAACCCCACCATATTCTCTAACACCCCCTCCCCCCCGCACACTCTATCTTTCTCCACTTCTTCTTCCTGCTTCCCATCCTCTAACTCCTCTACCTCTTCTACTACCCAACCTTTACCCCAAGCACCTCCACCTTCCAACTCTCCCAACTCCACTATCCTCTCATTAAATCCCATGCCTACATCTACTATAAAGAAACTCCTTCTAAAATTGAAACCATGTACCAACGCCCCTGATAATATCCCCTCCTACTTTCTTAGCATAGCTGCTGAAACACTTGCATATCCCATCAGCATCTTAATTAACCGCTCCCTAAAAGAATGCACAGTTCCCCAAATTTGGAAACAGGCATATATTATTCCCCTCCACAAAGGGGGCAACAACAACAACGTCACTAACTTCGGTCCCATAGCCATTCTGTCCCCCATTTCTAAAATCCTAGAAAAATGTGTACATCTTCAACTTCTCCCTCATCTCCTAGAAAATCATCTTATAACTCCCACACAGCACGGCTTCAGACTTAATCACAGCACTATGACAGCCCTCCTCTCCTTCCTTGAAACAGTAAATAGAGCTCGTGACTCTGGCCTGCTTGTTTCTACCTTACTTCTCGACCTTTCCAAAGCCTTCGATACCATCTCACACAGCCTGCTCTTAACTAAACTCTCAGAACTTAACATTTCTTCCTCCTCCTTACACTGGTTCTCTAGTTACCTATCCAACCGAACTCAAGCAGTAAAATGGAAAAAAGCTACCTCCTCATTCCTTAGTACCCCCACAGGTGTTCCACAAGGCACCATTCTAGGTCCCGTTCTCTTCAACATATTTATAAATGACTTCCACAAATCAATCCCATTCTCAAACATCATCCAATATGCAGACGATTCAACTATCATTTGCTCATCCACCTCTATCACCACACTTCAAAAACTAACTCAAGATGCTTTCTCTACAACAGAGCAATGGATGTTAAATAATCACCTAGCTCTCAACGCCTCCAAGACCAAGCTTATGATATTTACTCCTTCTAAAACTACTTCTCTCAATATGAATACATTTTCAATCAGTAGCCAAAATAACTCACCCTAGAAATGGTTTCAGAGACCAAGCTACTTGGGGTACTAATTGACAACCAACTTAAATTTACCTCTCACTTACAAAAAAATATCAAAAAAACCCATCAAAAACTTGGCATGCTTTATAGACAAAATGCCTACCTTACCTCTGCTACTAAAATAACTCTCGCAACTTCCTTCCTTATCCCCTCCCTTCTCTATGGCGCCCCACTCCTAAATAATCTTCAGTCCTCTCTCAAAAAACAACTTTCCTCTTGCTACAACAAAATTGCAAAATTCGCCACCAGCCACAAGTCTTCCACCCACCACTGTCTTTCCCTCCAGAAACTAAAATGGCTAGAACTTCCCCATCAATTAACTTACACTCAACTAACTCTAGCCCATAAGCTTATTCTCAACCCCTCCCTCTCTACTGCCTTTAAAATGCACCTACCCAATAGAGTATTAAGATCAAACAATCAAAACCTACTCAAAGTCCATAAACCTATACATCCCCCAGGCAAAAACCTTCTATCCTTCAACCTAGCTCGCCTCTGGAACTCCCTTCCTCCACTCATCCGCACCACCTCTAATCACTCTGCTTTCAAAAATCTCTTTATACACATCTAGCATCACAGTGGGAATGCTCCTGCTCCCACCCTACATAACCTACTCTACTCCTTCTCACACCCCTCCCTGCTCTGCTTACATCTTTAATATACCCTGAAAATTCAATAGAATTTATTAAACAAGTCCTTATGTTTCTTCCTCCCCCACTACATTATGTCATTGTACCTCCTCTTCCTTTTTAGTAACTATGTTTTCCTAACTATTCTGTATAAATGTATATTTTTGCTGCTAAATAGTTAATATGTTTTTCTGCACAATGTATTTAACTGTATACTTGCTGTACTATTTGATATTGTCTTCTTTTTACTACCTGTTGTACCTATTATGTAACTTTGAATGTATTTTGGAGCTTTTCTCCCCAGGACTCCATTGAAAACGGGTTCATTTGGCCCAATGGACTATCCTGGTAAACCAACTGCAATAAATAAATAAATAAATATATATATATATATATATATATATATATATATATATATATATATATATATATATATATATATATATATATATATATATATGTATGTATATATATATAAATGGTTTCCCTTCACAAGATCGAATATATGAATACTTGAAACTCGTAAACCCGAGCCCAGAATCTCGAGTATTCATATACTTGAAATTGCGAAGGGGCACAAAAGGAAAGAAAAAAACACTTTTTCTAATGTTTTTGCAGGGGGGCTGTACGCACAACGGAACACTTTCCATTCCTCCGCTGAAGTGCGGTCATGAAACCTGCACATTAAGGAAGGAACAGTACAGGGGGACCCAGCCCCCTACAATAAGGTAAGTAAAACCCTTAATCTAATTTTTTACACTTCCCGTTCACAATTTCGAATTACTGAAACTCGAGATTTTGAACTTGATCTTATGAGTTTCGAGCTTTATATATATATATATATATATATATATATATATATATATATATATGTATATACATACATAGCTGCGGTGGTGGTGCTGCGGTAGCGTTGTCTCCTCACAGTTAGACGTTGCCCGTTCGATTTTCAGTTAGAGCGTATTCTGTGTGGCGACATGCGTGAATGGGCTGTCCTTCGCTGAAGGTTGTGCGTTAGGCCCGGCAAGCCAGCATGTAAAAATCTACTGCCAATCATTAGCGGACCAGAGTTCCACTGTGGCGACCCCTAACCGGGAAAAGCCGAAAGACACAAACAAATATGTATACATACATATATGAGATACATTCTGGCTGCAATCCTATAGTATTTAAAACTGAAGCATTGCATTTGATGCACTATCCCATGTATAAAAAACAAAATAAAATTGTCCTTTATCCAAAAAACAGGTCTCCTTTTGTTATAGCACTAGACAATTCTTCAAAGTCTATTAGCTAATAAGACCCTTATGATTCTCTTCAGGCTTCATTTCTTGTTTCAGTACTTTACTTCCATCAATTCCTGAAGCTACCTTGGTCCCAAATCTTGTATAAGGTGTGTGCTACTATTTTTAAGGCCAAGTGAATTCATCATCATCTATTAAAAGGACAGTCACAGTGGTTTCTCTTGTTTCTTCTCTCTGCTAAAATTATGTACCACAGTTGAAATACAATAGAAAAAAAATGTGTAACCGTATGCCAAATTTGCTAACTTTAATCATTAACTTATTTCTACTGACTCTGGGACTTTCACCATGCTATAAAAACCTGCTCACTCCTGACTGCAGTTATTGTATCCATTTAGAGTAAATTACTTGAGGTAAAACTTAGAGAATGAATGTTATGTTTGGTAGAATATGTGTCTTATTATCGGACCTTAAATCAAAAAAGGTACATGTTTGCCTTAACTTTCACACTTGCAAAAAGGTTTACTCCAACAATGAAGTGGCATTTAAATACAGCAAAATAACATTTTCATTGATAACTTGATTATTAAATAATTGCATTCCATAGCAAGTTCAAATGAAATACTTTGTATAAACTTAGCTGTATGATAAGCCTATACTGACATGGAGAATGTTTTGTTTTGACCTTGTTGAACATAGATATATTATACTAAATATACATAGATATACAAAAATATGAAAATGTCTTCATTTTACTCATGTGATTCTATATTTTCCACTGGATTGCTTAGCTAAATAATGTAGACATCTGCAAACCACACACTTGGTACCCTACGTGATGTGGGATGGAAAGCATCAGCAACTTTGCAACTTATAGCTTCTGTATTCTGAAAAAAACTTAAGTGAAGTAGTTATTTCTTTACTAAAACTCATGAAAAGTCTAAGATCAATGCTTGCAAGCCAGGAGGCTTACCCAGTACCATGTCATTCATGGATAAAATGATTTCTGAGTTAGTTATTTCCCTTTTAGTTTAGCCACCTAAGCCTGATGTATTTTTTTGGGTGCCGTGTACCAGGTATAAACACATCTAATCCCTCTGCCTATGGGTAATGCAGTAAGAGATGTGAACTTGCATAATCTTGTGTTAACACCTTGTCAGTAGTAGATCACTTCACCTCCCTCTCTACATAAGGAGAATATAGGCAGCTCTCTCTCTTTTTTCCTTCGGGGATATAGTCTAATAAAAAGATTTATAATATTCCCACTTATGACTTAGTTGATTACATAGAACAGCTTTGCTGCTGCATTTTTGACTCAGATGTAACAAGAGCATTTATCTCCCTTATATCTAGTCTCCAGTTGTCTAACTTATTCCTGGTGGTTATCTGGCTATTGTTCCTTGTCAAGGTTCTTCCCCTGGCTAAAATGTTAAAATGCCTAGACAACTCGATCTTAAGTTCCGTCCATTCTATCAAACAATCCCTGTATTAAGCAGCTGTATTCACAGGAAACGATGTAATTCAGTTCCTAATCATCTCCCCTTCACTTTTCTTTTCATTTTTGAGAATCGATGGATTGACATTGTAGCCGATGTGGGTCCTGTCTGCAACCCAATATCAGAATGCAATGGTCAGCTAGTGCCAAGAGCATTATTTGGCTATCCACTGTATGTGGAAATAGGGAACGAGACACTGATAACATGTCCAATTTGCTAACTACTCCCAATGCATGACTAAAAATGGTGTAATCAGCCAGCCATGCCTGGGTTTAAGCCACTCTGTACATCTACTAATTCTTAATCCTCTGTAGTATCTAATAAGTATTTGGTCATTTTAAGGTGTCTAAAAACTGCTTGTGGGCATCTATCCTGATAGTGGCCTAATACTGCATTAGAGCCTCTCCCTGTCATTATTATAGCTTGCTGAACCTTGTGGGCTACCTCATGGAAGTCATTGAGCAGGTCCATCATCATCTTCTTTCGGCTGTTCCCTTTAGGGGTCGCAACAGCGGATCATCTGTTTCCATTTCTTCCTGTCCTTTGCATCTTGCTCTGTCACACCATCCAACTACATCTCCTCTCTCACCACATCCATAAACCTTATCTTAGGCCTTCCTCTTTTCCTGTTACCTGGTAGCTTCATCCTTAGAATCTTTTTCCCAATATACTCAGCATCCCTCCTCAGCACATGTCCAAACCAATGTAATCTTGCCTCTCTGGCTTTGTCTCCAAACCTCACACAACACACCAAAAATCCTGAATAAACTGTAAAATCAAAAGATGATGGTTCCAAGTCGCCAAGGATGTTACAAAGATTTATGTTGGAATAAAGAATTTTTGTATCATCCTTGGCGACTTGGAACCATCATCTTTTGATTTTGTCTCCAAACCTTCCAACCTGGTCTGACCCTCTGATATACTTATTCCTGATCCTGTCCACCCTCATCATACCCAGTGCAAATCTTAACATCTTTAACCCTGCCACATCCAGCTCTAACTCCTGCCTTTTTCTCAATGCCACTGTCTCCAACCCATATAACATAGCTGGTCTCACTACCATCTTGTAAACCTTCCCTTTCACTCTTACTGGTACTCGTCTGTCAGAAATCACTCCTGACACTCTTCTCCACCCACTCCATCCTGCCTGTACACTCTTCTTCATCTCTCTTCCACACTCACCATTACTCTGAACTATTGATCTCAAGTATTTAAACTCATCCACCTTCGCCACCTCTACTCCTTGCATCCTCACCATTCCTCTATCCTCCCTTTCAGTCATACACATATATTCTGTCTTAGTCCTGCTGACCTTCATTCCTCTTCTCTCTAGTGCATATCTCCACCTCTCCAGGGTCTCCTCCACCTGTTCCCTACTCTCACTACAGATCACAATGTCATCTGCAAACATCATAGTCCACAGGGACTCCTGTCTGATCTCATCTATCAACCTTTCCATCACCATTGTAAATAAGAAAGGGCTCAGAGCTGAACCTTGATGTCATACCACCTCCACCTTAAACGCATCCGTCACTCCCATCGCAGAGCTCACCGCTGTCACACTACCCTCATACATATCCTGTACCACTCTTACATACTTCTCTGACACTCCTGACTTCCTCATACAATACCACAACTCCTCTCTAGGCACCCAGTCATATGCTTTCTTTAAGTCCACAAAGACACAATGCAACTCCTTCTGACATTCTCTGTACTTCTCCATCAACACTCTCAGAGCAAACATTGCATCTGTAGTGCTCTTTCCTGGCATGAAACCATACTGCTGATCACTAATCATCATGTCCCTTCTTAACCTAGCTTCCACTACTCTTTCCCATAACTTCATGCTGTGACTAATCAATTTAATCCCTGTGCAGTTACTGCAGCTCTGCACATCACCCTTATTCTTAAAAATCAGTACCAAAACACTTTTTCTCTATTCCTCAGGCATCCTCTCACTTTCCAAGATTTCATTAAACAATCTGGTTAAAAATTCCACTGCCATTTCACCTAAATACCTCCATGCTTCCACAGGTATGTCATCTGGGCCAACAGCCTTTCCATTCTCTTCATAGCTATCCTTACTTCCTCCTTGCTAATCCACTGCACTTCATGATTCACTATCCCTACATCATCCAACCTTACCTCCCTCTCATTCTCTTCATTCATCAACCCCTCAAAGTACTCTTTCCATCTGCTCAACACACTCTCCTCGCTTGTGAGCAGGTTTCCCTCATTATCCTTTATCACCTTTACCTGCTGCACATCTTTCCTAGATCGATCCCTCTGTCTAGCCAATCGGTGCAGGTCCTTTTCTCCCTCCTTAGTGTCCAACCTTTCATACAACTCTTCATGCGCCTTATCCTTAGCCTTCGACACCTCTCTCTTTGCCATGCACCTCATCTCCTTATACTCCTGTCTACTTTCATCTCGGTCCACATAACCTTAATTTGGGCTATAGAAACTGGCTAAAAATGAAACTAAAATGGGGTCTGTGTCCTAACAGTAAGTCATTTTCTATCTTTATCTGATCCATCCAGTGGGCAATAATGACTTAAAGTTTTATAAATCAATATGGCTACGTCTTGTTTTGCAAGTCTAACAGAGCTAAGACCTACCCAGCCCATCTAGCTAAACAGAGGGCTATTTTTCTTTCTCTTTTTATTTGTGCTTCCTATAAAAAAATCCATATATTTTATTCTTTGATTCCTGTGGAAATTATCTTTATGCAGTAAACTCTCAGTTAACCAGAACTCTAGCAACCGGCACTCTCAAGCAACTGCCAAAAAAATATCAAAGAAATGCAGTACAATTTTCATGTGTTGCATTTTCTGTTTCCCCCCGCAGAAACATACCATATGTTTTTAGAGTTTTAGAGTGTTAGAAAGAAAGACAGGAATAAACTTCCTCTCTCCTCAACCTGAGAACATGTCAAACCAAGCAAATAGTATAAGGTACAGTATTAGACGGGCCAATTTTTAATAGTAACTTTCAAGCAACCAAAAACTACAGTTGTCCAGCATCTACCAATCCCCATGGGTCCCAGTTGACTGAGAGTTTACTATATTCTATCTAACTAAGTAACCATATGTTAGGGTCTCCCTTTTGCATTGAGTCACCCCCCATTTCCTTGCCCCTACCTAAACATCAGCTGCTGAGCTGTACTATGTATCCTTAAATGTTCTCAATACTAGGCCCCAGAGCTAGGATCATACCAATGGCACCGTAGGCAGGCATTAAGTATTCGTTGCATTATTTTTATATTATCTATGTCCTTGAATACACTGTGGTGTTTAAAAGCAGTTCTGTTGGATTACATGCTGTGCATTTAGTTCAGATTATCATTCGCTCGTGGGTGCACTGCTTTAAGGTTTCTAGTTGTTGTCAGTGCACGTTTTCTGGTATCTAGTTTTGTTGTGCATAATTCTGTTGACATTCCTGTCTGAGAAGATAGTGCACATCATATAACTTGCATTCTGCATGCATGTGCATTGTCAGTTTTAAGGAATAATCTAATATCACCATCTGCTTAGGAATAATAACTGCTGTGCAATATGTTCCCATCAGTAAGTTACACCCATCCCACTTTCATATCAATTGATAGCCAGTAACTGCGTCTTCATTTAACATTATTTGAAATTGTATAAGACAAATAAAATATATAACATTTTCTCATAAGCATTCTTTATCTGCATATGAAAACAGACTATATATATATATATATATAAAATGTGTGTGTGTGTGGTTGTGTGTGTGCGTGTATATACGTATATATATATATATATATATATATATATATATATATATAAATAAAATACTCCTATGCATTTATGTATACAAGTCTCATAACCGATATATGTCTTTCATCCCCCCATTTGTCAACCCCCCCCTTCCATGACCTACATCAAAATCATCACAAAAGTTAAAGAAAATTCCATTCATTTAAAATTTAGACTTTGCTAACAGCAAACACATTAAACAAGTTAGCATTGGATCTGTGTGCTTGTAGCAGCCTGATCATCATGTCCTTATGTTTGCAGTTGTGACTCCACTGTTGAACGTTTACATCCATTGTGGACCTGTGCTACTCTGATGAAAGGCTTTTGTCCAACTCCCTATTAGTTAGCATATTTTGTGTTGACTCAGTGAAGTTGCTCATGCCTTCGTCATGTTGTGTGCTGGCGATTTAGTGTTGAAATCTGTAATGGGCTTGTCCCTTCATTTGTTACCTCCTGAAGATGCCCCAAATATTTCCATCACCTCAGCAAAAGAATGCCTGTTTGTAGTTTCACAGCATCATTATAGGAAAAAGTGAAAGACTGTTTACCCCTTGGATAGAATCAGTGTGTCCAGTAACAGTAACTTCACACCAATGCCAAGTTTTCTTACAGAATTTAAAAAATAGCTGGGCTTTTGAATTTCACAAAAAAATGAAGCATTGCAATCCAGAGCTGATTTTACTGAATGACCATTGAATTTCAATCTGCAACCAGGTCATGGCTGATGATAGTCCAAGTATACCTCTCAACTGCCCAGATTTTCATAGAATGTCCATATCTTTGCCTGAGATTTTTGATCTGTTCTTCATCATATTTGTTGTTTTCTGGCAAGTCACTGAAGATTGAAGTCACTAAATAATGAACTGCATTTCAGTTTCTGACTTCCTATGCTTCATAAAGTGCACACTAATATTAAATGTGTGATTCTTACAACCTTCTAAATTTATACGAGCAATATTTAAACTCTGTCCTATTTTTGGGCCCCTGTCCCCTCATTTATTTAAGCTTGGTCTAGATTTCTTGTGCTAAGAGTTTGAGAGGTATGAGTCCAAGGACCAATCAACCCACCTAGTTAACAAAGAAATAAAATAAGTTTGTCCACTGCTGTCTGACTTTTCTTAGAATAAGCTCGCTCTCCTTGTAGTTGATATACCTAAATATTATGTGCTTTGGCTGGTAAGGTTAGAAATCTTTACTTCTATCCTATGTGCACATTCTATCATGGAGAAAGAACTGGTCCATAGCAACTACTTTAATTCTTTTCTCACATAAGACAGAGTATCCATTAAGAGTCTTTCTGATATACCAGTAATTCACAGGTTAATGTATCGTCTTGTTCTGTAGGTCATTTGTTTTAGCCTTTCATGTTGTTGTTGTGCATGACTCCATCTCAGGTAAGCTTCTGTGCTGACCTTTAACAGAGTTCTCTGTCTTCCCACTGTTGTTGCAGTAAGGCTTGTTACAGGTGAGTAAGTTGTGTTTTATGATTTTATTTATTTGAGATATCCTACTAAAGTCTATAGGATTAACAACAGCAATTCTGCTATCATTCTAATTGTCTTAACATCTTGAGTTGAATCAAAGGAGTCAAAAACTTAGGATTTAAGTTTAACCAAGCAAATCCAACACTGCAAATAAAACTCTCATCCACAGTAACACACAAAAAATGAACATTAACAGCATTAGATATACATTGTTACCATTAATATGAGGAATCGTACTAGAGTTCATTCCCCTTTGCGTGCTTGTGTACACCTCTGGTTCAGTTATTTTTATTTTTTGTTTTAATGGAGACAAGTACCATTACCCCAGCTTAAAATGTCAGTGGTCTAGTCACATTTTTTGTTTCTACCATAAAGTAAAAAGGTTACTGGAAGAGGGAACACTAAACAGGACAATTATGCCATGATTAATTACTGAAGGACAAAAATGTGCACTCAAAACATGATTGTTTGCCTAATAACATATTCTACTGAGTCAAAGGCAAACCAATAAGAACTAATTATGTTTAGTGCTATACTGAAGTTACTACAATGAAAATATTTGTTCTTTTGAAACAAAAACTCAACATGTTTAATAGTTTAATTAATGTGATATGAGCAAGTAATACATAGCTGTTTTCCATGCCCAAGAAGTCCACACGTCTGTATAAAATGCATCTGTAAAGGGAGCTGAAAACTCAAAAGCAAATAACAACCCACATTTTCATATTAGTCAGAACTCCATCTGCTGCCTAGCTGACATTAATGAATTTGGCACCTTTCTCCTCCCCAGTCTTTCTAAATATGGTTATTATATTGACACCCCTGTCTTATTGGTGAACTGCATTCTGCCGAATTATTTTTAAGATGCAACAATCCAGTCTTTTGAACCCCACCATTCACTAGCCTGTCTTCTAACTCTTCATTGTGTAAGGACTGTGAGATATGAAAGTGTCCTGCCTCTCTTCTAACTCTTCATTGTGTAAGGACTGTGAGATGTGAAAGTGTCCTGCCTCTCTTCTAACTCTTCATTGTGTAAGGACTGTGAGATGTGAAAGTGTCCTGCCTCTCTTCTAACTCTTCATTGTGTAAGGACTGTGAGATATGAAAGTGTCCTGCCTCTCTTCTAACTCTTCATTGTGTAAGGACTGTGAGATGTGAAAGTGTCCTGCCTCTCTTCTAACTCTTCATTGTGTAAGGACTGTGAGATGTGAAAGTGTCCTGCCTCTCTTCTAACTCTTCATTGTGTAAGGACTGTGAGATATGAAAGTGTCCTGCCTCTCTTGTAACTCTTCATTGTGTAAGGACTGTGAGATATGAAAGTGTCCTGCCTCTCTTCTAACTCTTCATTGTGTAAGGACTGTGAGATATGAAAGTGTCCTGCCTCTCTTCTAACTCTTCATTGTGTAAGGACTGTGAGATATGAAAGTGTCCTTCCCTTATTCCACATTCATGGGGTGCATCTTCCCTGAGAGGTTAATGTCTACTTCTGCAATCGCCTTCCCATTTTGAGGTAACATCACTGCTATAGATCATTCCCCAAACACTGTTGTCATCATCTCAGTGAAGAATGTACTCATTTCTTCTGCAGCACTTAGAATTACCAGTGTCTGTCATCATTATATAAGATAATTTTATTCTCTGTGCTTCCTGTCATCTGTTCTATCATGTACATATTTCTGTGTCTATTTATAATTATATCTGAGCGGCTTTTTTCTCTGGATAAAAATAACCAAATAAGTTTTATACTCACTAACCTGAAGCCCTTGGTTTCCCTTTTGCCTATATCAAACAAATAGTGTTGCCTACATTTTGTGTTAGACAGGCAATGCAAAGGTCAAATCAACAAAATCTTCATTCCCCAATTTTATTTATTCCTAGACAATTCAGGATGCAAGCTACCTATATCTTTTTCTATTTAAAACTCTGCATTAACCTTGGAGAAGTGTAATTTTGTTCTTTGAGCCAGGAATAATTTTGGCTCCATAATGTGTTTCTTTGTTCGTTTACTCTTAGAGTAACTTTTCCCCCAATAACAGTGTTATTATATTCAGTGTTCACTAATGCTGATAGATGCAGTAACTGTATCTTATTAATTTGCACATATTTCATTTATGATTTAAAATTGACTTTTCTCTAATTTCTGTTATGTCTGTATACTTTCGTGGGACATTCCCAAAAACGGGTGCCATTAACCTACTTGTCCAACATGGTAAACAAAATAAATAAATAACATTTTGCTAACCATCATAATATTCACCTTCTTAAATTATGAAGATTTAATTGCTTCAGTAAAGGTCTCAGATGACAAACTGAATTTCTGTCATTCTCAAAAAACCTGAAAACTACAGACATAGACAGAAGTTCCCAGCATCCAGTGTCTCATCAGACTAACACCAATGAATTAATTCATTTTCTCCTTCAAGTGCCTCTGACCCACTTAACATATATATCAATAAATCTTACTTTGGTTTTATGGTTTCTTGTTTATTAAGTCACTATATTAAATACTGTATGCTGATGCAGTGGTGTTCTTAAGTAGTCCTATCAAAGTCAATTACTTAAAAGTGCAACAAAAACAACAGTACATTTTTTGTGTTGATTACATACTTACCTACCTGTATGAATGACCAAGTCATCAAATGTGGTCAGCCTAGAAAAAGGTAATCACATGATCCAAGACTTTATTCTGACATGTATTTACCTGCAGAATAAATGTATCATGTTACTTTTCTGTTCAGTGAGTAAATGACATCCACCTGACATTGACAGACACTGACAGGCCACATCACTGTCTATTCATGGAGGTCACCTTTCTTACATCATCTTTGCATTTAATTTGCTAGAATGATAAAATGCGTTCAGCTTATCATATCCTCTTTCATTAGCTATATTCTCAGAAACACTTGGTATGTCTTTATTTATTCAGTGGTATAAAATGCTTATAAAACCTAAAACTAATTTAAGCGAAAGTATGATGCTGTATCTTTCATTTGATCTGTATAAACTTTAAGTAAGCAGAGTTTTCAGATTCATTGACCCCTTTAACAAGTTGGCTTTGAGTTTTTTTCGCTTGTTTTCATTTTTTGTTTGGAGACATAGCCAGATTGCTCTACTTACACAAGCTTTGATTATAAGAAATTATCAAAACCAGTCAAAATATGTTATGTTACATTAGATGTGTACATATCACAAATGCATATCCTATCTAAGAAGCTAATGATCCATTCAAATGTTACCGATACAAGGTCTTAAACTACAGGCTAGATAGAAACATAAGCAATATTTCATGTATGCTTTAGTCATACTATAAATCAGTGGTTATAACACAAATCTCTATTCTACAACAAATAACATGTAAGTGGTTGTAAAAATGTTGAAAGTTTACATTTTGTATCCTCCCCATAAAACACAAAAAATCCCTCATAACATCACGCAGATTTCCCATATGAGAAACACGATATAGAAAATGAACAGAACCTTTGCAGTAAAGAGTATGTTGTTATCTCCCCTGGTAGAGAATGAGGAACTGCACCCATTGGACAGTACTTCCTATTTTTTGCAGATTAATGCACCTCATAAGTTTATTTGTAAGATGAGGTAACAGTAACATTACAGTCAGTTTGAAACTGACTGCAAAGTGCTCCACTGTTTTATAATATAAACTCTCATGGCTTAAGCAGATGACCAGAGCGACAACCCATCTTTCTTCAACAGGATGGTTCCATCCCATAAATAAGATATGGCTTAAGGGCTTTTCCAAAACACATTTACCAGAGAGTAAAAAATAAATGCACATTTGCACAGCTTATAGACATGACTGCTGTTAGTGCACATAATTCTCAGCCTTGCCACCATTTTATATCTCTTGGGTGCCCCATAAATTGAAACTCATGAATTTTTGAAAACACCAGCCATGATACCATGATAATTCCTACAGTTTGCTTTGTCCTCTAGCATGCCTACAACCGTGGAATTGAAGTATTTAACTTCAGCATGCATGGAAGTACTTGTCATCTCTCACTAATTTCCCATTCAGTTCTGTTTTGTGAAGGGCAAGTCCTGTCTCCTGAATTTAGTAGGTTTCTTTGAAATGGTTGCAGATGCTGTGGACAGTAATCATTCAGTGCATGATACTTACCTCAGTCTGGCCAAAGATTTTGACATTTTCCTACATTCTGGTACTACTGAAAAAAATAGACAAATTTAATACAAACCTCTGCATTTTGTGTAGATTGCCAATTGGCTCGACAACAGATCCCACATTGTAACAGTTTGTGATTCCCTCCCTGAACACAAAATTGTAACTAGCTGGATTCCACAATAATCAATGTTAGGCATTTTACTGCTTGACATTTATTTTTCAAACATCCAGACCAATATCCCAGATATGTGGTTGACCAAATTTGGAGTTGATTGCAAGATGGGAATTATTTTCTACTCATCTACAAATACTAAATAGTTTCAGCGATGTCTGAAAAATGTACATACCCAGTATGCTGAAAATGGTCTCAAATAAATGCAAAAAAATGCAGCATAGTATAATCCTGACTAAAAAGCTACTCCCCTCCTTTTCAGACAGACATGATCATAACACACCTGTATAAACAACTCTCACTCAACTATGTTGATTTCACCTTAGTCAGGAAACCATTATATCTGTCCCATTTGATTTCTAAGGGAATATCCTCAAGCTCCAAGGAACTTGTCCTACAACTGTACTCTTCCCTTATCAGACCCATCATCGAATACAATGCTCGCTTAGTTATGTAAACACCCAAGCATATTTCGTAACCGGAAAGGTGAATGGTGTTATTTGATTTTATAAATTATTCCAAAGCAAATCAGAATATTATAGAACATGGACAGCTATGTGCCTGATTCTATAATGAGGTGGATATAGCTTATCATCAAATAGACCTCCTGTTAGAAGATTCTTTTAGTGGTGGTAGAATAGATGTGGACACTTTCTTACCATTTTTGGTATCCCAAAGGTGTCCCAAATGTCCATAAGAATCTCAATGAGCCCCGTATCGGGCCAGTGGTGAGTGGACATGGGTCAAATAATTCCCCTTTAGCTGTTTTTGTGGATAGACATCACTGTGCCTGACAATGGTTTTACATCCACGATTTATCGGAAACCTACAGTTAGCAACACACATCATTATTCCAGTTGCCACCCTACAGCCCAAAAGAAAAGTATAGTAAAAGGGCAATACATTAGGGTGGCAAGGATGACTTCCAACAAGGAAGATTTACTTAAAGAAATGGGTAATGTTTCCAAAATGTTCATTTCTAAATTACCCAGATAAAATAGTTAATAATCTAAAGGAAAATGTACTACATGAATGGGGATGAAAATTCAAACCTTTGCTAGGAGTGGATTTAGACAAGAATGATAAAAAATGTGATAGTGAAACAATAACTTCACTTAAGAAATATGAATGAGCCATAGTATTGCAATGTAGCAAATACACCAAAGAAGTGAAACGTATAGTGAATAATAACTATTATATAGTGAAGGTAAACCCTGAGTGTTTTAAACTTTTAGGGGGGGAATCATTATTCACTTACATGGTCCATTATGTGAAAAATATTTTGGAAGTAGACCAGAACACTATAGATTGTTTAAACAGGCAAACAAGAGAGATGGCAAAATGTGGTTCTTGTAAACAATGTGCTTATATTTTAAAGGTGAATACAACTGTTTCAGAAAATGGAATAAGATCTAGGAATTTTTTTTTGATGGAAGAATCTGCCAAAGTAAGGGGTTAATTTACATAGCAAATTGCTCAACCTGTCCGGCATTCTACCTAGGAAAAAAACAAAAGAAATTTATGGAAAAGGAATTATGAACACATGTATAATATAAAAATAGAAATGATAAGAATGCATTATATAAACACGCCTTATGTTGTGCATAGTTTGACAAGATCTAGTTTGGGATTTTGGAAAAGATAGTTCCCAATCCAAGGGGAGGTGAATGGCAATTAAAATTGGAACATAAAGAAGTTTCTTAGCAGCTTAGGTTAAATGCTAACAACATTCCTGGTTTAAAATGTTGATTGATTTATCCATTGTTGAAATTAAATACTTCAACATTATACATCTTGGGCTGTTTTTAAGGAATGTATCTTATTGTTGATGTAGGTATATGTTTGCTCTGTTTTAAATGACAAAAGTTTTTATACTGTTTAATAGAAAGACATAATATATATGTAATGCATTTTTATTTCTAAAATAGGCAGGGCTCTTTAAGTTTTTATTGGCTAATTAATAAATTAGTATTTGTAGGTGTTTCCTGCCTATACTATTTTTATATAAAATGTGGTAGATAGGATAACACTATTGTATTCTGATGAAGTCCTATCAATAGGTCAAAAGCGTCTAATAAAATATATATGTCAATTATCTGCCTGGTTACTACCTGATTCCTATGTTATCTCATGGTTTATTAACTGGAAATGTCCCAACAATTTCTGACCAAGAAAACTAAAGACTTTGTCCATCAACTATGCCAGTAGATTAACAAAAGTCTCCTTAGTTCTATGTAGCCTACCGCCTATCCTGTGGTGATTTATGCCTTGCTTTTCAAGCTATGAAATGCCTCATCCTATTTGAATTTCTATATTTTTGCAAAACCAGTGGCTGTGCAAACCTAAATCTACAGCAACAAATGATCAAGAGTTATTGGAGGTATAGGTCCCTAATCCAGTGCATTTCTAGCCTATGGCATAAGTTACCACAGTAAATAAAACAAAGTACTACAATGAGTACCTTTAAGGCAAGTATTGATGATGAAATTGGTAGGTATAAATTCATGCCAGGGCTATTATATGTAACACTGATTGAAAAGGTTGGTAGGATCTATTAATCTTTTAAGTGTATCTACTTAAAGGTGTATGTGACTAGGCATTTGATTGTCTGTGTGATCACTTGTGTAGTGTTGTTCCGATGTTCCTAAGTGCATATTAAGACTATGAAATGGGAACCATCACCCATTAACAGGCCTTAAGTCATTGTTATTGCACTGATAACTCCCAACACTTATAAACCCAAATACAATAGTGAGACATTGCTGTCAGAGGATACCAGACTTCCTGTAGAAGGGGAGTTGGGAAGTGTTACAAAGAGAGAGTTGAGACAGGTACAGCTCTCAGACCCTACTTTTCAAGGCTTGAGGGAGGTAGCCAGGGAGGTGCCTGATTCTCAAGGGAAGGGGGAAACTATATAGTAGGACAAAGAGTTACTGTATAGAGAGTGGACCCCTGAGGGAGGGCTAGAAGGTGAGAGAATACAGCAGTTGGTCGTGCCCACTGTATGAAGGACAGTAAATATAGTAATCAATGCTATGTATGAGAATAAGATTTTAAGGGTTATCAATGTGGTTAGTAATTAGGAACACCACTGCCTCACTACTACCTTCAATGTGTGACTCCCAGTCCCTGCCATAGCTCGCTTTTCTTCTACTTAACACATTAACATACAGCTTCCTTAATGAGGACCACTGTGGATTTTTAATTATGGGCCAGGTTTATCCTCTGAAATGCAGTGGAGGCCTGATGTTACAGAAGCCACCTCCTCATTCTTGAACCCTGCAAAAAAGCATTATCTAAGTGAGTATCATCATTGTGGAATAACATACATGTTGAGACTAGGAATAAAGTCCAGTTTCTGGCCTTCAAAAAGGCTCTTAGCAGTCATCTGTTTGGAGAAATCAAAGGCAAATGTTGCAAAAATGCTGGATAACCTATAGATGCAAAGATACAGCCACAGTAACCTTGTATAGAATGCTGCCTCACGGATGAGCATACACAAACTTGTCATTGATATGCATATTGCTTGCTGTGGTCAAGTTCATTGTTGGAATCCTCCCTACACACACACACACACACACACACACACACACACACACACACACACACACACACACACACACACACACACATGATCATAGCATGTTCCAATGCCACCATCTTTAATGTTTCCACTTTCTTGGTGAAGAGACTCTCATATATTGTACAACTTATCCAGTGTTGATAACAGAGCCTCAAAACTAAAGTTAGGGGTCAAAGCAGAGTTCTTATGTATCTCAAATAATAAATAAACCACATTGGCTAATTATTTCCAGACTACTCTGCATTATAGAAGATAAGGCTAAACCCCACAATATGAAAACCAGGTTTGTCTCAGTCAAAACTTAAATCTAAAACCTCTCTGAACATATCCAGAACCTCTTTGTGCATAGGTAATATGTTGTTCAAATTTATAGTGAATGCCATACAATCATATGGATAACATAAAGCCTTAGCCAGTTGACTTTGACAGAGGTAGGGAGTTCAAATAACCTGATCATTAGTTTAAGGGGGGGGGGGTCCATGCATTATATGACAGTTAATGGGAAGAAAAAAGTGACAGACACATTTACATGGCTCATAGCTGATAAATTGGTGTATGTCAGGTTTGTGCAGTGAAAGAATTGAAGACAGATATCCATGAAAGTCAATTTCCCACATATGGGATTTTGTGTTAGGCAATACAACTCTTTCACAGGAGATAAAAGCAAAGCACCCTAACAGATTGAAATTCTCCAAGAACCACATCATATATTTGAGCAGCTGAAAGATGTACCCATCCTTCAGAAATCCTACTTCCCTTAAATTAACAAAACCATATAAGAGAGCCTAAACTGGTATTATCCAAGCTAACATCTTAATGCCGTAGTTTATTAACAATATAGGGCACTAGTTACCTGCATATGTATCACCTTTCCCTGAATTTGGCAGAACCATGATAAAGCTTTCCATCAAACTGCCATTAAATTCTGTTTGTTGATCAATATATAAAGGTCCAACAAATTTACACCATTAAATAACTCCTGATAAACTTTCAAGAGAAACCTTTCTAGTCCATGCAGTTTATCCAGATTAAGGTAGTAAGATGCTGCTTGGATTTTTGCAAAGGAGTTTTCCAACTCCAGTGCCTCCCACTATTGTTTTGATAGTTGGGGCATGTCTCACATCAACCATGACTAAAGGTCTGCAGCTACTTCTCTTAATGCTGAAACGTATGTATTTATTTGTACAGATTGAAGAGATCCGAAGAAGCAGCAAATTGAGGAAACCAGAAGAAGCTGAGAATTGAGATAGATGGGAATATAGTGTAAAAGTTTAATAGCTTGAGGTGGGAGGGGTGGCTGAGGAGAAGGGAAGTCTGAATGAAGAGGTCAAAGCTAGAATCAGAGGGGCTGCAGCCAACTGGCATAGAGCATCAGGTGTAGTATATGACAGACAAATGCCAAAGAAACTGAAAAGTAAGGTATACAAAGCAGTGGTGTGACCAGTACTACTATATGCTACAGAAATCTGTGTAGTAAAGGCAGAGTAGATGAAGAAGCTAGAGATGATGGAAATTAAGTGCCTGAGACAGGTGGTAGGATACACACTGAGGGACAAATGAAGAAATGAGGGCATAAGAACAGAAGCCAAAGTAGCTGCAATTGCAGAAAAGATCAAAGAGAACAGATTATTGTGGTTTGAGCAGAAACACAGAAGACAATCTGGTGAAGAAGATTTGGGAAATATAGGAAGAAGGTCAGAGGAAATTAGGGCATCCAGCAAAGAGGTGAATGAATTGTGTGCGAGAAGATCTGTGACAGTTGGGAATGAGTGTCGAAGAAGACAGGAGTGTAACACTGAATTGAAAGAGATGGTAACAGTTACCACAACACCGTAACCCCATGTAGAAAATGAGAAAATGGGGGTTGATGATGATTTACTTATACAATATTTTAACTAGGGTAGAGCACTGATCCCACTGGACCAAATTCACTCTCAGCACAGAATATGAACTTACTTCAAGAAGAAAAAATAAAAATATTGTATACAATAAAAGAGCACAATAAAAACAAAGGCAGAATTAATATAAAATAGAAAACATGATTTGAGAGGGTAGCTAGCAGAAACTGCTATGTACTATGTATACCAATATCCCATCTGACTTAGTGACACTACAAGGCTGACCACAGGCCTTCTTACTAACCAATGAGCCAGGTTCTTATTGCTTTTCAAACTTCTGCCTAGATCCTTCTCTTTACCTGGTATTTGGCCGTCTGATAATACTCAGTTTCCAAAACTTCCAGTCTATATATCAATCATTTAAGTTTATCAAGTTCTGATACCCTTGATAAGTGTAAGCAGGGGCCTGGGAGATGAACCATTTACAGGTTTCCTGTGTCCATTAGAGACATAAGTGCCAATCCAGGGATGAATTTCCAGTTTGCCATCCAAGTGTCCAACTTGCACTAAAACTCATTTTGGGAGGAACTCTGCTACACGTGGATGGGGAGCCTGTACCATAGACAGTGTAATCTCTGGGATACATACCTATCTCTCCAGTAGGTCCTATTTATATCACAGGCAAGGTTTAAGTCTTTAGAATGAGTAATTCTGGTGCTGTTTGTTTTGTGGATATGCAAGAGATTCATCAGAGTGGGGTCTGACAATGCCCTGTATGCCAGGCATAGATCTCCCCTCAAAAGCCTGTAGCATACAGAGTACAGTGATAGGGCCTTAAAGCAGAAATAATAACCATACCATACACATTCATTTTACTTATGCCACGTATTCTTTTAGTGAGTAATCTCTATGGATGTTCCAATTGTTGGATATACCTGGTTAGGTACATATCAAAGGGGGCACTGTATTCAATGATTGGTGTGATGAATGCCGAATACAGGAGAACAATAACTTCCTTGGAATTAGATGCCATACCTTTGTTTATAAGTTGCACAACATAGAATGATTTCCTCAGCACTGTAAATGCATGATGGTCAAAGGCTAGATTGCTATCTATGTGTATCCCTAAGAACCTGCAACTGGGTCAACTCTAAGGAGTGTGTTGTCGATATGATAGTTACCAGGGATGGATGACTTCCCAAAGGATACTATTATCCATTTTTTGGCATTTAGTTTTAGTCCATGGCTGTGACACCATTTGTTTGTCTGTGTCAGTCCCTCCTGGCAAACATTTGTGTCAGTATGAGATTCAATGATAGCTCCTAATTTGCAAACATCTGTAAATGTAGTCAGCTAGAGACCACTGACACTGGCCATGACTTCTGAGAAGTAAATGCCAAAAAGGAGCAGTCCAAGGACTGATCCCTGAGGGACTCCATTTGTGACTGGCCTCTTTGTAGAGGTGAACTCCCCAATTCTAACTTCCTGGGTCCTGTCTGTGAGCCAGTTGGCTATCCACCAGGTGACATACGGGTTTGTACCTAACCTCTTGAGTTTGCCAACAATGCCTCAAAGGTTCTTTGCCTCCCCTCTTACCTTTAATGTAACCCCTTAATCCATCTTAGCTGCTATTATCTGTTCCTTGAGTTCTTCTCCCCATTCAGGGGTTTCTTCCCCCATCTTATTTCTCTACCTTCTCTTACCTTTTCATGAATTTCAAAATGTCACCTGTTAATGCATAGACAGGTGTGTAGGGGAGTCCTTATGGACTTGTTTTTCTGCCTAGTCCCACACTTACCTTTAGCCCATCTCTCCATATTTCTCTGTATATATCATTTAGGTCTGTCTGAAGGTTTCTGAGCAAGTGTAATATTGTTGGCATTTCCATCATCCTAAATGCATTCACTCTGTCTGTCTGATTGTCTGATCACTACTTCATTAATCTTCTCTCTAATTTCCTTTAGTTTTTCCTGAATGTATCCTGTATTATATGTACATCATACAGCGCTAAGTACTTTGGATATTATTTGTCTTTGATCTCTCCTATTTCCCCTTAACCCTTCCCTTTTCCTATCTTGCAGGACTCCTTTCCTCTTCCTAATGTTTATCCTTGCTTTTTGTTTGAAAGCTACAAAAATTAAAATTAACTTTTTAAGGAATTCTTCAATAGCCTCTGTGAATAGCATGTAATTATCCACATATATTAAAACTGGGATTTTACCATTTTTCCCTGTTTACTCTTCCAGGTGTGTGCTCCCTTTAACACCTGATCCTCTGCCTCCTGGGTGAATAGTCTGGTGAAAGTGAGCATCCCTGTCTTGTTTCTCTTATTACTTCCTCATGTCAAGTACATCTTGTTTTACCAGGAGACAGTGAAGCTTCCTCCTATTTCCCCTCTCTCAAAAACTTCACAGAAATACCCCCAACCATGAGGGTTAAACATGACTACCCTTCCCTTCTCTATTGACTTATTCTCATCCTTGTACAAAGAATCTGTTAACCTCCACCAGTTCATTTCTTCCATCATTTTTTTTTTGATGAATCATTCTGCCTGTTATACTATTCCTGAAAGTATCTTATCCAGTCTCTTTACTTGCACATGGGCTAGTGTATTGATATCTGCGTTGATCAATAAGATTGTCCTGTAGATACCCTTTTCTCTTTGGCTCCACACATCTTTGGCTAACAACACTTCACTCACTCTTTTCATTGAGTTCGAGATCTTCTTTATGTTTCCGGCCTGCTATATTCTTCACATTAATACGATACAGATCACCCCTTCCCCCCATTTGTAGAACGCTAGGGAAAATTTCTTGGTCCTCTTGTTTTCTGCTCCTTCATTTTGAAAATGTGTTTGTTACCTTCTCTATTGAGAAGCCTGCCCTTTCACCTCTGCTCCAGGCCAGCTGACATCCTTCTTCCTTCATTTCTAAGTTCCAGTGGACTCATTCCTCTCACTATTGCCTTTGGTAGTATTTTTCAAAAGCAGTGCTTAATATCTTCAACATCTTTCATTATACCTGCTTTTCATTTCACTCTGGATATTTCTGTGCTCTTCTGGTTGAGTTTATAGTTCAACACTATTTTATCAGGCATTCTTAACTAAGTAAGTGTAAAGAACTGTGTCATTTTTTTTCCAAATGGTAGGACTGTTAAAGTTAATGCCTTTCTAGTCTAGTAGTAATCATCTCTCTTCTAAATTGTATTACCTGCATATCTTTTCCAAACTGCATTATCTGTTGCACACTCTCACTGTGATTCATAGGCATATAGCACATTTATCATGCATGACCATGCACAGGGTGTGGGTAATCACTAAAATGTTTATACATATTTGATTAGCTGTTAGCTGCCTCACAAATGCTGAATATTTGTGCTTTGCAGGTGCACAATGTTTGTTTATGAATCCTAGCCGATGTTATTGGATCCATTGTCATTACCAACATATCAGGTCAAGACTGAAAAGGGTCAATAACATTATACAATTAGCAAAAATAAATTAAAAAAAATAAAAGTAGTTCAGCCATTCAAAAAGTAGGAATGGAATCAATAAACCATGGTACAGCC